>NC_080593.1:48846815-49156815 GCF_027887145.1 Ammospiza caudacuta | reverse complement strand
TTCTGCATAGTCCATTCCTTTCCTGCTTTTTCTGTGAAGTTCTTAATTGCTAAATATCACCATCACCCAACCAGCCCAGTTCCATCTGTCTAGGCTCATTCCCAGGCAAATTTGCATTGCTGCTGAGCAATTTTTTATTTGTGCTTGCCTTCCCATCCGCACCGCTGCCTCATCAGCGACTTGGCTCTCTAGATCATCCCATCTTTGCCCATTTCTCTGTCAGTCCTAGAGGAGCCATCCCAGCAGAAAATCTGCAATATTGTGGTCACTTTGAACACAGAGTTAATCACAGGTTAAAACAGAAGCATCAGCTTCTCATCCTTGTGCAGTGTTCCTAACAAGCAATGGGGAGGATACTCCCTAATTTTTTTCCTTACTTTGACACACGTGAAAATAGTATGGTGGATTATTACCCTTAATATTTTCTAATTGGATAAAAAATCTTGCAAGTGAGAGCCAGTGTGTATAGAGGTGTTCTTCTTGATTAAATAAAGGCTTCTCTGTTTATATTGAGATAGGGAGCTGCATTACAAGGAAGGTAAGAGGATGAGGTAAGAAATGTGACCTGAAAGAAATTGTCAGGCTAGACCATGAAGGCCAAATGCTGGTGTCCTTGATGTTGTTGGGAGTTTTGCCTCTGAGGAAGTAGCCAAAAGACAGTAGCACCCTGTGCCTTTTGAGGGCTTTACAGCCCTGTGCTGCAGTCAGACAGTCCTCCAGGTGGTCTCTGCCACAGTGTCAAAAAGCATAAAGAAAGTGTGGTGCCCACTCAGGCCAGCTTGCTAGGGCTGCCAGCTCATGGCACTTGTTTATTGCACTTTAGTTTTCATTTCCAGCAACATTTCTACAGGAATGAGTAACTTTTTAACTAACTGGGTATAAATGATAGGATCATTTGCTGTACCTTAGAACTGTTGCAATTTTGCCCCTACAAGCAACAGGGTATTTGAAGATGCCTTTCCTCTTCCAGGTTACCAGCCTGTCCTGCCGAACCAGCAGCAGGGGTTCCAGGGTCTCATGGGAATGCAGCAGCCGCCCCAAAGCCAGAACCTGATGAATAATCAACAGGGGAATCAGGTGCAAGGCATGATGGTGCAGTATCCAGCCATGTCGTCTTATCAGGTATTTAGGAGCTGTAAGGAAAGATGTTTTTTTCTTGGAGAATGCTTAATTGAATTAAGTTTTTGCATCACACAGTGCCTTTATAACTTCATTTGGGTAGCGTGTGGCAGGAAGCCTTCTGATGAAAACGCTTCTAAGTCAGTTTCTTTGCTTCCTATTTACATGTTTTAGTACTCCTGATTTTCGTTCTGATTTCGGAATGCTTCAAATGAACTATTTATTACAGCCTGAAGTGAGGGTAATGTCACAAAGAACGAAGGAATTAGACTTCTTCCTGTGAAGAAAATTAATTTTAAAAAATATAAGAACATTGTTCATTTCTTCTCTTTTTTGCCAGTGCAGTACTGTTTCCTGTAATGAAGTTGAGGGCTTTGCCTGATCCAGTTAAAAATTACTCATCTGTGGAGACTCCTGCCAAGGATCTCACCATGTCTTCTATAACAAGCTGTAGCCAGATGGATTATTGTTTATTGGGTTCTGGGGAGAGGGAAGGCAGTGGCTTGATTTTTACCAAGTCCGTAAGTTACCCAGACTTATTTCCCAACCTTTGTACCTAGTTTCCGTGAGATATGCCAAGCGCATGTGAGAGGTGGCCTGTGCTTACACTTCCTACTGGTCCCTCTGGAAAGTTAAGAAACTAAATGACATCTCATTCATTTTAATAGATTGCACTGATTGAGCAGCCATTCCCCTTTTCCCTCAGCTTCTTTGAAAACGCTTCAGCGACACAGATGGAAATGGGGGAATTGCTTATGGGTAAAATTTTCCCCTTACATCTTCAGAATTACTATTTGGAAAACGTGTTTTAAAGGTTAATGATCAAGTTAAAGGTTTAGACCTTTTAGATGGCCTAGATATACCAGGGTCGAGTCTTCTGTTTGCACTGATCCCATATCACAGTAATTCATATTCTACTAGGTCAGGACAGAGACACTTTCTAGGCCTAAAAGCAGAGGGAATTCTCTTTAAAACCTTCTGTAACAAAAAAATCCTCAGAGATGAGAACAGTTCCGAGCAGCAGATAATAGCACATTTTGGCAGAACATACAGTATACTCAAGTTCAGCTAGAAGGAATGTAGGGATACTGGGAGCCTACTTTAACTTGCTTAGTAATTGCTGTCTTTTTTTCCCCCTACGTCTTTCCGTATTCCTACCCAGGTGCCAATGACCCAGGGTTCTCAAGGATTGCCGCAACAATCATATCAACAACCACTCATGCTACCTAATCAATCAGGTCAAGGAACACTTACAGCCACTGGAATGCCTGTCTACTGTAATGTCATACCTCCTGCCCCACAGAACAACCTCCGGTTGATTGCCCCACACTGCCCCTCCAATAACGTTCCAGTTATTTCTGCCAGCTGCAGGACAAACTGTGCAAGCATCAACAATGCAGGGTGGCAGGTCAAGTACTGACACTGTGGCTTAGATTTATGAGGATAGAGGTGCATTATTTGACAAATAAATCATGGCCTTCAAATGAAGAGGAACACAACAGAATAATCAGTTGAGGACACGAGTACTGACAATGCTCAAGTGATTTGCTGCTGGAAAAACCTGTAAAAAAAAAAAAGAAAAGTAAAATAAATTTTGAAAAAAAATGTTTGCTGGTTAATGGTGCATATTTTTGTCATGTCTGCTAGGTATGCCTTTATAGCTTAGCTAGTGACATGAATTCATTGAGGTAAGATTTTTTCCTACCACTGAACACCACTGTGTAGATTGTAATATCCCCGATTCGGATTAGTTTTGTACTTTGTGTTGAGTTTGTGAAGCTAAAAGTATTTAAAAATATAATAAAATCACATTGTACCAAAGCTGTAATGGAAATGAAAAAAAATTGAAAACAAAAAGAGAATTACTGAATGGAAGGAATAATTTATATACACTATAGAGTTTTTTTATGGATATATACTGTATTGTAGTGCTTAATCACAATAAAGCTATTTGACCTCATGAAGGAAGGTCATGTTTCTACCACCTGCTTGGTCTCCTCTGTTTCTGAGTGAATTTCCTTTAGTTTCTGCATTGTCTTTTATCAGGTGAAGCTAATGGGGGAATGGTGCTTAATGGGCTTAGAGGAGTTTGATGAGAAGGCAACACAGCTGTGTCTCAGCATGAGGTACCATAACAGCTAAGACCACTTTGGAATTGTAGTGTAGCCACCCAGGAAGTACATGAGAAGACATAGTTGTCCCATGATATTCCATCCATTGGATGGAAGATCAGTTAATACTGATGTGCCAACCACAGTACCCAGCAATCCTGCTACATAGAGATGCTCTACCCAGTAACTGGTGCACCAGCTGTAAAGCCATTTTGACAAAAGAAGATGACCCAAGAATCAGATCTGTCATTTTTAAGTAAGTGGGGATGAACAGTCTATATGGGAGGTTGGCTTTTAAAACACAGTGGTTTGCCAGAAAGTTTTAGAGCTTTTTTCAGTTCCTGTGGTGGTGTTTTATTATTATGTCTGTCTTAACTCAAATTCCCAGCTTGTTCTGATAAGTTGTTCTTGATTCATAAATGCTACATGTAGTTCCTCATTTTGCTTCAGATGACAACATTTGAGACAAAAGTCTGAGTAATTTTTCACTTAAACTTCACTTTTGATAAATTTTGAGCACCTTTACAATAGTTAAAGTTAAGCACTCCAGAATTATAATTACACATAATGAAAAAAACAAAGATCCATCTGTGTGTAAAATCTGTTTATGACATAATATGATTTTAGGTATCCACGATTACAGCAGCCTACATAGCCCTTGACCAATGGTAATCTGAATGTGAAACAGCTTTAATTTTACCTTTGGCATATGTGGCCTTTCCTATGGTTTCCACTTCAGCTGTGGAAACAGGAGCTGGAGTGGCTTCAAATCTGTATTTGAAGGAAACATTTTTATTTTCTATGCAATGAAAAGATATCTTTCAGAGTTCAGTTCTTTTTTTACATATGTGTCTTAAAGTGTAGAATCCAGTCCTGTGGGATCATAGGAAAGCCAAATACTGAATTTTATGTAGTGTAATCACGATTCATTTGCTGAGAGACAGTCAAGAGCATGAGCAGTTAAGTAAACACAATTCACTCTTCAATTAGAGGTGAAATGCCTTGGGAGAGACTGCTGATGGATTTTTTTCTTTTTTTTTTTTTTTCAAATCAAGATACTTCATTTGAATTTTGCCTGTGACCCTGAGCTCTCATTTCAGATTCCCTACATTTTATGTTTTATTTCCTTTAAGAGTTTCATATACAACAGGGGTTTCTGTCCTAGCATGGATGTAATTACAAAATTGATGCTGTGTTTGCTGCTGTGGCATCACTGACAGCTGAACGAATTGGTCTCCTCTGTCAAGGCTCCACAGTCCAGCAGGAAGAACCTTGTCCGGCCCATGACACAAGCAATGCTTTTGTGCTAAGGGTGGTTTGCTTCACTTGGTAATAATTGAATTTTTTTAGGTACTTTTTGGCATATAATCTCTTATTTCATGTCAAAAGTCTTGTATGGGACAGGTTGTGTGCCCAGGCAGAAGGAGAGGGGAGGGAAGGGCAATCTCTATGCACCCAGTGTCTGAAATAAAGAGACCCTTTGGTCATCACTATATTTAAGCCCCATTTCATCTCTGAAGCACTACTGTTACCTTATAAATCTTCCCTCTTGTCAGGGAACAATGAATGAATTTCCTGGTAAAACAAAAATCTGCCCTCAGCGTCATAGATCAAGGGCAAGCTGGGCTGTAGGTGCTCTCAGTAGAAATGGGGCAGGGACTCAAAAAGGAGAGCCTAGGAATCTTGCTTCTGTTGACAGGATTTCCTCATGTCCTTAGGCTGCTCTAGGTCATGTCCTCTTGGCAAACAGCATATCCCATGGGTGACCATGGCCATGCTTTCCCCATGTTACCTGTCTGCTAGCACAATCACCACCTGGTGGAAAACACCCACTGAGCTGTGGGAGCAGGGATCCCACTGACTGACTTCTCTCAGCCTGGTGGCAGAGCAGCTACCTGCGTCTTAATGTGCCTTCCTGCTGATAGGAGACTTGGACTTTTTCTGTGAAATTTAATTTACAGTTTTGGTAGACAGTCACAGCCACCCACCCAAAATAGCCTACATCCTCTAATTGTCTCACTCTCCAAAAAGTTTGAATATCCTTAGGCATACCTTGTCTTTGCAGGGTTCCCAGAAAAAGGATGGAATGATGTATATGACTCCACATTCTTAGAATTCTAATTTATTAATTTATGATACTATATTATATTAAAGAATACTATACCAAACTATACTAAAGAATACAGAAAGGATACTTACAGAAGGCTAGAAAGAAGAAAGATTAATAACGAAAACTCATGACTCTTTCCAGAGTCCCAACACAGCTTGACCCTGATTGATCATTAAGTCAAAACAATTCACATGAAACCAGTGAAACCACCTGTTGGTAAACAATGTCCAAACACATTCCAAAGCAGCAAAACACAAGAGAAGCAAATCAGATAATTATTGTTTTCCTTTTTCTCTGAGGCTTCCCAGCTTCCCAGGAGCAAAATCCTGGCAAAGGGATTTTTGCAGAAAATATGACGGTGAGAGGCATATGAGGAAACTGAATCTGTTCTCCCTCAGCTATGGAGAATTCCCCAATTACAGTATTATGTACATGGGGGAGACCTCTCACATGGTGGTGCATTGTATTTGCTTTATGCTGAAAGAATTTGTATTTGAAGACAATTAGGTTATTTTTCTATATCAAGTGAAGCAAAAAAAAAAATCCTCTAATTTTTAATTATACTATATTTTCAAGTCTTTTTCCTATTTTTTGTTCATTAGTAAAAATATCCTGAGCTGCATTGCTTAGCACCTTTTCTGCTATTAAAAAAGAGATATTTCAGCATTATCAGAAGGGGAGGGGAATGAGGAGGAAAAAAGTGATGTGAATACATATAGCAAAAATACATAGGTGGATCTCAGTGCTTTTTCCTCAGTCCTTTGAAATATTTGTAAGTAATCTCTGTAAAAAGAGTGGTGTTGGATTCACATGGCCAGACTTAGCAACTCAGGAACTGGTCACCATGAGTTCAGAGTCACGCTTACAGCAGTGAAATTGTTTGCAGGATGTGTGCCTCTCCTGTGGGGATGCTCTGTCCCTGTGGGCTTGTTTTTCTCTAGTCTTCCATTGGAATTTGGCAGACTCTGGCAGCTGCTCTGTGGCAGCCCTATTGTAGTACTAGGGACTGTTTGTTGCATTTTTCCTTTGCCTACTGCATACTCACCTTGTTAATTGTATATTCCTTTCTCCTCCTTTTTTATATTCTATAGCTGATGGAAAGTTCTGCCTAGGCCCCATACATATTTAATTTGCCACTCTTTTTTTCTAATTTGTATTGCACTGAAGAACCAAAGAGGCATATCCTGAATTAAGCTGACTCTGTTAGATGACACTGATCAGCCTTTTGGATGGCTCTTATTCATTTGGGCTGTAATTTGCAGACACTGTACATCCTGACAGAAACCAGATGCCATTTGCTATTGTTTTGCCCTTTGTGCTGCCCAAGAAGTCAATGATTTCCTTCCAAAACTGTATTCCCTTATGTTACTGTTTAACTCTGGGTGGAAAGCTTCCTGTACTGAGGCAAGGCTGCACAAATTATCCCAGCAGCAAGGAATGGGAATGTGCAGGGGGGATGTAGAGTAGCCAGAGAATCTTACTCTCTGCCCTCTTAGCTGCTCTGTAGCATGAGGATGTGCCCTGATGTGGCCACTTAATGTTTCAATACAAATATTTCACTTGGTGTCCCTGAAATGTGCACAGGTCAGTGTCCTTTCAGCCCCTCTGTTCGGCTGTCTGTTGAGTTGTGGCCCATGTTTCCCCTTTGGGCCAACAGCAGACAAAACAGTTTTCTCCCTTAATGCTCAGTGGAGAGGCTCTGATGGAAGATGCTTCCCAGTCCAGGCTTGGGGTTTTGGCATGCTGTCCCTCAGAGTTCCTCTTGACTGGTGGGGGAGAAGTCCTTAGCCTTCAAAAGTGTCCCACTCATGCTTAGCCCAGGTACCGTGCTTCAGAAATGCTCACAGCTTCAATACCTGCTAAGCTTAGGTTGCCTAAAACCACATTTCTGGTGTAGGGCATCAGCATCCTTTTGGGCAGTGGCCAGTTTGGGAAAACAATGAGGGAAGCTCAGACTGGTGCTTCAGCAGCAACCCTACAGGCTTCAAGGGGGTTGTAGTGAGGTGGGGGTCAATCTCTTTTCCAAGGTGACAATCTGCAGGACAAGAGGGAATGGCTTCAAATTGCACCAAAGTTTAGAGTGGATATTAGGAGAAATTTCTTCACTGAAAGGGTGGTCAGACATTAAAATTGGCAGCCCATGGAACTGGGGGAAACATCATCCCTGAAAGTATTCAAAAGGCATATGGACATGGCACTTAGGAATAGGGTTTAGAGGTGAATATGCTGCTGCTAGATTAATAGTTGGACTCAATGATCTTCAAGGTCTTTTCCAACCTTGATGATCCTATGATTCATATCTCTGTAGCAGGATATAGAAATGCCTTCAGTGTTTTGGAGCAGACAAAGCCTCAATTAATGCTCATTGCCTGCATCTAACACAGTATGGGTGATGCAGCAGTTTGGGCTATGTCTGCTCCCAAATCAGAGCAAAAGAAGACCATTTCCAGCTGGATTTCTGCCCCTGGTCTGCTTTAGGAATATACTGCCTTCCCTGCTGGTTCCTTTCACTCTTAAGAAAAGTGCTTATAATGACCCTTTGGGGCAGTGGATTGATAGTTAAATATTTAATGCCAGGGAATGTTCCTGAGGACAGTTGGCCCTGCATTCAGAGAGGGATGTGAGCTATTGATATACTCCTGTATGTTTTACAGACCCTGGATTACACACTCCTGAAAATTCACCTTTCCAGTGCACATCAGAAGGGGGAATCCACCCCCAGGCTTCTGGCTCTTTTTACAATATCTCACCAGCTGTGGAAGGGGATGACTCCTCATTATCTCTCCTGATAAAAGGACTAGGGGACATAAGAGGAATTTTGCCTATTAAACCAGAACTCTCCAAACAAAGGAAACATGAAAAATCTTTTTTTCCCCACAGAGTATTTAGGCAACCCGTGGCATTCCTTGCAGCAGGATTCTAGGTGCCCTTTCAGAGATGGATGGACATGGTCAGAAAAGAATGTTGTACAGAATGAAATCTGCTTAATACAGCCAGCCAGTGTTTAGTCCACAGAGGCAGAAAACAACCCAGAGAAATGTCACCATATCATTGCCCCACCTATAAATCCTTTCTCCAGACATGGTCAGAGATGAGTATTGGACTGGGAATGAAGCTTTGACCTGGTGGAAAGTGCAGTTCCGTAAAGCAGTATTTTTAAAATAATAATAATAATAATAATAATAATAATAATAATAATAATAATAATAATAATAATAATAATAATAGTAGTTGTATCACCCTTCAGAATCCATCCTGTAACAAAACAAAGGAACAGAGGGAGGGAGTGAGACTAATCTTGGGTTAATTTTCTTCAGTTTGTTTAGTGTCATATGGCCCTGACTGCATGAGTGACTGTGACTGGCCTTACACAGTTGTTTTGTTCTGCTATTCAGAGCAGGATGTGTTACTGCACTGACAGTGAAATAAAGCTTACAGGGGGAAGCACCTCATGGTTTTTTCCTCATCTTTCATTTCTTCCTTGTAGCATATACTTGTTCATTATCGTTGTAAAGGTTAATTATTTACAAGCAATGCTTTTGTGCTAAGAGTGGTTTGCTTCACTTGGTAATAATTGAAATTTTTTAGGTGGCTTTTGGTATATAATCTCTTATTTCATGTCAAAAGTCTTGGCTTTCCTGAGCATCAGGTATAATTGCTACTAAGAATGGGTTTGACAGTATTTTTTCATTGACTTAAAGGGGCTTAATTGATGTAGGAATTACAGGAAAAAACTGGAAGAGAGGAACTGTGATTAGCTTTCAAGATGAAGAATAGCAGGTGTTCAGGGCAGACTTATGGACATCTTGTTGAAAAGCAATATTAAATTCTTCCTTGGTTTTTATTTGCAGAGATCAGCTGCAAAACTACACATAATGAAGCACTATGTTCCAGTTTATCCTTGTTGTTTTTAAGAAATAGTTTTAGAAAATAGGTCAAAAAAAAAGTTGCCTTTTTTGCTATGGGTACAGTTTTACAAAAGGCATTTGTGAAATGGAAATGTAAAACTATGTATGGCACGGTATACCCATTGAACTCTACTAAATATATCCCTAAAGAAATGTTAGAAAAATATCCCCTCAAAGAGTACTGTGTTCCTTCAGATAAAAAGCAGGTTTCACAGATCCCAAGGCTACATGGGTTTTTTAACCCTAAGGATAAATCATATGGGTGTGAATCAAAACACTCACCATAGCTAGGCTTTGCATGCAAATTTGTGCCAGATCATCTCTGCCACCATGAAAAACTGCTTTCATATGCATGGAAAACAGATGTACATGAACTTCTTTAGTATTTTTTTTTTCCTTCTTAGGCAGTGTCTTCTCAGTATGATTGGAAGAACAAGTGAATTGATAGTAGACAAGACAGGAAATTTTCTACTTAGTTCCCATTAACTTTGATCTCACCAGGTTCCTATGTCCAGTGAAGCCTGTAGGGAAAAAGGGATTCTGTGCATGTATGTGCATGTGAGTAAAAATTTTTGTGATTAAGAAAAATGAATTGTTTGGATTTTTCTAAGGCCTTTCAATTGAAACAAGATTTTAAAAAATTTCTCATGAACTGTACTCCTGTCTTCCAAGCTAAGTGTTATTGATTCTTTGAGGATATGATTAAACATAGGACACAATGTCAGGAGGGGAGTGGTTACAGTGTAGTCCTTTGATATGTGACATTTCGTGCAGATGCTGGCAGGAAAAAATGATCTTATCTAGGAATCGAGGAGGAAACAAATTGACACTGAGATCAAGCCTTAATTGGAAAATCTGGACAAATTTTGCCTTTGAGATAAAACCTTCTAAAACACATTAGAGAATATCTCCACAGGAGGAAAAAAGAAAAGCTTTCAATGTCTCAATGCCTATTGTAAAGACCAGGAGGTGAGACCTTAAAGTAAAGAGCTGGATATTTTTAAGTTTCCTATAAATAACAGTTTAGAGCAATTTGCACATACATTCTCAGCTAATCTCATTAACAGTAAGTAAAATGGAGGCCAGCAAGCACCCAGAATCTCCCTGGCCCAAATATTCAATGAGGGTCAAGTCTTGGCTACACTTCAGCTTAAGGCAAGGCTCCTTTCACGGCAAGCAGGCAGAGTTGCATTTGCATGAATCTCACATGTGGCACTTGAAGCGAGCTCATGTGTGTGCTCACGGCCACCCTTTCATTTTGTTTCATCTCTGCAGATGAAACACTGAGACAGACAGCACGCTGTAATTCAGAACTGCTCCAGGCATCCACTCTCCTGCTTCCTACTGGGTGCCTGAGCCTGTTGGGTAACACGCTCCCATGACTATGGGCTAGGCACAGCTGGATGCTTCTTTTATTGGCATGGATATCAGAAAACCACATGGCACGGGGCTTGCTGTCATCTTTCATGAAGCTGAAATTATCAGGGAGTGTTTCAGAAACTACAAAGGGGTCCAAATTATATGGAAAACACTTGGATAAATCTGGATGCATGGATAAATCTGGATCTTTCGTGCTGTCATAGAGATAGAAAGGAGAATAAAAAAATACTGGTTTAAGTATTTCTTGTACATATAATATCTTCCCAGTCCACTGGGATTGAAGACTGTATGCAGTTGGCATGTGGTGGAAGGAGTTACTGCTGATGTGTGAATAAAGATGTTGCAGACATCAGAGCTGTCACACAGCAGTGGAATGAGCTCTGGACATGAAGCATTCATACAGCACAGGAAAATATTCTATCTGAGTGTTGTTCTATTATTTATTCATGTGCTTCTGTGCTCCCCTGGACTGGGGCTGCATTTTTTAGAAAGCTGTCTTGCACTACAGAGGATGTTCTATGGGTCAGGGCTAGGAGCATTGCCCCTCTTTGCTTAAGGAAAAACCTGGTGTTTGGCTCAATTTTTGGTTTGCTTGGTTTTTCTGGGCTTTTGGTTTGATTCTTTTGTTTTGGGTTTTGTTTCGGTTTTTTTTAGTGGAAAGGTGAATTTTCTGCACAGATATAAGAATCTCTTTAGCAAAAAAATGTCTGTTAGTCAGAGAAGCATTGTCAAAGTACAGGTATGTAAAGGGAAGCTGCAGTTTTTTAAAACCACTCATCCAATAGAGGACCCTGCTGGTATAGCATCCTCTCATCTATAAAGCATGGGGTTTTTATAAAAGAGGGGGTGTTGTTTAACTACAAAGGTACCACTGGTTTTTAAACATATTTTTGTGCAAATAAATAAGTCTTTTTTGTTGGTTTTTTTTTTTTGTTGGTTTTTTTTGGGTTTTTTTTTTTTTTTGAGAACTGCTAATTTCTTCTGCGTTAAAAAACATCAGAAATAGCTGACAGCAAGCTGCAGTGGTAGGGCCATTTTACTTAGCTCCGTGTGATGCTGTGAGCCAGGTACCAGTGTCTGAAACAGAATTTTTACTGCATTTTATTTCTCTTTTTCCTTTCATTTTTTTTTCCTGCCCAATTTTATTCTGGATAAGTAAGCTCATACTGCTGGGAGCAGGGTGTGGTCTCTGAAACATCTTACAAAGGAAACAAATGGCTTGCAGATTTGGTGAGAGAGGTGTGATGGCAGCTGTTTTTTGGGAGCCCATGAGGAGGTTCAGAGCTGATAAAATGCTGCTGTGTGCTTCAGGAATATGAGCTGAGGCCCTGGAGATTAGCATGGCAAAATCTCTGAAGCTGCTGGCCAAAATGAGGGGCCTGCACTCGTGATGGTTTGTGAGGGTGCATCAGCACCAGCGTGAGAGATGTGTGTGACCTGATGCCAACGTGGCTTGCAAATGAAGTCATTCCATGGCTGCCTGTTCCCTGTGCATATTATGGACAGTGTGATAGTGGTCTTTGAACAGCAGAAGCATGAAAAAGCCATCTGTGGCCATACACAAGGTGCCAGGGAAGGCATTTCTAACATCAGCAATATGTATAACATCAGTAAAAAAAGGATGCATAATGCTCTGGCACCCTTGAGATCCAGAGGGGAGATGAAACAGATGCTAATAACCACACTACAGGACTGGTTCTGTGGGAGAGAACTGATCTTTTGAGCTCCCAGAGAAATGCAGGCAGAAAAGGCACCATTTGAGATTCTCAAACTGTGCTAGCAGCAAAGAATATTCCTTTTGCTGATGCTGCTTTCATTTAAAAGAAGAGCTATTATCCTCAGTTTTTCATGATAAAGACATATCCTTTACAGAGATCTGTGAGGATGCAATATTCTGGGGTGGCATGAATTCCTCTGTGCAAGTTCCCATTCCTCTCTCTAGGGGAGCCAAGGTAATTAGTGCAGCTTGACTTCTAGCTTCTAGACAGCAGGATGTGGGAAAAATGATACCCAGGGCACAGAAATCATTCCAGGTACACCAACAGCAACTACTGGATTGCCAGTGCCCTGTGATGGCTGTCATTAGAACACACACTGCCAGCTGGAGCACAGCCTTTCTGAAATGAATCTGTGAAATGTGTGTCATGGGTAGTAGCTGGAGAAAAGGCCTGGAGGTATGGGATACTCTCTCACAGAAATAGTTATTTCTCCAGAAATAGTAACATCTTGAGCTGAGGGAAGACTGAAGGGAGGTTCTGGGGTGTGGTCTTTGCTGCTGACAGATATCGGAGCAAGGGCTCTCCATTCAGCACTGTGTGTTCGTGAGACCCATAAAACCAAGAGTCACAACTGCTCTGTCTCTCAGCCTGTTACCCACTGTATTTCCTTATAACAGTCATTTATCTGTGTCTGGCTTCTCAGCTGGTGCATTTGAGATTGAAATGGTGGCTGTCAGCTTGTAAGAGAAGCTGGGTCCTGCAGGAGTTAAAACCCTCACAGCAGAGATCCACATTGTTGGTGGCTTTCAGATAATGACAAATATCATCTGCTGGCCCAACTGCCTCAACAGATGCACATTCCTGTCAGTCAGCTTTGATTCACATCCACATTTAGCTTGCAAATTGTGCCTAATGCCCATGGCCCCAGACATGCAGCTATGTGACCTTCTGGCCACTTGTGTGGACCAAGTCATGCTGGTGTCAGTGAAGCTCAGAGTCACGATAAAAAACAGGCATCCCGCCCAGCAATCGGCTGCCGCACTTAATCCTGCATTTGTTCCTTGCTGACTTACAGCAGCCAAAGTGGCATTAAGAGCGCCCTGCGTCAGTGGCACTGGAATCTGGAGCTGGGCTTCACAAGGCAGCAGTGCTGTCTCCTCCCAGCCAGCACTCAAAACTGCTGGGCAAAGCCCGGCGCTGAAATGGGCCGAAATTACCAGTATAAATATTGCACATGCTCAGCTTTTAGGAGAGGAAGATCACTCCAGGGAGTGGACAGCCAACTAAGCCAGCAGGTTTTTCCCAGTCTCAGTCAGGGTAGATACATTCTCCCCAAAAATGTGTGCTCTCCTGGAAACTGGAGCAGCATCCTAAAATGGATGGAGTCCAGTCATGCCTCTCTTTGCTCTTAAACATAATCTCAGTCCACCTTTCAGAGAACACTAACTTCATTTCCCCTCAGAAATGTTAGACTGTGAGTTTGGGGGGTAAGAGTGGTGCTGGAACATGGTTGAATTTAATGCACTAGTATATATCTATATACCAGTGGTGTATATCTATATACCATATTAAAATTAGCTATGTTTTCTGATTTTGTTGTCTCTGCTACCACATGAGAGAGTGGCAAACACCAAAAGCAATGTGGAAAAGTGTAATTAATCAGCTAATTTAGTGGTGTATTTGAATGCTTTTTAGTTATTCACTCTTTTTTATTTGCTCCTTCTTAGTGCTTTCACAGTTCTGTATTTTCCTTAAAATGCCATTCAGCATTGCACATTGATTAGAAGAGAAGGAATGAATTATTTTTTAAGCATTGACAGTGTCTCTGACCTTTGTCTTAAATTTTCTATATTTTAGATTCATAATCTCCTAAACCTAATTTATTTATTTTTTGTTTGAAACAGTCTTAATAGCTACAAAATGCTCTTGGAAACAGAACGTCTTGTTAAGTGTATAGAAGCAGCCAATATGCTGAAAAATATATTTTTCCATAAAATAGGTTATCTCACCTGCTGTTAGCACTGTGGCTAGCTTTTGGGTTAAATACACAAGATACCAAATGTGACTTTAACTGGCACCTCTCTTGGAGACAACATTCTGGTGGAATGTGTGCAGTGGAGCTGCTCATGACTATGTAAACCCAGGGCACTGGGAATATTTCTCTGTCTGCTCTGGGGAGCCCTGACCCCAGGGAGCACTGACTTTGACCCTCATTCATTTCCTAGAGCTCAAGATAGACTAGAATCCACAAAAGTGTGAAATAGATTATAGAGAGTAGTGTGGGTGTATCACTTGGTGAGAATTTAGGTTTTGGGATTTTTAGTATTTAGTGGATGGAAGCAAGATGGAGGGCACAGGGTGTTGTCCTGGGTTTCTTCTTCATATTTCTTCTTCCTTCTTCTTCATGGGTTTGGGTGGCATTTTGTAATTGGGCAGAAAAGTCTGCATTGCAGCTCTTTGGGATCTGTTATTGGATTAAAAGGGAAAATAATCTAGGTGTCAGTTCTTAATTGGATAGTTTAGTCTTAAAGGACCTTGTAACAGGAGATTGTTGGCCATTTTGTGCCTTCTAATGAAAAGCTGCTGAACTCACAGTAGTGAGACTGTTTTACTGATAAGCAATAATAAACACCTGATCCAAACATGAATTACTGCCTCAAGTGCCTTCAATCCAGATCCAGAGAAACTGACACATGACAAAACCCAGGTGGGCAGGAAAACCGCCATCTCAGGGACTAGATTTCCAAAGCCCTTACAATTGCCTATTTTATCCAAGGTAAAACAGTAGTATCTAAACCACTACCTTTACCCAAGGTAACTCTAGTGGAAGCCAGAGCCATGAACTTGCACTAAGTTGTCACCAGTTTGCACTTCTGTCACCATCCATATGCACAGATTCAACCTCTAGTGCCTGCTGGTATCTAGAAATAGCAGTGGTGGCAATGATATACAGGAAAATGAGGATAGTTTCAGATGTTGATAATGTAGAGCTTCTTGACTGAAATATGCTTTTTCCTGTTCCCTCGCATTAAAAGTCTTAACATTTCTACCCTCTTTCAAGGGAAATGCTGATCCTTTAGGAAAGCCTCTCCAGTAGTACCAAACTCTTGATAATAATTTTCCCCAGATGCTTCATTGTATGCTCCCTGTGTGAGGAGATTAGCCTCATCATTTCTTAGCAGATGGAGCCACTTGGGTGAAGGGGTTTGACCAAGATCATGCAGGAAGCTAGCAGACAGCAAAAGAAAAAACAACCAGAAGACAAAAAGAGTGCAAGAGTTCAAGAGAAACACAAAGTTCCTCCATGTAGCTGACGTTAAAACTAGGAGACATCAGCATGGTAATACTCAAGGCTGTAATGAATTCCTTATCCCCAGTGTTGCAAAGGGAGGTTCAGGATGAGTCCCAGAGGTAGGATTCATGCCTTGCTCATTCAGAGCAGCTTAACTTCAAAGGCAAGTAGTAAAACCTCTGTGGTTCCACTCCTGCCTCCTCCTACTGTTCTTTCTCCCTCAATTCATTTTTTCTCATAAGAGGTGGATAACAAGTGGTTGATATATTGGCAACAGGAGAAATCCAATGTGGGCAGATTATAGAATTATAGAATCTGACTTTTCAAGGTGTCAGAGACTTATATATATATATATTCTTTTGGTTATCACTGAAATAAAGTTGTCCAAAGTTGGTAGTGTAGAGGGCCTGAGAGAACTGGCAAATCTCAAAGAAGAAATGGACAGATTTGATTTTTTTTATAACTACCACAGCTCAAGAGAAACAAATCAAATACAGCTTTAAAACTTCCCTGCTTGAACTTTTCCTCTTCCCTTCCCTCTCCCTGGGGTTTCTGTTTTAGAGCTCTTGAACTGATTTGTTGAGACAGATCAAAGTATAAAGTATTTCTCAGCTGGTCTTATTTCTCTCACTGGATTGTAGTGGCAGGAGACAGGCAGCTCATTACAACAGGGAGAGTGCTCCTATGAAACCAACTTCATTACAGCTGGTAAGAAAAATAATATTCCGCTGAAGCCATAGTTCAGTCTCACCATCACAGAAATAAATTATTTTAGAATGAATAAATAATGTCACACTGCATCTCATTAGAGTATAAGGCTGAGTAGAAACATGATGTTAAATACATCTGAATTGTACTGCTTCTGTCTGGCATTGTGAAGGCTTTGAAGTACGCCTTGGGTTTGTCCAATTTTAGAATGTTTGCCCTATGCTTGTTCAGAATCCTCCTCAACAGTGCTTCAGTGAATGGGAAGGATGGGAGGGTGTTATGTACCTCAACAGCCTGCCAGCTTTCTCCAGCTGCTGACTGGATTTAGAAAGGCACCAGAAATTATGGGGTAAGGGTATGTTTTCAGGGTGGATCCTGAACACAGATGTGGCTCCTTAATTTTTCTGAGAGTGCATCACGTATAAATCAGGGAGTGCTGGGCTCTTGCCAGTTTGAGAGCAGCTCAGAATAGGCAGCTTAGGAGGCTGCTTCTTTCTACAGATCATATATGTGAGATGTCCTTTCACACACTTCAAGGGGCAGGACAAGCTTTCTGTCTTTTTCCCTCTGCTCTTGTTATTACTTCTCCCAGCACTCCCTTCTTCTAGCTCCCAGCACTATCCCTTAGTAGTCCCAAAACCAGAAAAAAGCCTCATTCCTTTGAACCTGGTCAATACCATAATTTGCTCACAGCTTTACAGATTTTTTTTTTTGGCAGGTAAGGCAAGGGAGAATGGTGGTTCCAATCAGCAGAAGAGCTGATTTGTGAAATTACTCCTCAAAAGGATTTTAATTGTAGAAAGAAAGGGAAAGAGGAGAAGAAAGAGAAAAGAAACAAACCACCTGCCTTGGTTCAGTGGCAGGGATAGGAGCAAATTTTAGGTCTCCTGGCTCCCATGAAATCACAGGAATTCTGAATTTATGAAGTTCTGAAATATGTGGTAAGTTGAGACATGACATGCAGAAAGCAGAATGACAATGTCTTTCATTGGAAAGGGACTCTCCTCCAGAGAGTTTGTTCTTATGTTTCTGCTTAAATGCAGCATGGTACATGTTGCAGGCTCTTTTGCCTTCCTTTCCCTTCACATAAGACAAAAGAGAGAAAGAGATGTCCCTGTAGGGGAGTGTAACTATGTTAGTTACTATGTAGTAACTATGTGAGCTGGTGATAATTTTTAGAGCAGCAGGACGGGTATTTTGGACAGGTATGGCTGGAGCACAGGAGCACATGCTGGGCAGTGAGGTAAGAGGTACTAATGCTAGCAGAGGAGCTAATCCAGCTTAGGTGAGCACGTGGCTCCATTTAAAACCAGTGTGGATGTTCCATTACAGAAATGTTAAACATTGATCAGGCTCTGCAGCAAGTTCACTTGCAGAGTAAAGCAAGATGTGGGATGGAAGTGAGGTCAGATCCTGGGTTTGCTTGCTAAAGGAAAAGGTTGAGTGTTGGCAAGAGACAGTACAGTGCTAAGACGCATTTCCAAAGAAGGACTTGCTACCCCTTATATGGCTGCTGGGGAATGGGATAAGAGCTGGTGGATCCAAGTCCATGACTCAATAACTTTTTCTCTGTATGCCCCAATGTTCATGTCAGCAGCAGCTGCTGCCCAGGTTCCTAGTTTTGCAGAGTAAAAAAAGCAGATAGTCACTTAACAGGCTTGAAAATGAAACAAGGTTTCCTGCTTTACCTGTACCAAGTGTGGAGATTTTCATAGACGTACCATAAACAGGGCAATTTTTGGCCAGGTTCTTGCAAGACATAGCAAAATAACTCCATGTTTGTGAGCCCAGATGTAGTGCACTCCACTCTGGAAGGAAAGGACCAACAAGGATGTTACATGAATGTAGACTCCTGAGGAAGGGATAAAAAATCTCAGGTTTCTTCCCCACTCCTCTTGGCATCAGACCTACCGTGAAATTAAATTTCCTCAACAAGGCAAGATTTGAAGAACATAAAGCACATGAAGTCTCCTGGGGAGGCTGTATTTGAGAATCCTGTTCTCAGTTTGCTGTAGTTTACCAGCATGAGAGTGGGCTCACTGGGATTTCATGCTAAAGCCAGTCTTTGAAAACTCATTCATCTTACCTTTCCATGGTGCTCCCACCTGGACACACACATTCAATGTCTCAGTGGGCTTGTGACCAAAGTCAATGTCCTTGAGGGACATTTTAAGCAGGTGGAATAGCTAAGCATCATGATGCATCAGTGTTTTCTTGTGTAAAAACCAACCTAAGCATGAAAACAGAGGAAATACAGCCCAAAAGGGACCTTCCATGTCAAGGAACTGTGTTCAAAGAACTGTGTCAGCCTGTTGTTTTCATTCATGGATGACTATGAAACTATATAGAAATATTGTCCTCCTGTCCCTGTGTGCATGTTTTGGAGCTATGCCCATCAAGGCCCTTGAGACCCCCTGGCAGGATTTTCTGAGGTGACAGTAGCATGGAGAGATTTGGGCTGGTATCATACACCCATCGTGGGGCCCCTGTAGCAACAGGGATTGATCCAGATTTGTTTTTCTGATTCGTGGGGGGCATTTCAGTTACTTAGAAGAGACCATTTTTTTGTAACTGAGCTGGCAAGTTTGAGGCTTGAAAAAGGGTCAGGAACCTGTAGTTATTTCATATGGTTTTGTTTGTCCAAATTCACTGTATTTGATCTTTCCAGAAGTCACAACCCCTTTCCCAAGCTGAAAGCTGACCTCTATGCAGCACTCTGTTGCTTTCTGAATGGTTTCTGCTCCACAAACACTTCTGCAGGGTTCTAAGGGAGGGAACAAAGATTTAGCTGGCAGCAAATGTGTCAGTGTGCCTGTCACTGTCAGTCCAGTCTTACAGAAATGCTCAAAAATAAAAAAGAGATGGGCAAACTTCTTATTCTATTGTCATGCTTGTGGTCACTGACCAGAATTTGATCAGATGTACCTCACAGATAAACCCTAATAAACAAAGAAAGAGCCTGTATTCCACAAACATCCATAAGGGTTTTGCTATTAATTCAGGGGGGCTGGGGTATGATACTCTCTGACTAAATCTTGGCTTTGTTAAAAACCAGCTGTGAATTACTTACAGTCATTGGTGGTAGTGCTGGGTCAGCTGAGTATAATTGATCTTCCTGATGGCTTGCATTTCTTCCTTGGGAAGAAAAAAAAAATGGTGGGTAAAGACTGCTGGGAGTCACTACTGGTGAGTACCAATTCTACTTGTTACTGCATGATGTAGTTCTTGTATCTGAGAAGTGGTGATTTTTTTGGATTGGTTTCCATATTGGTGAACAGAGGTATGTATTTCCTACTGTAATGAACAGGGGAAATGCATAAATCTATTCATAAATGTTCTGAAATGCTTTGAAGGGCATAACATGTGTGCTGGGGAGACCAAAGTGTGAGCAGTAGTGGTACGAAGTTCCTGCATATTGCAAAGTTCCTCTATGCATCTCCCCAAAGTTGTGCCCCTGCGTCCTTCTCCCAGGTCTCCAGTCCTCCTATTACATTTTCATGCCACCTCAATACAGAGGTTCTAGCCCTACTTCTGTGTAGCCTGAATCTCAGATCAGCTCCTTTCCTGAGGCCTTGAGCTGTGACAAACTGAAGTCCTTGCCTCATACACACCCCACGTGCTTGCTCTCATTTGTATTGCCTCAGTCCAGCTGCTTGGCAGAAGAGCCCACTGCAGAAGGTTGATGAAATCTGCACAGAGGGTAAATATGCTGTAGCTTTGAGGGACTTGGCAACACAAAAATTATTAATACTTCTTTACCATTGTTTCTTCAACAAGATCACTTAAATGTAATGTTAGCTCAGGGAAGTATTGCTTCCCTTAAGAGCAGCATGGAAAAGCAGAAATATTTCCTTTAAGTGTAGGAAAGCTCTGCTGTTGCTTGAGATGGCTTAGTGAATGCTGCAGTGGCTGTATGCCAGTTGTACACCCTGCCCTGTCTGATAGAGTGTTGGAAAGATTATCTGAATCAAATAAACCTTGTGGGTTTGTTTTCTGTGCTGTACTTTTATCATTTCAATTTAATGTGTTGTCCATGACACAAGAGTTCACTTCCCTCTGAAAGTAGGGTGTTCTTCATCAACCACTGCCCCACTTCTGTTATTGATAAAGACCTCACAGTAATTGTGCTGCTCTTTGGCATACCAAGTGCCATCCTGTCACCTATGCCCTGCTAGCTCATGCCTCTGCTGTTGGAGAATCTCACCTTTTTCTGATGGGCACAAGCTTCTGCAGTGAAGCAGTGCAAAGCTAATGTCAGAGATGGCATCTCACCCAGGAGCAGCTGAAATAATATTGCTTGAGATAGCTGGCTGCTTCCTGTATGCATTAGAATTCATGAAGGGTTACAAGATTGAGACTGCAAATCTATATTCACTTATTTCTTGCACATGTGCTGTTGTAGCATGAGATGGCATGTTCTGCTGCTATGCATCTAAGGATTGATTATGCAAGCCCTGCATGTTTCACAGTGTCTTACAGGCAAGTACCAGTAAAAGATATCAAGAACCCACAAATAGGAGGTATTTTGGCAATGTTTTTGTTAATATTGTCTTCTCTTTGCAATTAGTAATTGCTTTTCACAGCAGGAAATTCTATAGCTCTATGATGTAGTGGGACCTGGATGGGAAACAGCTTCCTGTCTAGGAATAATTTTTGGGGGTTACTTGCTTAGTTTTTTTCTGGTTTGGTCCAGAAAGATTTTTTTTTTTTTTTTTTTTTTTTAAGATCATATTAATTGAAATTCTGGTGTTCTTTGCCATAGGCTCCCTTTGATGGCCCAAATTTATAGGCAAAATTCTGGAAGAAAAATTTGATAATATTTAGCCAAAGGCATTGTCTCTGGCTTGAAAAGTCCTCTGAGCCTTAGATCCTAAGGGGCTTGAGGAGTATCATGGGGAAGGACCAGGATATGTTTTCCCTGTCTTAGACTCTTCCTAAAATGTGTCTTTTTGGGCTCAGTCAGAGAATGAACTAAATGCTGGACTGACTTTGCTCTGATTCACTACAGCTGATTTTCTCCTTTGGTCTCTGGAGATAATTGTTTAACTGTCAGTATGATCTTTGTTCTAGGTGTGATAATATGAGAAGATTCTTGATATGCTCCTATTTTTGATAATGTATAATTTTGAGACTTTATTATTTTATTTTCTGTATCTGTAGGACACCTAGTAAGATATGAAACCCCCTTTTTAACCTGGTCCTTTCAAAAGTGTTTATTTACAAGTTCATGAATATGAAAATTATCTTCCCAATAATACAGAATATTTAGCTTAGATAAAATAACTATAAGGGATGGTTATCTTTATACATCCAGACCAATTAAGGCAACCACTGATAAAATAGGACTTATTCCAGACCTCACTGTATCTTTGCCCTGGGCAGCGAACAAAAGTAATTTAGTTTAACTTCATATTGCCTTTTTTTTAAACTTCACTACTAGCCCTTATGTTCTACCCAAATCAATAAGAGACAGAATCACTAAACAAGATCCTGTTAAAACAGTGACCTTGCACTTCAGTACCATCCAGATGGGTTTAATAAGTCAAGCAATTGTTTCTCCAAGGTGTTTTGAACCTGTGACCACAACAGACAGAAGGAGTACATACTAGGAGCCAATCTGAACTCATCTTTATACAAGTTTGTCCTGGATGAAACTAATATGTAGGATCTTTGCCATTTTTTGGACTTGTTTTAAAGCATTCAGCCTGTCATAAATCACTTCCAAAGTAATATTGAACTTCAGATTTGCAAAGGCCTCAAGTAAAAGATGCATAGATGTGGCACTTAGGGATGTGGTTTGCTGGTGGACTTGGCAGTGTTAGGTTAATGGTTGAACCTGATAACCTTTAAAGGTCTTTTCCAACTGAAACGATTTTATGAAGTCTATCCAGCCGGAAATTTCCCAACAGACTCTTCTCTCATTCAAAAACACCAATTAATCAGAGGTTGAACTAAGCCCCAGTTTGAGTAGAATCAATAAAACCCCCAAAACAAACACCACAACCATCCTTCCGAAGCCTCAACAGAGTCCTATGAAAATGGGAGTTAGGAACACGCAGAATTCTGTCTTCAGATACATGTGGCCTTCAAAGTGTGGCTTATGATTGAGGAAGTTGAAATCACAATGTTGTACTTAGCTATTTTGAACTGAACAAATTGGTCTGGACCTTTTATTATGAGGTGGTTGGGGTTTTTTGGTCATTACTAATTTTATTACTTTTTTGATTTTCCTACTGGTGTAGACCTCTTTTGGGGTGGATTATTTTTTCATATTTAAATCAGAGGGGGTTTGTGAAGCAGACACAAAATGTAGATTTTTGGAGTTCTTTGGGTAAAAGAGACCTGTATTTCTGCCTGGGGGAGAGGAATATCTATCAAGGAGATCAGAGAGGATGTCACCAAAATTCAATAAGGGCATTCTGCTTGCTCTTCTATAGCAATAAGTTTCTCTTGTGAAGCAAAGCAGTCAAGGTGAAGCAAAGACAGATATAGTTGACATGGATGGGAAGAAAGAGTGAAAAATGTGGAGTTTGTAGTTGAGCAGGACATGATTGTATCCCAACCTTCTTTCTTAGCCAGGAAATCTGTATCTGGGTGATGCAGTTCAAGGACAAACTCTTCTGGTTTTGGTGATTTTCAGAAAAGTAGATTCACTTTTGCAGTTTTTCTTTCACAAGGCTACCCTAGTGTTTCTCCTGGTTGTACCTTTCCAGGTCTGGTGAGAACTGGAGCTCCATGTCACACCTCTGACCTATAAGAAGTGTTGCATTCTGTGAATCATCCGTGTTATGACCTTAGGTATTCTATACAGCAGTCATAAAGCAGAAAATTATAGTCTATTTCTTATCCAACTGTCTGCCTTATAGAAAATGAGTGTGTCTGTAATTGGGCATGAAGTATTTTAAATTGGGCCATCAACCAGACTGCATCTGTTGTTCTCTTTATTATTATTCATTACACATCACAGACACTGATGTTGTGTTTTCATTAATTTTTCTATTAACTTTTCCTCATCAATGTGATTAAAGATTCATTATTCTGAAGCACAGTAAAACAACCTGCCACCACCTCCCAAACCTGAGATCAAATGAAAACCATCCTTCATATGACATTAGACAAAACTTGATTCAGCCTTATAAAAATGAGTTCATATCTCTGAGAACAGATATGTTAGCAAAGGATTAGCTGTGCAAATGGTCAAGTCAAACAAGGTGTAATCAGGGCTACCTTTACAGCACCTCCTCATTTCACTTCTCCCATCTGTGATTTCACAATCCTTTAGATGTGAGTTTAACTTAGTGCCAATTATCTTGTACCAATTATCTATGTATTTAATTTGGCCGTGTAATTGGCAGACATTTCCAACTTAGCTATTTTTTTATATGCTATGTATTTAATGGAGCTGAAGGATTTTTTTATTCCCTCTTGTTATGATCTTTGAAGAAATATGTGAGCTCTCCTGCCTCCTCTCTTCTTCAGACTGTTATAAGAAATATTGCTTTTAAGTGTGAAAAGTACCCTTTGTAGAAGCTTAAAGAATACTCTATAAGGAATGGGAAAATGATGGAAATAGAAGTTAGATTGTCCTTAGATGTGGTGCATTCATGTGGACTAGCAAATGTAAAGTTTAGAAACCCAATGATAACAGTGATTTCATCACTTTAATTTTGTTAATAAAAAAAGTGCAGGCATAAGTGTTTCCACAATAGAAGCCCTTCTGCCCCATCCCAACAAACTGCTAGTGGTAGTAGACTCAATGATGTTCATGTTTTGGAAAAGCACATAAGACCTGTTGATTATGGCTTGTTTCAGCCTGTGTGGAACATGGTGTGCATGTGTTTATGGCTTGTCCTTTGTGTTGAGACCCATGAGAGTACAATGCTTCCTACAGTTCTCTTCTCCTGGGAAGCAGGTAAGACATAAAGCCATAAACTTAAAGCATTAATCTGAAATGGAATGTGGTGGGGAGAAGAAAACTTTTGTTTGGGCCATGGCTGTAGAAGAAAGCCAAAAGGAACAAGCTGTCCCAAGGTTACACTAAATTAGGAATTGAGTCTCATCTAGGTGTTGTGTAGCACCTGTGTCCCAGCTTAGAGCTTTACTCCACCCAAATACTTTGAACGTGTGTAATGGTAATTGACTTGCTTTGAGGAAAAAAAATCCAGCCAGATGTTAATGCAGATGTGCCTCTCTTAGAGTTCCCTGTCTTTGCCAAGTCAGCTTCTGAAGCCAGGATTTGCAAAGGTCCTCAATTCAAAGGAGTTCCTTAAAGGACTCTGATGATAACCTGCTGCTATCAGCAATGGCCTGGCTAATAACATTGGCCCATACCAATTTTCAGACATCTCAGAGCACAAACTGGTCGGCAACTGCTCAGTGAAAGAGCCATGGCACGTTCTTGATGTTTATGAAATGTGTGAATGGTGAATCCAGCCTCTGTATGGACCACCCTTCCTGGGAACAGGGACCTCCCTCAGGTCCTGTGGTTGGTACCAGCTCTTTTGTAACAACATATTAATGGACCAACTTCTTAGTTCTACAGAAGAACAAATTTAATTTGCTGTAAGGTAAAATTGACAAAACTTAGGTCTGCAAGCAGAGACCAATGGGGAAAAGGCAGGTTTGATAGTAAAATGGTTCTGCAAGTTATCTTTAGTTTCACCCATCTCTCTAGTTAGGATCCATGTTAGTTGCAAAATTTCAGATATTGTTTTAGATAATGTTTTCCATGACCACGTTTGGGGAGAAGCCTCTGCTGTTTTCTCCTTGGAGAGACCTTCAGCTTTCAGAGTTTGCAATTCATGAAAGCAATATTTAATTAAGGCATCGGGAGGAGGGAAGTGAGGAAACTTCTTGCTTCTTGCACTTTTTTGTCCCTAGGTGTACTTCTTGTCCCTGCTTAATTTTGAATGAAAAAAAAAGTGCTGCTGTCCTCCAGACATGGCTGTATAGGGCCATCTTCTGGTCAGGCAATAAATAAAATTCTTTACTGAGTGTTAATGCAGCCCAATGACTGTCTGGGCAGTAGCTTGGCTGTAAACACTGTTTTACACAGATAAATAAATGACACCAATGCATGCTCCATGTTCCTATCTTAAGATGGGATGCCATAGTAGCCCACAGGTTTAGGTGACAAATTTTGCATGGGAAAATTCTTTAGGGGTATCTTAGGTCGTATTCATATTATACTTCAAGTGAGCTCCAGGGTTCCGTTGTTTTACATGAATTTTTCATTCCAATTTTTTGCAACAAGCATGAAATGCATGTACTGGAAGTACTCAACTGAAATTTATTCAGTCTTCTTGAGACAGTCAAGCATAGTAAACCTGGAGGAAAGACAGACCTGAGGGAATAGCCTAAAATTGTGTCAGGAGACATTTAGGTTGGATATTTTAAAAAGTTTTTTCACCCAGAGGGTGTCAGGCACTGGAACAGGCTCCCCAGGGATGTGGTCACAGCTCTAAGCCTGACAAGTTCAAGAAGTGTTTGGACAATGCTCTCAGGTGCATGGTGTGATTCTTGGGGCTGTCCTGTGCAGGGTGAGGCATTGGACTTGGCTGATCCTTGTGCGTCCTTTCCAGCTCAGCATTTTCTCTGATTCTGTGATAGTTTTATCTTAATTTACTGTACTGCTAATGTTAAAGAGGATAATTGTCTGGAAACTTCTCATTTGAGTACTAGAGAAAAGGCTATAATTGAGTACTAGAGAAAAGTCTATGTGGATGAACTTTGGTCAAGTGGAAATGGCAGAAAAGTTGATTTATATATATATATATATATATATATATATATACACATCTTTAAGTTTTAGTGGATCTGATGGCTGTGATTACCTTTGGAACAGAAACAGTACACTTTAAAGTGATGTCCTATTTAACTGGAAAGAATTACAATTTAAGACAGAATTGAAGAGATGAGATGCAAGCAAAATTGTTTATAACTCAAAAAAACCCATCTAGCACTTGGATGATGAAAAGTTAAATCACAAATTATAGAAGTAAATACTGCAGTCAAGAGAGGTATTATTTCCCCTGGAGACAAGCCAATAGGAGTTACTTGTATTGCTCTTCAGAGATTATGTCTTTTTATTCTTTTTTTTCTTCGTGAGGAAAATGCACTGCCTGAAAATGCCGTGTCCACACCTCTGTGCTTATCCACCTCCCTTCTTAGTGCTTTAGCAATCCAGTACCTTAACAATTCTGGAACTTATCATATCAAGTGCATCATATATTATCTATTTTACAGCTTATAAAGAGGAACACAGAAGGACTCGTGAATTCACAAGGATTATTTTTGTATTTTCATCAATTGAAAGCAAATTGATGAAACAGTTTATCCAACTCATTAAATGAACTGACCCCTGAAGGTTAATGTAGAGTTTCAGAAAGTGCCCAAGCGATTAAGCCAGAGCAGTATCAGAATGACTATGGCATGTGCAACTATTCATTGCCTCTGTGTCGAGAGGGCTGTGGGGTGGGATTCAATGGAATGACTTTTTTGTTTTTACCTCACTTCCTGAATAGCAGAACAGCTTGTTCTCCAAAATATACCCCTGGTGGTAGTAAGCAGCTTCTCCCATTTACTGTACAAAAAGCTGTAGCTCTGAAGCCAGGTGAGTTATACCTATCACAGGGAAATATATCACTTTGTTGACTGTGGAAGAAAAAAATCACACCACTTGTAAAATAATAATGGAATCATGGAATGGTTTGAGTTGGAAGAGACATAAAGGATAATCTAGTTCCAATACCTCTGCCACGAGCAGGGACACCTTCCAGTAGACCAGTTTACTCAAAGCCTCCTCCAGCCTGGCCTCGAACATTTCCAGGGGTGGGGCATCCAAAATTCTTTGGACAGCCTATTCCAGTGCCTTACCACCCTTACAGTAAAGAATTTCTTCCAAATATCTAACCTAATCCTACTATCAGTTTGAACCCATTCTTGCTTGTCCTAGCATGTAGTGCCAAGACAGAGAAGTCCCTCTCTCCCTTTCTTGCAGGCTCACTTCAGGATTTTGGAAAGCGGAATTAGGTGTCCCAGAATAATAGTGATAATAGCTCTTAACTACATGTGGTTAGCAGGTCAATGGCAGCATACAATGGATGTTTTTCCTCCCATTGTATCAGTTGTATAGTGCTGCAATTTTACTATATCCCTAAACTTAACTGTTTTATCTGAATAAAAGAAGTGACAGGATACTTATTTCTTGACATGCTCAACAAAGCTTCCCACACAGTAGACATAATGTGAAGTTGTCTGACTTCTCTGACATGAGAAAAAAAAATCATCTCCCCATTCACCTAGGATGCCTTATGGTACAGGTGTCCACTACCCACATACTCTTCTAGCCACGGTATCTCTAAAAATAATTCTGCATCTTCCAAATATCAGAAAGAAAGAGGTAAAGAAAGTGTTAATGGTTCAGATGCAGCACCTGCTTGAAGTGTTGCTGCCTCAATTCAGTTTGCAGAAAGCAGGGGGTGGTGTGGGAGCAGGAAGGACGGGATGTCTCCAGCTGTTTGAAGAATTTCTGCCATTAGGCGTATACCTGAGGTCTGAAGATAAACTTTTTAAAGTGCACTTCATGTTGATCTCTATTTCACTTAGGCTGATGTTCAGTGCTGACAACAAGCTGTTCTGTAGTAGCTCTTGTTATTTTCTCAGACAGCACCCTTAGGACTGTATAAATGGCAGCCACAGGAAAAAAATATTGAGAACATCATTATTCTCTAAGTGAGTTTCTATTGTTGTTACAGAACTTGGAGAGTCAGGAGCACTGAGACTCATAAAAGTGTCTTTGATTATTAGTTCTTATGATTTCATCTTTTTTTTTTCCTATGTTGGAAATGAGCTGGGATCTTGAATGAAAAGTGCATTTAAGATGATGGTATTTCCTGGAATTTATGGAACATACATTACAGTATGATGAATTGTTATAATATGTTTATCTTGAGTGTTCATAAGATGGAAACACTTATTTCACACTTACATAAAGAAAATTAGAGGTAGTTTAGAGTTAAATCTAATGCCTGGAAAAATAAAGAAACCTTACAGAACACAAAGTAAGGAAAAATATTGAAAGGCTCCGTTTTTATTTTTTTCTTAAAACCACTGAAAAATGATGGTGCTCTGTTTCCTTTTTTTTTCCCTCACAGGTTTAGAAATGTATTAGCATTCCTTTGTGCAAACCTACTTATCTTTCCAAGTGTCACAGCTATAGTTTAAGCTAGCTTGTGATGATGCACACACTGGCCAATATTACTGATGGCTTCAGCATAACTGGCTTGAGAATTAAATTTTCTGCTTGCAAAGGATTTAAGTAAGGCTTATAATGCTGAGCAAGCTACCAAATCTGTTCTTGAAGACAGAAAGTTTCAGGTTTTTTGGTTTAATTTTGTTTTTGTTTGGTTTTGGGTTGGGTTTTTGTGTGTGTGTGTGGTTTTTTGGGTTTCTTGTGGGTTTTTTTTTTCAGGGCGAGGGGAGATTTAAATTTGCCTGTCTGGAGATTGGGCAAGTCCTAAGGAAAGGAGCCACCCTTTATGGCAAGAGATTTTTCAATGCTCTTGGGCATGTCACACTGTCCATAACACCTTAAGATATCAGATGACATCTGGGCTCTAAGTAAACACTTGGTGTGTACATCCTGAGTTATAACTGCAACTCTCTGTACATGCACTTGTGGTCACCAGGAAATGTGAAGTAATTTATTATTGCCTAAATTGCAAAGGAAGAGTGTATAGTTAAGCTGTATTACCTCACTTCTCCAGTGGGCTGATAGCTGTGTAGCTTATCAGATCTTGTATGAAAAAGGTTTTTCCCTTCCAAAGAATTATCTAGGCCCTTTATAATGCAAAACAGTTAAAGGTGTCTTGAGATTTTCCTTGTCCTCCTCATAGGTTTTAGAGTGCCTTATTATCTGATCAGGCTTTTCCATGTTCATTGATGTCATACTTAAGGATGTAGTTAAATAATTATACCAATTCTTCCTGAGGAAAATTTAGAGACTTATCAGGTTTGACAGAGGCTCTCAGGCTCTTTCTTCACAAGGAGTTTTGGGCAGGCAGATCTTTTGCTTCATGTTATTTCCATATGAAATGCAGGTATATGTGTGCTGCTGTCCCTCTCCCTGGAAGTTGCACTCAAAACCAGCCAGATCCAGAGCATGCTATTGCAGCCCAGTCATAGGAGCTGCCAGCTCATTTCTGTCATATGGACAAGTGGTGGGACTGCCAGTGTCAAGCCTCTGTTACTGGGTTATAACCAGTCTGATACTTCACTGGTCTCAATCTCTTGCTCATTAAATTTCTTCAGAAAATGTGTTGGCTTATCTGCATAACTATTTCCAGCCTCATTTTGCCAAGCTTTGTCATTAAAATATTGTCATTGTCATTAAATAAAAATATAGTCATTAAATTATTCAGGCTTTGTCATTAAAATACTGTCTGTTACTGGGAAAAAGTCCTGAGGACAAATCTCTTCAGGGCTTGCTTATGCAATGAAAAGCAGTTCAGAGACCTTGTACCAAAAAGGATAGATTTCATACCAGAAGTGGCAAAGGTACAACCCTAACAGACAGATATTTGTCTAGGGTACAGAAATAGTCTGCTGTGCATCTGGGATGCATGAAGTTGTCTGCAAAGCAGCAGTCAGGCTTTTGAGAGGGTCTGGAGAGCTTTTGTGACAGATCACAGACATATCTGTAAAGGTGGTTCCAACACCCTATCAGAGGAACAAATTGCTAGACAAATGTTGAACCTGATGTAATATGATCACTGAAATTTGGGGTTGTACTAGAAGTTATTTTCCCATAAGTTGAACCTGAAGAAATATGATCACTGAAATTTGGGGTTGTACCAGAAGTTATTTCCCCATAAGTTTGGTGTAAAGTTGCAAAACTTAATAACCATCTGTCACCATACATTGCTGAACCGGCTCTTTTCCTTTAGGATGACTGCACCAAGGATACTGATCAAGCAAGACTTCTCAATCTGTGTGGTTTCTTGTGGCCTATGTGTCTTAAGCTCCTGTAGTCCTTGCAATATTTCCTTGTGAACAAGCTCTAAATGGCCAACAGTCAATAATTGAAGGAGGCATTAAGAGCCAAGGCAGAGGAACCTTAGCTCCACACTGTAAATGTGATGGGTGTTGCAGGGAGTCCCCAGGTACAGCAAGATATCCAGCAGAAGGAGAGCTAGTGACATACAGTACTGGGGAATATGTTAATCATGATGACATAGGAGAAGTAGCCAGCTGTCAACAAACACCATTGCAAAGCAGGGTGGCTGCTGTTTCTGTAGAGGTACAGAAAGTGTCCTGCTGTGCTGTGAGTGACGTGTCCAAATGCTGTTTGGTACTACATTATTAAATGGATCTCGGGGAAAGACTAATTGTTTTTTTATTTCCCTTGGTCAAAAACATAATTTTGTTGTCTACTGCAAGGGAAATAGGCTAATAAGATGTTGTAAAGGCTGTGCAGGAGTCTTTTATTGTTGAGGTTTCAGCTGAAGGTCAAGGCAATACCTACAGGAGTGCATTGGATGAAGTTGTTAGTAAGATGATGCTTCTTGAGGAGAAGAAAGCTGAGAAAGGCCAGTTGACAGTTATATATGTTTGGAAGGAGAAACTACACTACTGGAATTTGTCAGGAAAGAGAAACTAGAACTAAAGCATTAAATAAATGAGCGAGCCAGATGTGGCACCTGCTGCAGGTTTGCTCCTAGAGGAAGTCTTGATGGGGCTGAGAAAACAGCTATTAAGCAAAAGCAAAGATTGCAAAGCAAACTTTCTTGACTGACAAGTACAAATCTGAACATAGCAAATGTTGCTGCAGAACAACATATGTTCCTGACTATAGGAAATATTGCTGTAGAACCCCAGACAATTGTCCCACTTGGCTTGGGGTAACAAGGTGGCTGCTGTGGGAAAATTTATTTGAGTGGCTGCCCTCTCAACTTAGTGGCCTTGAAGCTGCAGAATCAGAACTAGATCGTGCCATCAATGAGGGCAGGATGAGATGGTGCAAGGTGGTTCCAGGTGGGCTTTAGGCTCAGAGTGGAGAAGTGCCGTGGTGGCATTTTCAGCTAGAAAACTCTGGGAGGATGTGATGTGCTAGACCAGACAAAATACAGCTGAGTCAACTCCCTTCCTTGCAGGGGATTTAGTGTGACTGGCAATGCTTGGTGAGCCTGGTTCATATCTGTAGCCCAACACAAAAAGCAACTGGGTGGTGAAAGAAGGCTTTGTTTAGCCTTTCACTGTCATCTTTGAGTTTCCATCTTCTGCTTGACCTTGAGTGCTTTAAGTGCTCTTCTGCAATCTTGGTGGATGGAAATCGAGCTCTACTCAGGGGCCAAATAAATTTCTTTGAGTAGCTGTGCATTAAAATCCTTCATACAAACAATATACTTTATCTTTGCTAAACTGAAAGCTGCAGCTTTCCATTTGAAGAGGAACTGAATAACAATTGGGTTCTGTGAAAGTCTTTTCCTTGTTTTAAATTTTTTGACCTTATCTTTCCTTCAAACTACAGGGATGTGTGTGGTCAAGGTAGGTTACTCATATGTGTGCCCTTCATTTTCTCATTAGAAGATATAAGATCAGAGGCCTGATCATAGATCTTTTTTGCCCTCTTATCAACACTTCTTTTGCATAGACTATTATTACAGTATTAGATTTCCCATTACACTCCAGAAAAAATTATCAGTTTGCTGCAAGTTTGGGAAATCTGAATTCTTTCTCTTAAGACTGACCTCAAGTCCAAGCTCATCTTGTAGCTCTGTACTGTGAAGAAAGCCTGGAGTTGTCTGATTACTTCATTCTGCTCTGCAATGACAGATGTTTAACCCTTTGCTAATTAAAGGGGCAACATCCTTCACACACATTTTGTCTTCTTTCAAAGACTGGGTCTCATCCATCTTCACCCTGATACACCATTGTAGCAACTGCAGCTCAGAAAGCCAGCAAGCCACTAACACAGGGGGGAAAGGGCTGCTTCTTTCCTGGCTGTAATAGTCTACAAAGTGGTGTATGTCACTTGCAATTTTAAACCAGCTGAAAATCTTTGGTGTTTTGTGTCTTGCTGGGTGGGAATATGCCTTCCCGTATATTTGTCTTGATTGGTAGTGGGAGAGGTTGGCTTGCTTTGTTGTTGTTGAGCAAATGAGAGTCAGAGCGCAATCATTACTAAACAAGGCTCAACACCTTATCTTCCAGGCCTTTTGATGTGCTTCTTTCCTCCCTATGTTATGGTTCCTATGCTTTCTCACATTAATTGTTTTGTTGGGGATTTGTTGTTTGGTTTTTCTAACCTGGTGACTGATTTATTGACATTACAATCAAATGATCTCCAGGAGAATCACTGTAGTGTACTTCAGCAGAAATAGAATTTAATATGTCAGTTTTTATTAAGCAAGAGTGATTATGTAGTTAAATACTAGAGTGAAGAATTCCATGTAAGGCTGAGCCCAGTGTGCTTTCCTAGAAACTGTACTCATGCCCTAATGAATGGATTTAAAAATTTAAAGTGGGTGTAATAATGGAAATAGTCTCTTGCTGCCAAGAAGAAATAAGTCTATAGTAGAGAGGGTACTGTAAGTCTCCTTGGTTGCCTAGAAATTAAAACTCATGCAGTACATGAGCTTGTGCTAGCTCTGTGCACAGGCTGGAATTGAAATCTCTACCAAGAGCAGCGCCTAAAGGGCACATAAATCTTCTGGGAGAAAGTAGTGACAGCATTCTAGGAAATAGAATGAAAGGGTTTGGTGAGATAACTTCCAACGGAACTGACTAAGTCACACAGTTCAACCTCCAGTACTGAATGAACCTTTCAGACTCTCTTGGCCCCATTCATGGTAGTGGGAATCTAGACATTCAGAAGAGTGATTATGCATTGGGAAACTACAAGAAGTTGAAACTGGGATTACCCCATCACAACAAAAGTTTTAAAGGATATTTCCACTGGAAGCAGACTTAAAAAAAAAAGGGGGGGCATTTTTAATGTCTGAACACAACTATGGAATGAAAATAATTACTAATGTTTCTTGTCTGGCAGGCTCCATGCTTGCTTGATTCAGCATCTCCAAAGAAGAATACTGAGGTTCAGATGTGCCTTCTTGCATGGTTTACAGGCATAGAAGCTGCTTTGCTATGCATCCTTATGCCTGGGATAAACACCATCACAAAACAGACCTACAGTCATATAAGGTCAGGAATTTGGAGGAGGCCCAAAAGCCCCAGTCAGTCTGACACTTTAAGTCACTCCATCATACTCTGTGTCAAAGATAGCTTCTAATTTCCAAAGCAATAGTTTTCTATTTTATTGATATGTAAAACACTGAAGAAAAGCATAGGACATCCACATTTTGCAGCATCACTTTTGAGTTCATAAATTGTGCAAATGTAGCGAGTGCTTCATCACTTTTTTCTGCTAAAGCACTTTTTTCCTGTTGTCTTTGAAGCTAACCAGACGGAGTCAGGTTTCAGAACTTACCTTTTTACCAAAAGTAAGAGTGATGATCATTGTGGTCAAATCCCAGTTTCTGATATTTCCTTGGCTAAGGCTCCCCTTTCTGGGATGGATGGTAGTATAGCTGTGTTTCTGTGTACAGTAATCAATGCTGAACTGGGGTTCATTGCAGCATCACTTCTGGGAATCCCATGGCTGCTACAACAACAACTCTAGCTATTGAGCCGGTCTCTTAGGTAATCAGACTCTCCCTTATATCATGTGCAAGATTTCTTTTTAATTAGAAAAAAAAATGCTGTTTCTTACAAGCAAGAGGCTTCTGTCATTAGCAGTGTGTGTCTGTCTGGGCATTTGGTCCCAGATTAATTTAGAAGCTGAAGCAGGAGCAGTCTCCTGAGCGAATTGAGGTTTTTCCCCTGTCATCATGAAAGATCAGTGCTGCTCTAAAACACTTTCAGGAAGGTCCCACTTTGAAATGGCCTTTAATACCAGTGATTTCTAATGGGATGCTGAAATATGACAGCAGGAATGTGTGCAATGAGTTCCAAAAGTCTAATGACAGTCTAACATTTATCTTTTGTGTTGCTAATCTCTTTGCTGCCAGCAGAATAAATTTTGGCATGTTGAAATAAAAGCCCATTCACCCTTTGAGGTCCCAATGCTGTATAATTGGAACGTAGTTTCTGCTTGCTCTTTTCTTTCTCTGGATACCTTATTATGTTTTTTTATTTTATGCTTTTTGTGCTGTTTTTCTGCCCTTTTTGTCCCCCTGCTATCTCTGTCACACAGCAGATCAGTATGGATCCACCTCAACTCTCCACTTCCCAGTTTCCAGCTTGTTTTGATATTTCCCATTTACACCTAAACCTGTTTCTGTATGGATCCACCTTTCCAAGGTGAAATCTACCCCATCCACCAGCTCTTCTTCTGTGCTCACCACCAGCAGACACTGCCTAAGCAGAATTTTGCCCAGGACTCACTGAAGCTCCAAATATTGCATCCCTGTACCTGAGAAATGTGACCTCTTGCTCTCTGCTCATCTGACCACATTTGTGCTTTCCTGCCTCTAGAGGAATTCAGATGGAAAAAGATGAAATGGCAGCTACAGTGGGATTTATAGCCTTTTCTTCATAAAACAGGCTTACAAACCTATGCTGTGCCATGATTAAAATGACAGTATTACTTGGCTGAGGGGACTAACAACAATGTGTTTTGCATGCAGATCATATTCTTCAGGATGCTCTCCATTTAGGTTTTTCCTGCATTATTGTCTTCAGATGTTTGGTTTCATTTGTGTCACTTGGCAGAGATTAATGACACTGCAGCTCTGAATAATTTCATTACCTGCTAGTGTGTATCGACACTAATGAATTATATTATTCCTCCACCATTATGTGTTATCATCCTTCAGTACAATTGAGACACAACGTATCAGTATTTGAAAGATGTCCTGCCACTTCTTATGGCTCGAACTGTATTTTATTTCTGAGGGTTTAGATCTTAAACTTTGCTTGATTTATATGGCTCATCTGATGGTACATTGTGAAGTCCCTGAACGACTGCCTAGAAACTATTTCTTTCAGAAAAATTACAGATTATGAAACATTTAAGACCACGTCCAGCCTTCCCAATGTATTTCCATCAACCCAGTGGTGTGGAAATGCATTCATTCTCAGAAATGAGTTTTGGAATTTTTCAGTATATTTCACAGATATATTTGGAGTCATATGCTAGAGATAGTGGGCAAGGTTATATGTTTGAGGCACCACAAAGTCAACTGAATTAACCAATTTGAAGATCGTTGAAGCTTATCTAGGTATTTAAAAACCTGAGAATTAACCAAGTTCTTTTGCCTCAAGTATGACCCTGTTTTCCCTTGTAAATGCTCTTGTCCTTTTGCCTGCTGTTTGTTGTGGAATATGCTAACAGCTTTTTGCTTTTTCATTCAATTGGAACTTAAGCATCAGTTATCCGGCACCTTTTGTCATGTATGACTTCTTTTATATTGTGAACCACATTCTCTTCATGGTCTGCATTTATATCAAAAGCTTTTATTCTTTATTTACATTGTAAGAAAAAATAGAATTGATCAATCAGCATATAAAATCACTTATCTGCTGTAAGGTTTTCTGTGTTGCTGTTCTGGTGGCCTGGAAAGGCCCAGGGATGGCCTTGGAGAGCCGACGCTTCAAAGGACGAGGAGAGACTTCTGATCTTGTCTCGGTCTTGGTGTTTATTAATTGTTTATCTAAAAGATTTTCTTTCAGCCCGACAGAGGTCTGCACAGCAAGTCAGCCATGGGCACACTCCCCAAGCCCCCGGGCGGTCACTTATCTTTATACCCTAAGTTACGTGTACAATATTTATCATTTTACTCCAATACCTTCTACCCTTATTAACCGGTGCACTTTTAGTAATGACCAATCCCCAAGTGCCACCACCACCACAGAAGATGGAGGCCAAGAAGAAGAAGAAGAAGGACAGGACACGCCCCAATTCCTCCATCTTACTTCTTTAGACCCCCCTGTACCAAAATCCTAAACCCTGTGTTTTACACTTTAACTAACTTATCCCTTCACCATTCACCCAGTGAATTCCCCCCAGTCCTCATACAGGTCTCATCTCCTGTATAGGATCAAAATCCTGCCACCAGACACTTCTGGCAACATTCCAGGATTCCCGAGCCCCCCAAGGGTGGTCTCGGCCTCTCTGCACCTCCATCCTGAGGTGCTGAGATCCCACATCTCCCCCTTCTGTTTGCACCAGGAAGATCTCTTTTACTATCCGATTCATAGCGTGTTTTAAACATGCAAATATGCATGGGATGACAAGTATGAGGAATAGGAGAATTATTAAAACATAGAATCCTACTCTTAAAATTCCTCTCCAAATGGGAGAGATGTCAAAGAAGTCTACCCTTAAAATTCCTCTCCAAATGGGAGAGATGTCAAAGAATTCTACCATACATTTTGCTTTGGCTGACTAATAGGTAAATTACCCCCACTGCTTATTGCAATGAATGAAGGAATGATGCACATAAGCATCATAAAACTCATGGCTTCACTTCTGTGTGACATCATTGCTTTGCTTTTCATTCAGGACCTTAACAGAGAATCCCCCCAAAGTCCTTAGTTCCTTTTTATTTCTCTTCCGAGTCGTCTTGGCAATCTGAGTCTCGACCCCTGTCTGAGTACTCGTCTCTTTGTTTTTCTTGGATCTTTGTTTCTCGGATCCGCATTTTCATGTTCTCGCACTCCAAATGGTTTCACGTGTCGTGCCGACACCCACGTCAGACCTCGATCTGTGGAGATACAAGCGAAAGCCTTGCCCCCCACTAGGTGGCGCTGTCACCGGCGTCCCCAGCTCGGGTGACAGCCTGAGCTCTACCGCCCCTGCCCTGTCGATTGCCGTGTTCGTGATCTCATTTGAGACCGTGTCTGCTTGGCTTTTAATTCAGCTAAAAATGGAGCTTGAACACCAGAACGTCTCCCTTGAAGGGAAGGGACTGGGACTCCGAGGGTTGTACCAGAAGCATCAAGTCTGAAGAGAGTGTGGAGCCGCTGGGACATAGGATCCCGAGCACGGCCCCTCCTCGCCCGAGACGTCACTCTCTCCCCCTCGTTCCACCTCCGAATCTCCTCCCCTCGGTCTGTCCCGACTCTGTCTCCTCTCCCTCTGACGTTGTGTCCCTGGCTCCTCCCGCCGGTGCGTACAGCCCGCCCCCCGCCGGCACCCGGGCCCGCCCCGCAATTCAAGCCGACTTTGCTCCCGGGTTTTTGCGAGTTTTGCCCGCCGCACGCATCTCCGCTACTCTGCCAGCCGGCCGGAGCGGCCGCCACCCCCCGGCGCCGCGCTGACAAAAGCCGCGTCTGCACTCGTGTCTCCCTTTATCTCTTCACCCGCGCTCCCCGCCGGCTCCGTCGCTGCCGCGCCGTGCCCCCCGCGAGGAAGCGCCTCCCCCCCCCGATCCCTTCTCTCCCCCCTGCACCCCCCCCTCCGATCCTGACTCCCTTGTATTCTCCGGAGTTTCAGGACGCTTTAGGAGCTTCTTGGGGTTTCTGGGTTTTGGGACCGGGGGCTTTAATATTATTTCCTGCTCTCTTTTCTCGAGAGCCCTTTCCCCTGGCTTCTTGAAGTCAGAGGTTATTCTTTCCTGGAGCTTTGCTCCTCCCCCTCCTTCCGAGGGTGCAGCAACTTTTCGTTGCTCTTCCAGTCTTTTCGACTGTTCAGATATAGATTCCAGCATTTTTCTTGCCGGCGAGAGCAGCTTTAACGCTGTCTTGTCCTTCTTTGTTGCTAGAAAATATAAGTGCCTATTAATTTCCTGCCAAAACCCCACTTCGAATAGCAGGCATGTTTCGGCCAGTGGGTAATTAAGCCTTGCCCACAACAACAGCTGTTTTAATTCTTTTCTTGGGATCCCTTCTGTATATGCTTGAGCCACGCCTTGTAAGGCGGACAAAATTTGTTTTTGCTCCTGGGACAGTGTACCCCCCATATTCTTATTTTTTGGCCTTCTCACCGACTCTGTCGTCAGAGCTGTCCGGAGGCTCCTGTCTCTGTCCAGCAGGTCACAGGAGAAGGATCCAGAGGCGCCTTCCGGTTCCGATCCGGGCTGCTCTGCGAACTGCCTTCGGCAGAAGCTGAGAGATGGAATTCTCAGTGACTGCTGTTTTTTTGCAGACTCTTCTGGCTGTTTTTTTTTTTTCCTTTTCTTTTCTTCTTTCTTCTTTTCCTTTTTTTTTTTTTTCTCAGGCTTCTCTCCTCAGTAGCTGCCCTCTCGGCTCTTCAGCTCTTCAGCTCTTCAGCTCTTCAGGGCTGATCCCCCCCCGAAAGGGTTGGTGGGGGGTGCCCACGCAGCGAACGCCACTTGTAAATTTCCTGGCGTTCTTCTTTTCTCTTTGCTGGGCTGATTTATTACCGGAGATAGTTAGCTCAGGGAATGCCATTTTTGCTCTGTTTCTCGGCTGTTTAGGCTGTTTAGGTTTTCTGCTGTTTTAGGTGTGCTGGAATTCTCAAGGATGTCCTTGGAGAGCCGACGCTTCAAAGGACGAGGAGAGACTTCTGATCTTGTCTCGGTCTTGGTGTTTATTAATTGTTTATCTAAAAGATTTTCTTTCAGCCCGACAGAGGTCTGCACAGCAAGTCAGCCATGGGCACACTCCCCAAGCCCCCGGGCGGTCACTTATCTTTATACCCTAAGTTACGTGTACAATATTTATCATTTTACTCCAATACCTTCTACCCTTATTAACCGGTGCACTTTTAGTAATGACCAATCCCCAAGTGCCACCACCACCACAGAAGATGGAGGCCAAGAAGAAGAAGAAGAAGGACAGGACACGCCCCAATTCCTCCATCTTACTTCTTTAGACCCCCCTGTACCAAAATCCTAAACCCTGTGTTTTACACTTTAACTAACTTATCCCTTCACCATTCACCCAGTGAATTCCTCCCAGTCCTCATACAGGTCTCATCTCCTGTGTAGGATCAAAATCCTGCCACCAGACACTTTTGGCAACATTCCAGGATTCCCGAGCCCCCCAAGGGTGGTCTCGGCCTCTCTGCACCTCCATCCTGAGGTGCTGAGATCCCACAATCTGCAGTCATACTGGTCTGTAAAAAAAAGAATGTTATTTTTATTGGGGAAGTGGGAAGAATAGTAAACAAATTACACTGCTGGTGTAATAACTGTCTTGATTTGTTTTGTTTTTGTTTAGTGTCCTTCAGAACTGTGTCATTTGAGCAGTACTGCTAGTAAGAAATCAATTTGCTCAGACAATTACCAAATAGGGCAGTCATGTAAGATGTGTTGGTAGTCATAAAAAGAATGAAACACTGTCTCCAAAGGCAATAAAAAACTGCCACGAAAAGCCTGGCTAATTATGTTCTCCTGCAATTTCAGTTGATAAAACCACCTCAACAGGTACTCTTACTTCAGAATGAGTAAATTAATTTGGGCAAGGGAGATTATATCAACAGCATTTACCAGGTTACGAGGTCATATAGGGATAGTATTAATTTTAGGTAAGGTCTGCTGTCACATGGAGTATCAGCCAATGTAGGTTTTCCTGAGTGAAAATGTAAATGTTCTTGTTCAACATGATGAAATTTTATTAAAAAGGGTGAAACAGGTGCATCACTAGCTCAAACTGTCAAACTTCCATAAATGCATCCCTACTTGTGATTCTAGACGCTATACTAGTACTAAAGTTTGATTTTGAGGATAGGTGATCTTTTAATTCTAGGTGGTTTTACTATGTTTGAAGTGATGGGTTTCTTTCTGCAACAAAAATAAATGTTGTAGAAAGATACCAGGGCAGGGATCTGGGAGATAAGCTGTGGATTGTTTCTTAGCCGCCCACACCCTCCTAGGTAGATCTGCAAAGAGCTTTTTCTCAGAAGTTGGCATTTGCAGCATCAACTTTCCCTGCAAATTTTCAGCTCATCAAGATGCACATGCTAATTCTCAACACTTTCAGACTGACCTGGATTTACAGGAGTAGAGTACCTGCATGCTATTTCTGTCTCTTATCTCTGAGGAAGGATCAGGCAGCCTCACCTAAACTGCTATTGTGCTTTAGGACACTGTAGTTTATTTTTATTCAAGCCAATGTACTCTTGAGCACAGAGCTAGAAACAAAGTTATGAACTAAATAAAAACCTCCAGCATTAACCTCTCTTCAATCTGTAATTAGCATGATATAGCCAGATTTCTGAGTTTTTCCCACACCTTCCTTTTATGGCTTTTTGACACTTAGGGAGAACTAGGTGCTGCCTCAGGAAGTTTTAGCATCTTGCTAAATCTGTAAGCCTTTGAACTCTACAGCATAATGAAACCTCCATGAGCCAGACACCTAATGCAAACTTTACCTGACAAAGGTGGTTTTGAGTCTGTTTTTTTAAATGTCTGGATGATGCACATGCTTCTGGTTTGAAGACACTGGTATTCAAAGTTATTTAACAAGTTGTCTCTAGGAGCATATTCCATCCTGTTAGGTGTTTCTGCTACTGCATTTACAATGATATTTTCATGGTGAGCAAGAGGCCAGGTACTGATTGAATTTCCTGGCTGCAGCACTCCAGCCAACTCAATGTATTATGGCTGTTTCAATATAATTTCCCATTTGCCTGGACAGTTATGATAATTTATCCATGGGTATTCATAAAGATGAAATCCACCAGAGAGTAGTGGATAGAAGGAGGAAGTTCTAGCCAGTGTTTTTCCACCAGTAAGTATTCACAAACATTAGACTTTGCAGAATTTCCTAGAACCATTGATATATTTGATATATAAGCATATATAGGTATTTCACAAAATAGCTGGATGGTAAAACTTTAAGCCACAATTCAGAATTTCACGGATGACCACAACAAATAAAGATGATTTATTGTTAAAACCAGGATTAAATGCTAAGACTTGGAGCACAACAAAGAACAGATAATCTAGAAGAGCTAATCAGAAGAGAGAGGTTCAGAGGAGAGAGGGACCAGTTTGAAGAATAAGGACTTTTAACACTTTCATTTTAATAAATAGTGGTACACGTAAGATATGTCCTAGTGCAATAGAAGACACATATATAACATCATTTACTTCAACCGTTTCCAGGATGTCCTTTTATTTTAATTTTGCTGGTTCATTTCAGCTCTCACCAGCCTTATTCTAGGTCCATGGACATTTTATCCATTCATGTCCTTCATATCTACTCACTATTTTCTCAAGTTTCTTTTTAAATATCTTTTTTTTTTTCAGTTATCTTTCTGTCTTTGTCTTTACAAGCATCCATACATCTCATCCATCCATAGATCTCACCCCATCTATATGCCTTTTTTCTCTCTCCTCCAATTTTTCCACTAATTTCCATGTGACTACTTTTGGTGATATCTTTCAGAGTTTCCATCTTTCCCTGCTGCTCTTTTTCAACTTGCCATTGCAATTTTTTGCCCTGCAGTTTTCTCTTCCTCCCTGTGGCAAATGAAAAAGATCAGAGTGATGCAGAAAAGCTGCATTTTCATTCCACTCCAGGAACAGTCTGATTTCCCCACCTGATTCCCAGCATGGATCCATAAACAGTGGCATCAGCAGAGCTGAGGGGTTGGAATTGTGATGCAAAGGCTTGGACTTTGCAATTGTCAATGTGATCTTGCAGCTGGAAGGTTTTCTTTCCACCACCCCTACCTTCTAGAGTCAGCCTCCCTGACACATAGAAGACATCACTGCAGGTTTTTCTGTTGCTTTTAGCAGCAATAGAGCAGAGAACCTTTTAAACAGAGGCTGGAAGTGTCTAACCTTCCAACTACCTTGGTGATCAGTGCACTATTATCCCTGGCAAGGCTTTTAAAAACAGGGTTGGATAATGTGTCTCTATCTAGACATTCCATTACAATGATGGGGGTTTTTTTGACCACATCTCTATTTTTCATCCACGTGTCTTTCCAACAGGAAGCTATTTCCAAAAGACACCCTAAAAGTTCTCTTAATAGCATTTGCTTTGTGTATATAACTAATCCCCTCTTCTTGCTTTCTCATTCCTTGCATTTGTAGATATAGAATCAAGTCTATTTCTTTGTCCTGCTAAAACTCAACTTCAACAGATAATGCTCAGAAATGAGCAGAAGTAGCACCCTGTCAACAGAACTTCTCCTTGACAGACAGGTACATACCAGAGTGCATTCAAAAGAATCACACTGAAATATCAGATACTAGAAACAGAGTATTTCCTACTTGAATTCAAATTTTACCTTCATTGCTATTGTATTTACAAGGGTAAAATAAAAAGATCAAGCACATAATGCTGAACTACTGAAAAGGGATGGGAAAGAGAATGAACATCTGATGTCTCTGGAAGAAGGAAATTCAGTGTAGTTCATGTACATTTGGATACTTGCCCTGGGAAACCAAAGCAGAGTCTGTGTAAGAGAAGAAAAAAAAAACAAGAACAAAAGTAAGTACAGTTATTAAAGTGCTGTAGTATTGCATTGATTTATGTAACCCTGACACTAAGTAATTCACTGCAGATTTCCTTAATCTTACATTTAGGATTAAATTATGCAATAACCATTTCCAGTAAAAATTAGAAGTTCACTAAATCTGATCTATAGTACAGTTTTCTTGATGCTTTAAGAGATTTAAAAAAAAAAAAAAAAAACCTCCTGAGCTCACAGATGTGAATATAGCACCCATTTCAGCATGATGGTCTTTCAGTAGTAAGTATTTTTCAGAGATTGCTATAATGTTTTGTAATCATCATAGATTAGAAAAGTACAGAAAAGCCAAGGAAAGAATATGTTTATACCTACTCCCTCTTTCAACTCCTCCATTTCATAGCAGGCTGCATGACAATGTGCTATAAGCTTTAAAGAATTGTGCTGCTGTGTGAAGCCAGTTGAAAAGCATTAGAGGTGCAGCTAGAAGGATAACTAGGTATGATCAAATAGTTGAAGCATGTCTTGTCAGGTGATCACAAATGGGAGGTTGCATGATTAAATAATACAGGCTAAACTTGGCCCTCTTGGCTTCTCTGCATGCCTCCAAGGCCATGCATAATCAGCTTGCATCCTACTACCTTCCAGCCTCTCCACAGACTGAACACACCCAAATAATGTGCATTTTTGGAGAATGGCTCTTTGTTTCATAGAGAATGATGCTACAAAGGGTCTTAAGATACCTTTCTTTTAACATCTCTGGGGAGACTAGAAAAAGATAATGCATTGTATTTTAAAGAAGATACTTCAATCTTGGGTAAAGCATGGAATTTTTTTTCCAGCTGTGCCTGTTTCTGTGTATATAGGATTTTCTTATTCTTCCTCTTTTTTTTTTTTCCTTGTAGGAATCCTCTTCCTTCAACATCTTCCTGTGGGTATAATTTTATTTCAGTGTATGCATACACATTTATAGTAATATCAATTTCCAGTGCGCTTTCTAGGTTTCAGCTGATTTTGATATGATGTTGGTTTTCCAAGAACAACAAGTTTGAGTACCTCAGGTCCTGGGACCTTTAGGAAATTGAGGCTTTTTGGTGCTTTTTCTTCTTTTAGCGGTGATAGTAGCAGTCATTTCATGTGGCTTTGATAGACACTAGGGGCAAATGGAAAGATGCTGTCAAAGCACTGTAATCACAGATTTAATGGCCACCTGTGCAAATCTACATGAATAAAAAATTGCCACCTGATAAAAAGTTTCTCTAGCCCTGATGACAAATCTTTCTCTTTATCTCCATCTTCAAGCACCCATTCCAATGTCTGGAGACTTGTGTTGTGCACCTCTGGCATCCCCAGATGTATCGATCCTGGTGACAAGTCCTTAGGAAGCCGTGGCCTGTGGCACCTCCTCCAGGCTCATAGGGCTGTATCTCTCACTTCTTCCTCCCCTCCTCACTCTGCCAAGCACCTCACTACGAACTCCAGTAAAACTCCAAAAGTGTCCTGTACTGATCTCCTCCTATAACAATTTCTCTATGCTGGTACATTATACTTCACAGAAAGAGTGGTCAGAAACTGGAATCATTTACCCAGTGAGGTGGTAGAGGCATCATCCCTTGAAGAATTTAAAAAAAGACTGGATGTGGCACTTGCTGCCATGATCTAGCTGAACAGTTAGAACATCGGCTGGACTAGATGATCTTATAGGTCTCTTCCAGTCTTGAAAATTCTGTGATTCTGTGATTCTGTGAACTGCAACCTGTGTAACACAATGAGACACTGAGGAAGACAAGACATGTGTTCCCAGCCCAGGTGCTGTCTCTTCCTTGGCCTCTTTTTCTTGCTTCTTGTTGTTTATCTTTTCTCCTCTCCACACCTTTGCAGTGCTGCTGCACAGCAGTTATACAGCTGGCCAGATAAAAGGAGAATTATCAGCTTAACTTCCTTAATTTTTGGGGGTGAATGGCTTCTAAGTGACCTGCCTTGTGAGTTTCTTTGCCATCCTCACTTTAGTAAATAATTTTTGTGGTAGTTGCTGCATGTTATTTGTAATTAGTCTGTTTGGTAGCACTGAATATTATCTTTGATCTTAACAAGGTTGCTCAAAGCATTTAAAAGAGTTCCTGTGGCAAGTAGCAGAGAAGTCAACTATAGGTTTTGCATACCTAATATCAAAGAAAAATAGTTTTTATAAAATGGGTTTTCCAAATACATATATAATTCCATAGTTAACAATAAACTCAAATAAAACTCCTTTTATTTAAAATACAAATAAAAGGAAGCCAAATTAATGAACTTGGAATCAATTAGGACCAGAAGGTTGTTTGAGCTGGTGACACGTGTTTAACAGTGAGGGTTCTAGGCCATTTAGCTATCTGCTGACCCCTGGCAGCTGAGAAAAAGCCTGGGTTGAACAGCCCCTAATAAGTGTGACTGCATTGTTTGATATGGTGCTATGATGGGGCTGTAATTTGGGTTTACTAGCTGAAACTGCTCCACAAAACTGTTGCTGTTTTTCTGGTCTGAGCAATCAACTTGGCGGGTGAACTGAACACCATGAATATTTCTTGTCATCACCATTAGGGATCATCACCAACAGTGAGTTTGTAGAATTAATTTCATGCTTGGTCTGATAAGTTTTCCTGACAATGTTGCAAGGGTGATTCAGGCCTGTAGCAGCAATGAATGAAGCAGTGCTGGAAATGAGCCTTCTCTCTCTGAAGCTACTTGTCTATTGGCTTGACTTATTATCTCTGCCAGCAGGTGTTTTTTGTCTCTGATGTAACACAACCTTGACAGCTGAATCATTGACCACAGAATGCATCCCAAAACCAGCTGTGGTTTCCCCAGCAAAGTGATGGCAGAAGTGGTCATTTTCTTTTGTAGAGAATGTAAGTGTAAATAGCTGAAATAGCATTTGCTTCTTCAATAGACTGAATCCTGGTTTCTTAAAGAGACACGGTAAATTCTCTACTGATGTCAAGTATTACATTTTTATAATCTAAATGTAGTTGTGATTTTGTAGCAGATGCCCATAGTTAGAATTCTTCTTGGCTCCATCTGTGAGAGGAAATACATTATTAGAATCTTGAAATTTTTTCTCCTGCCTCAGGAATTGAAAATATGAGATTTGTCTTACATTAACCTAATCAGATTGAAATATCTTGAATACCCTCAATTGTATTACATCAGGAGTATGTACACAGGCAGAAGGGCATTACAGGGTTAGCTGTAGGCTACATTACTTTTTAAAGCAATAACAAGTTGTTGCTTCCTGACAGAGAGAGAGGGCTTGGTTTCCCTGTTTTAACTGCAACCACACAGTTCTGTTAACCTCACTGTTGGGAGTGCAGGTAGAAGAGCACAGAGATCTCACCACGAAGGAGAACATGCATCACACTATGCAGTGGCAATAAAATCTCCTTCTCCTTCCCAGCTGTGAGCATATGAGGCCAGCTCAGATTCAGGTCGGTCACAAATTGGAGTCATTGGCAGTTCTAACAAGTGCTGTGTACAGCACTGTGAGCAGCAGTGGTCGAGGCCAGCAAATATCACCTAGCTTGTTTTCATGTATGTGTCTGCAGGAATTTATCCTCAGAGGCAGACAGTGTGCTACAGCCCTTGTCCAAGCAGCAGAATTTGGTTAAATTGATTATTTGGGCACAGCAGCATTACACCACCTTTCATTGGCGTCCTTCTCAGGTGTACACAGCGGTAGATGTAGCTGAATTTTGCTCTGTGCAGCAACATACACACTCAAAGTGTTAGTGGGCAAATGCTTACCTGGTATAAATTGATGTGGCTTCATTAACTTCAGTGAGACCATGCTGATTTAGAGCCACAGAGGAGCTGGCTCTGTGAAGCAGTCAAATTTATAAAGGACTGCATAATCTACTAGAAAGTCAAGTCAGGCCAACCTCTGTGCTATGACATTTCCTCTGAAATTCACTTTAATAAGGTAATATTTTCTTCCAGTTCCATAAATGCAAATCAGCTGAACTGCACTTCACATACTTTCTCATTTAATTAGAAACTTAGTCCAACTATACTGCAAATGCAGGTGAAAGTGAATGATTCTAACAATTTTTCATTTTAATTATCTTGATTAACTTTTTCTTCTTTGCAATTTTATTATCTTTCATTTCAAAAATGTCCTTTAATTTAGGACAATAAACTTTTATTTAGTAAGCTGTGGAAACTAGAGGATATGATGCAAAGAAGGTTTCACTCATTAAGCATTAATGTTACTAATATTCTTCTACTAATTATTCATTAAGCTGATTGTCTTAGCAGAAAAGTAGGCTTGGATTCTCTTGTGGGTCACCACATTTTATTTGTGTATGGCACAAAAAAGGTAGAAATGGCAAATCTTAGCAAAGTTAATGATGAAATACTTCAGAGGACATGACACACTTAATGAATTTCTTATCACTAGATGTGTTTAAGAGTTCCCATTTGATTTTTAGCCAGAGAACACTAAATATGTCCTTCTATATACTTTTAGAGGTAGTGGTATCTATTCTTTAATGGTTTCTTTGTTTCTGACAAAAAAAAAAAAGAGACATAAGGTACATAAAAAAGGTACATAAAAGAGAAGGAAAAGTTTCTGAAACTGTGTCACTCTGCAGGAAACAATTCAAGAATTGAGATGCTAGGGAGTGAGAAAACAAAATGGAATATAGGTCCTCATATATACCAGTGTTGGGCACATATTTTAAAGATGAAAATATTGCTGTGAATATGAACCTCCTCTGTTCTCTGCTCCCTGGATGGATTTAAACTTGAATTTTCATGTGGGTGCACCATGTGGGTGCTCTGTCACTGAGCTGATTTAAAAGCCAGTTATTACCACTCTTGCATTCATTTCAGAAAAAGGCTGAGTCCTCCATAGCTCTTCCACAGAAAAGACACTGACTTGTACCTGTAGGGGGGTGATTCTCCCCTGATAAACATGGGGTTATGGATCATCAAAAGCCAGAGGTGACTAATTGTCTGCTCTCAGAGATGTAGGTGTGGCTCTGTACTCGGCATTTCCTCTGACTAGCCTTCTATTGCATACCAGCATCTCCATCATTCTGGGATAAGAGACTACCCCTATGGTGTAGGGAAGCTAATGTATTTTCTCCCAGTTATGGATTTCACTCTGGGAAGGATTAAGTTTTGCAACATTTTTTGTGGTTTGAACCACAACAGATTAAACAAGAAGAAGTTTTCTGAAAAATAAGCCAAAGACAAATCTGAAATTAGTCAGTATCAGTAAAAAATAATGACGCAAATGTTTCTATTACAGCATGTAACTGCTGGAACCACTTGGGATGCTGTAGTAGGATGTCTGTGACAGAAGGTCTTTCAGCATTGGGACCCTTCCTATGTGATCTATTTGAGACAATAGGCTGTGAATGACAAATTTTTGGCCTCTGATAAAACCTCATATCAGAACTGCTCTGGATGTGTTTATTGATTTCTGCACAATTTTATGTGGTCAGGCTTTTGAAATTGAGGCTCCTGGCTCCCAACAGACATAGGGTGAATTAGAATTATATTCTCATGCAGTGTTTGTAAGGTCATATTCATGTAATGCTGCCTAATGTGTCAGGGAAACAGCTGAAATCAAATAACAAAGACTGCATTCTACTCCTTGAAAATGCTTTCCACTCTTGTTCTGTAGAGCTGGACTCTTTTACAACTTCAGACCTGTTTGCTTGAACTACAATCCAAGGTCTGGATAATCTGGCAAAAAAAATTCAAAACTCTAGTCTAGCTATGGCAGGTGGGCATCAAGAGAGACTCTTGTCCCACCCTAGCAGCAAGGCATATCTCTTGAGATCTCATCTCACTCTTGAGATGGCCAAGATACAGAAGGAGAGCCTTACTCAGTCTGTCTTGGAGAAATATCTAAGAGTTGTTTTTGAAGATCTGGAGAGACTTTAGAAAACTATCTGGATGATAAAAAGAGTGTTTGGCTCAGTTTAAGACTGGAAAAGAGATGCATTAACATTCATAGAGGAAGAGTGTTTTTCAGCATGATGTTTGCCATCACTTCTGCATTTGACTCAGCATGACTTTGTCCACAATGCCAAGGTTCCTGTGCGTGTCTAAAATCAAAATTTTGAAAAATGCTTCTCATTAATTTTTTACTTTTGTAAAACAAAGTAAACTGAAAATTTGATAACAAATGAGAGTCACACTTTGAGACATAATTTTCAAACAGTGAAAATTAAATTTGCTTTTTTATACAAATCTTTCAACCTTTCTGAACATCCAATGCTCTCAAAACCCTGCCACAGACTGGTATGTTTCTTTCTCAAATTGGCTCTCTATCATCAGTTTTTTACCTTTTCTCCCAGCTTCTGCTACTTGCTACTGCTGGAAACAATCCCAGGCTCCTAGTTAGTCTTTTCTTTGGTCTCTGTGAGACTATTTGTTTTCCCAGCTGTTGTTGGAAGCAATGCACTCAATGCCATTCAATTTTTCAAATGCCTGGCCTATGGGAAATGAACATGGAACCAATCTGGTACCTAGTCTCTGTTATTTGAATAAGGTTTTATTGAGCAAAATAAATTTTCACAGTGACAATATTTATGTGTTAGTAGCCTATCAATATCCACTTCAACCCAAGGCTCATAAGGCAAGTTTGAGTTGAGCAGTTAAGAATCTATGACAGGCAGTCTCCTGTTGTGTTTCCATAAAACATCACACTTTCAAACACCAGAGTCTTGAGACTATGAAGAATAAATACAACTGATGAAGAAGAAATAAGATTTCAAAGGGGTAGTAACATAAGGAGTGGTGGAAATGAGATAAACTAATGTACATTAATGTGAAAAAAAATTATTCTCTACTGCAAAATCTTTTACTCCTGTCTTAGAATAAATCAGAAATTAAATCTTTCTAAGGAAAATGTGGCTTTCAGTAACATTGAAGGTGGTAGGAAATTTTTAAAGAGATTCTTGTAGTGGATAGCCCTCACCCTCTTAGGAGCTCTGAGCATGACTAGCCCTGGTCTCTGAGGAGGTGGCACAAAGGCATCCATTGTAGAGATGTGTCCCATGCTGCTTTTGTCTGTGAAATCTAATAATGCCTGCTGAAAGAGCTTTTGAAAAACAAACTGGCCTTGGTTTCTGTGGAAGGACAGAAATCACAAGTAACAGTCCTAATTAGAAATATTAATTACTTATATAGTTTTAACTTCTGTGCTTGAATAGGCTTATATAGTTTTAACTTCTCTGCTTGTCTTTGCTTTGTCTTAGTTTCAGAAGAAGGCTGAGTCCTTGCTACTGATAGTTTTTATTCATACACCTGCTTTACAGCTTTCATCAGCAGTGGAAGAGGATTGGTAGCCCCATTTTTCTTCAACACTCTTCACCCTCATTTAATCTGTTCTTATTTAGAACTGATTGCCCACTGACAAGGTGAGAGCAGGCTCAGGAGAAGCACATTTCTCACACATAGTTGTTCACTGAGAGGTAGTTCTCTTTTCATTTTCATATTTGACCTGGTTTTATATCATGAATTATTTCTAGCGCCATGAAGCAGCAGTTTTGGCTGGTTCTGCAGTCACGAAGGATCCCACTGCACTAGGAGTTTTAACTGTAATTTATTTCAGTTAAATATCTGCTATATTAATTTTGCAGAATTGTATTAAATATAGGTTTTAGTGCTTAGTACTTCTTATGGTCCCCTACAACTCTTCTTTAAAGGATGTGCTGAATCCAGGCACTAGTTTTCTTGAAGAAAAGAGCAGAAATGTGCGTGATGGGTATCTTTTGTTCTATATATGCAGGGAATCTCTCTTCTGTGGTTCCTGTGGACTTAGATCTGTGTTGGGGCATCTCAGCCTGGCATTAACTTTTTCCTGACTGGAAAGAAAATTTTAGCTCCAGACATATACTTGCTTTCAGGAAGACCATATGTGGCAGGTTGGGTCCATCCATTTATAAATATTAACAGCTGCCAAATGACAGGTTTAGAGTTGTACTGTGGAGCTGGCCAAGGCAGCAATTACTTGAATTTTAGCAAGAGCTGCACATTGACTGTGGATACATTAGCTTTAGTGGAGATTATTTAGAGGCTCAGTGGCTTAAAAGCAGAAATCACTTACACGCATATTGGATATTATTACAGATTCAGGAGAGTTGGCCATAAAACCACTTAGCTTCCTGTAACAAAAGGACTCCTAGCCAAGCAAGTAAAATGTTAATGAGACAGCAAGCACTCATTTTCATGTCTGTAGCCTTTCCCTCCAAGGTTTTACTGCTTCATACTGAGGTTCATTAGAGTGGAAATGGTTGACTTTAAAAAAGAAACACCAGCTAAATTGCTAGGGTGTAGAATTTCTTTTCAGATCATAATTATACGTGATCAACGGAGTGTGTAATTAGTAAGTTGGGTGGAGGATATTTCCAGAACAATCAGCAGCAATTTCCTCTCTGCTATTCCTTTCTCTGCTCTGAGGACCTTTTGTCAGTTTTGGTAGCTGTGGCTTTATTTTAAGCCCAGAAACCACAAAAATAAAAACTTATGTCAGGTAAGAGTGACACAGTAAATCATAGTAAAATTAAAAAGCCCCTGCAACAGGATATTTTGTCTTCATTGTAATAAACCTTACTGATTTTCACTATGTTACCAGCACTTGAGCACAGGGGAAAACACACAGGCTTATTTCTGGCCTCCCTTGACAAACCTGTGAGACTCTTGCTGGAGCCTGGATTTGCAGTTGCACAGCAAAAAATGTGGGAAGCTGTCATTGTCTTCAAATATCACAGGAATGCCCAAGTTGTTTCTTGGCACTATGAATAATTCACAGAATAATTCAATGAATCTGTCCAGCACGGCTAAAAATAGCTGAGTAAACTGAGTGTTTTTGACCTTAAGAAACAAAATCTGTTTCAAATTTAAAATAAATAAATGAAAAGCCATTAAAAAATCATATGGAAGCAAAGATGTTATTCTGTAAAGATATTATTTGGTATTGTATCCTGAAATGAAGTATCCCATCTTCAAAAGAGGCTTTCATCGATTCCACACGGCTGTTTGCTTAGGAAAATGTACATTTCCTAAAATTAGGGTGGGTCGAGGCTTTTGCCCATCTCTCCTTGTCCCTGCAGTTAACAGGATCGCTGGCAGGCAGGGTGTGACTCTCTGTGTCCCTGGGTAGGAGCTGTCCCCTCCTGCTCTCGGGATCCTCCTGCTGTCAGGGATGTCCTGCCACTCCTGCACTCAGAGTGCTTTTCTACCTCAGTTCCACTGGTTTTAGAAGCTATGGGTGTGCCTGCTCCTGATATATTTATTTTGTCCCCCAGACTGCTTTGGCACTCTCTATTTTATGTGACAAGGCCACAAATTAGTTTGATATTGTGGTAATAATAACGATAATAGCACTTAAGTTAAACTTTCAGTCCCTCTCTCCAGTGACATCACTGGGTGGCCTTTAATGGCCCCTCCTACTTATTTTGTCCCCTCCTACTTATATTGGGAATATCTTTCCTTGACACAAAGAACAGGGCCACAACCTGGATGTTGTTTTCAAACAGTCTCTATCCTTCTGATCAGGATATATCCTGAGCTGCTAGAGAGTTTTGCCAGACTAGCATAACAAGCTTTTGCAAAGCCTGTGGATTGTAGAAACTGAATACTGTAGTCCTCACTAATCTGGTTTGTGAGGTGCACAGAAACAGGCACAGCCAGCTTCAAAAACTGCCCTGGACTTGCTTATAGGAGGGCCAGACTCTGGTGTACAGAAATAAACTATGCAACGTCTTCAAACAACTCATTTAAAAAATTGTTTATGAGGGGAAATCTCAACCTTAATTATAAGGTTATGCCCTCTGTATGAAAATACATTTCCTTAAAATATTTTTCTCTGTGTATAAATATGGGCATAATTTTCAAATATATTATTTTGCTGTTCTAATCAATGTTGTGTGGTAATTCGTGGTTAAAAGCAAGGTTGAACAGGAAGACTCCAGATTTTGCTTTTCTGCATTGATACAATGGTCAGATTAAGCTTCTGCATCAGCTGATATGGGGAGCAGAAATAAAAAGATGCCATATCTGATTCTGCAGGTGTGTCAGACTACTTGCAAAGGCCCTTGTGTGGTTTCCAGGAAAACAACTGATGCTCTCCTGCTCCTATCTGCTCCCCTCCCATGATGTACAGAGTACGCAGTGCTCAGATCAGGCACTGGTTGTGAACAGCTGTAATGGTAATTTCCTCTAATGTCTTGAAATACCAAGAAAGGAAGCATTTGGGGCATGTCTGCCATGCTGTGCAACCAGATTGGCCAGCTGCAAACATGGACACACTGCATTGGCACCCCTTGTCTGGCACAGATAGGCAGAATTTTTCTCTTCAAACAGGTAATAAAAGAAAAGATGCACACTTTTTCCTTACGAAAGCATTTCTTGCATGTTCATTGAAAACCTAGATTCAACAAAATCCAAAGGTGCAGACTTGATTGGGGGGAAAAAAAATCATGTTTTCTGTGTAGTTGCTTGATTTCAACATTGAAAGTTTCAGCACACTTAATCTTGTGAAGGCAATGTGAATAAATGGTAGTTTCTGTTGCCATGGTAAGTCTTTGGCAGGGGGAAGGTGGGGTGGGAGGGTATAGATGTACTCACCACTCCAATCTTAATATTCTGGCACCATGTTTTTGAGTGCAAGGTGAACAGACAAGTAGAGCTGTATGTTCACCCTGTGGGGCTTCCAAGGGGGAGTTGCTGAATATGTTTTTAAATAAATGGAACCTTCATTATTTATTCATAACTAGATTGATAACTGAAAAATGAAAACAGTTACGACAGTTATTTCAACAAGACTTTGGCTGATTTCAAATACAATTTCTGTCAGAAAAAAAAAAATAAATATAGGACCTAATAATTCTGACCATTTCAGAGCTTTGCCAAAGTGATTTGTTTACTCAGTGACTGGTATAGTTTGTAGATATATGCATGTAGTTTAAATGTGGGGGGGTTTTTTGCATTTGCATTAATAGTTAAAACTGCAAATTTGGTACATGGCTGATTCAGCAGCATAAATTATATATGTATAATTCAGCAGCTACTGATCTCTTTATGCAACACAGGATCATGAGTTGTGTTTTTCTATTCTGAGCTCATTGTGAGTCTCAGTCCCTCAGCCACTTTGAATCAAAAGTTCTTCTTTTCCAAGGAGTATGTGTTTAACCTGTTTCCCTTGAGCTAGAACTTGAGCACCTGACAGTGACAAGGTTTGACTGCATTTGTGACTATTTTCTGGAGCTCACAGAGGAAACGTGAATGTTGCTGAAACTGAGATCCAGACTGTTGTCTTTTAATATTTTCCTGAATATCTGAGCTGGGGGGCTAACGTGAACTAACGTTCTTTTTTAATGAATCTGTCATTCAGAGTCAATTTTTGGGGGGCAGAAATGGCCATATGGAGATCTGAGCCACAAAAATTCTCTGAATTGTGACCTATGCTTTGAGCAGGAAATGTTTGATTATCCTTTCATGGCTCAGAGGTGAAGCTCTTGGACAGTGGATGTGTCAGTATGGCATTAACTCCAGGGACTCTGGGGGTGGAGGTTTTGTTTGTGGTGTTGTCCTGGACTTACCTTGTGGTTTTGGACAAGTTACATGATCTCCACAGCCTTTACATAATGAATATGAAGACCCACCTCTCCAGTGGGACTGTCTGACATGGCTATTTTGTTGCACTGATTGTTTAGGTGGACTCTGGCTTTACATGGCACATGTGGGAATACACACTGCCCTTCTGCACTTCATAGGATTGCTTCTTTTCTGCTCCCTGGCCCCAGGTGCATCTTACAGAGGACAGATAGCCTGATCTGCATTGTAGGAGGTGCTCATACTTGTGTCAGAGTGCCTCTAAACAGAGGGGCTGCAGGAGATCTGTCTGTATTTATTGCCCTTCTCCCCTTTTTTTTTCATCAACACTAGATGCAACTTCCAGTGCATGATCTGGTGATGGTTTTGTTTCCAGATGAGGAAATAAGGCTTCAAGGTGGGCTGTGTGCCAGCACTGCGCCATGAATGTCCAAGTCTTACCTTCTTTTATAAGCCCTAAAGACTTTCAGAATATAGTGTCTTTTCCCTTGTTCCATCCTGATGGCATCTTGAGGCCAGTGCTTGGGTTCCCCTTAGGGGGCCCAGCTGGATTTGAGATAGAGATGATCAGCTATAGCAGTGTGGAATTTCTGTGCTCCAGGGCTGACTCTGTGCCTGGTGCTCCTGGCAGAAGCAGGTCCCTCCTGCAGGGAGCACGCAGGGGGCTCTTGAGGGGCTCAGTGCCCAGAGGGAGGGGAGCTGAAAGAGCCTCCGTGTCCCAAGGTAGAAGATTGCTACTCCAGCAGACCTCAAAGCCCGCTTAGAGGGCTGGAGTGGGTTCTTCTTTTAAATTGCTTTTCTGTGAATGTATGCCACTGTGAAAATAGTTCTGCATTTCCATCTGCAAAAATTCATCATTTCAAGGGAGAAGTGGTGTCTGTTTTACTGCCTGAAGCCACCATTAGTCCTCTTGCCTCTTGCTTCTGGTAAGCCAGAACACATAAAAATGTGTTGCTCCCTAGAAGTAAAATTGCTGCTTTTTGCTGAAGGGAGAGCTGAGCACCTCCAGGGTATCACATTGGGCTTGAAGCAGGCCAGGACTGTGGACAGCATGGAGGATTGCCGCCCTCTGTTGTTGTAAGGAAAAATAAATATCTGCAGCACAGCTAGTACTGTTCTTTCTCTGTCCTTTCTTTGACTCCTTTTCTTTTGTATTTTTTTCTTTTTTTTTTCCCTCCCTTTTGATTTTTATCTCTTCATGCAGTGGCTGGCTGCAGATTCACAGCAGACAGATGGCTGGTTTCATCTGGCTACCTGAGGGTCTCTGTTTGCCAAGTAAATTCTTGTCACAAGTGGTCAGCAGGTCAAGGCTGCTCATCTCTGCTGTCCTCACCAGAGCATGGAGCAGAAAATCAGTCATGCAAATCTTTGTGCATTTTGTTTCCAGCATGACTGTGTGCTGACAGAGTTCCAGATGGCCGAGGGACACGTCCTCTGGCTTGCTGGTACCTAAAGGGCAGCACTGCCACCTGCTCTGTGAAACACAGGTTGGCCCAGGGAGTCTGGTTTGCAGATACCAACTTTTATGCAGTGCAGAGTACGAAGATGACCTTGTACATTACTCTCTCTGTGACTTTTTTGCAGTAGTTGTTTTCTGGTGTCATTGTAGTTAGTGAGAGTTAATTTCTTCTCCCCTCCTGCAGTTTATTTGCAGAAAAGCTGTTCTGCAGTTTCAAGTCATGAAGCTTTACCTGCTCATACTTTTATTCTGAACACAAAGCCTTGCACTTCATCAGCATTAACTGATCCTGATGCATTCCAGACAATGAAATTATATCTGTGGGGGCCATTAGGAGAAGCCTCCCTGGGCTGCTAGATGCAGAATTTATAGAGTCTGTCTTTAACCTTTTGGAAAATGGAGAAATGTCTCATTATCTAAAATGATAGCCTTGTACACTGGAGAGTTAAGCTATTTGAACTACTTAACCAACTCTACTTCTAATATATATATTTCATATTTAAAAACCTGAAGCTGCAAGAATTGTTATTTCTGTAGGTGAGAACATTTTCACCACACTTTTGGGATAGGGCTGTACCCCTGTGTGTTCCCATCTGTCATTCAAAGTGATCTCTTCTCTTGCTCTGCTTCGTGCACCATCTCTTAATAGCAGCTCTTCCAAAATCTCACCTGCAAGAGAATAACTGGTGTATAGTGAAGGCTTCACCTGCTAGAATTGAGTGATCTACCCAGGAAGAGGCATAGATAATCAGCAGGGGTGTTGTTACAGGATTGATATAAGGAGCACACTGTCACTTTGTGCAGGGCCAGTTTGGTGCTGTGCATGCTGTGAGGCAGCAGCAGTCACAGAGGTCAGGAATGCTTGCTGCTTGGCCAGTTTTTGGGCAGAGAAAGGAAATGCAAATAATCACAGTAGATGATAAAGCCAAAGGCATGAAGTGATTTACCCAAAATCTCGTAGGAAGCATGTGAACTAGGAATTATAGCTCAAGCTGTTGAATCTTGGGTTAGTGTCTCTGACAAAAGCTCAGCATTCATTTTGGATCAGTATAACACACTGCAGTACAGTCAACATGGGAGAGGTGGGATGAGCCCCTTGGACAAGACCATGACACTACAGAGCTTGGAGGTGCTAGAAGAAAGCTAGTTAGAGCTCAATGTGATGATGCTCAGCCTGACATCTGCCTATTCTGCCTTGGCATAGGCTGTACCACGCAGGAGATAGACCTCCTTCTCCTGCAATACATCTCTCTGTGCTGCTCTGGGAAATATTAGCAAGCAATGCAGCTGCAGCCCTTTTTTTTCCCCTCTCCCTGGATTTATTCCTGACTGGCCTTTGTTTGGCCTTGCTGTCTTCAAAAAGAGACATCAAAATTATGTGAAAACCAATGCCTCAACAGAAAGGAGTCCAGACAGGCCACACTGCTGTTCTAAACAGGCTTCATTTTATGTATTCTTCTGCTTTATGTGCTGCAATGCTTTTTGTTTGAAGGAATTCTCAGACAGCTATTTGTTTTATTATAGCGCTCTTAGAGGAAGCTGTCAGGAGCTGCAAATATTTCCTTCTCCTTTAATCCACTCTAAATCCAGCCCTTAAAACTGTTTTGCTCCCAGAGATCTTGGGCAGTGATATTTGCACTGAGACTAGCTCCCAGTGTGGAGATATCCTGCTGGCCCTGTAACATCTGGAATGGCACAGGCTAAGGCAGGCAGCACTTGTCAGGGTGTTGCCTTCACAAGCCTGCAGGAAAAGCTGCAACAGCTCATAAACTGCTGTAGTACTGCTCTGATTTCCTTGCTGAGGAGCTCTTAGCTGAGAAAGAAAGAAAGAAAGTGAGGAGAAATGTTACATTCTGCAGTGGAATACAATCAAGCAATACTGCATTTTTACAGGTGGATGATCAAAACTGCTGGGTTTTCATACATTTTCAGAGGGCACATACTTGACTGATGCTTATGGGGGTACCAGTCGTTGGTTTCTCTGGGTCTGGATTGAAGTCACTTGCGATGGTAGTTCATATTCAGACTCAGGTGTTTATTATTTCTTATCAGTAAAACAGTCTCACTACTATGAGTTCAGCAGCTTTTCATTAGAAGGCACAAAATGGCCAACAATCTCTTGTTACAAACTCTTTTAAAACTAAACTATCCAATTAAGAACTGACACCTAGATTATTTTCCCTTTTAACCCAATAACTGATCCCAAAGAACCCCCAATGAGGACTTCTCTGCCCAATTACAAAATGCCACCCAAACCCATGAAGAAGGAAGAAGCAGTATGAAGCAGAAACCCAGGACAACACCCTGTGCCCTCCATCTTGCTTCCATCCACAACACACTAAAAATCCCAAAACCTAAATTCTCACCAAGTGATACACCCACACTACTCTCTATAATCTACTTCACACTTTTGTGGATTCTAATTTATCTTGAAGTCTAGGAAACTATCTCCATGAATGAGGGTCAAAGTCAGTGCTCCCTGGGGTCAGGGCTCCCCAGAGCAGACAGAGAAATATTCCTGGTGCTCTGGGTTTCCACAGATTCTCACTCCAGATCCACCAGCTGGGTGCAGATCCTTATGCTGGGTGCTGGAGATTTAAAAGTAGATGATAGTGTATTTTACCTTCACAGACTATGAAATAATCTTAACTATTTTCAGTGTCAAAGTTTGAATACTGAATTGTATGATATATGAAAATTGCATACCTCCTAGCTCTGCAGAGTTGAATTTTTGTCTTGCTAACTCATCTGAAACGAAACAACAGACTGACACTGGTGCTGAGCCTTACAGAAAGGTACAGAACAGACTCGTTGTATCCCATATGTATACATACATACATATATATATACATATATATATATATATATATATATATATATATATATATATGTGATCCCATGCTACATACAGAACTTCAGTATGAGTACTGTAAGGGTGCAAGCAGGATTGCAGCCTGCATTACTCCCAGGAGGAGATGAGAAGTCTACCTCTTCTCCAGCAAGCAGACTGTATCTTGGGACAGTTCCTCAAGAGGGTATGAACTCCCAGCAGGGGAATATTTGGTTGCCAATATTCAAGTCCAAGCAGTGCACCACCTGCCTCTCTTGAAAGATTTAAGATGCTCAGCATAAGTTTTCTTGCCTCTGCCAGCAGGCTGATGGAGTGGTGCAGAATGACTGGAATGCCTCCATCTCCATTGCAATTTATGGAAAAATAAATTAAGCCTTTAGGGCTCTTTTTCTTTCTGCCAGCCTCTGCCAACTTCTCCCATTCATAAGTCAGCTGCCTTCTATTTGAATGCTAGGTTCTTCTGGTGTAGGTTAAAGGTTGATTTAAAGACATCCAAGGAGACTGTAAATGGCAAAAGATAAAGGTAGTTAATAAATAAGTAGCAAAAAGAGCTATTCAACAGCTGTGAAACCTTTCACTGTGATCTTGGAAGCCAAGTATCTGCTGGGGCTTGTGCTCCTCTGTGGTTAGGTGTTAGCTGGAGGAAAGCCTATGCTTGGTCCTACACACTTAGAGGAAGTTGTATTTACTCTTACTTTTTCTCAATAAGCAGACAAAAATAAGTGATGAGGTACAGAGACAAAGCAGCTTTTTCTTTATCAATAGACTTCAATAAAAGCCTGCTTGTGTAAATTTGCTTCTGTCAATATTTGAAACATAGGTCATAGTTGTTACCTAATGCTCTGAAAGTGAAGATGTCTCACAGGCCCCAGAGGAGTGCAGTTTGTACTGAACAGGAACAGGCTCACAGTTCCTTGCAAACTCCTGCACTGCAAAGAATGATAAATCTGATGGCTCCACAGCACAGAAATATAGGAAAGATTGAGGTTTTTCTTCTCCACTTGCATTTGCAGCACTGCAAAATACTGTCTTGTTCAAGGAAGGGTGCATATTTAAAATTTCTTAATGGGTGTGCAAGTGACTACCTGAATCCTTCTGAGCCAACTCAGTTGCCATGCCATTTTGTAATATATACTTGAGCCCCTTTGTTCCTTTGGTATAATCTCAGTTTCCTATCATTGTCTTGAATTCTGCATGTGATTTGATTCTCACCTTCCCACTCCTGGAAGTAGACTGTCAATTAGTCTTGTCTAAACATGCTTGTTTTATCTTTGCTGGAGCTGTGGATAGAGACTCCTTTCTGCCTTCCTGCACGGGTAGAAGGAGAATTTCCCCACTGCTCTCTGTGGCAGGACAAGTCCTCTTAGATGGCTGAATTGGTGGAAGAAAGAAATGATGCTGTCCTGCATGGCTTCTGTGCCAATTTTGTTACTGATATAGCACGGGCTGCTTGGTGGGTAGCAGAGCTCTCCCTACTTGCTAGTATAAAAATATATATTGGGAAGAGAGTAAGTATTAGACCCTAGTTGCCCAGCTTTTTTTTGCTTGACTTCAAGGGAAAACTTTGCAGTAAGATTTATGACAAGACAACACTCCTATTGACTTCATCTAGGCATCCAGTGGGATAACTGTGTCACTGGAGAGGCTGGAAAAGCAAACAAGATTGGCCACATTGTGGAGCAAAAGCTTTAATACACGTTCCAAAATTGTGAACAAAACCTGCTGCTCAGTACATAAGACAATTTATGTTCCAACCACATGACACTTTTTAGGGGGGGAGCTGAGGCCATCACACATCATTTCTTAAGATGCTTTGACAAATAGAAACATCTTGCTCTTAGTAGTTACTTAAATCTTTTTTGCTAAGGCTTCATCTCAGCAAGATAAAAGGGGTATTTAAATGTGTATATGAGAGGGATTTAGTTTTGTAGACATAAGCTTCAATTTTATTTTCTCTTTGAAGACTTTTAAAGAGCAGCTGTGGAGAGGATTTTTCTTACTTATTTGTTTAAATTAGGATTTTGAGGACTTCTGTATGTGGAACAGGAGATGGAGCTATTTCCTAGCATGAGACATATTTTGCAGTTTAGTTCAGCACTGGCAGTACTTGCATGTTGTCCTTGATACAGTTCTTACATTATCATGATTGAAGTCTCCCTCTAAACGCTCTTTTTCAAAGCTCAGTAGTAGCTGCCATCACATCAATATGACATTTTATTCACAATCTGGATTTGTGGTTAATGGAATCAATAACCAGCAATACTTTCTTATGTTGGTGGGGAAGCAGCTCTCAGAGGTGCAAACTTCTTGTTTTGAGGTGAAAGAGATAATTTAATAGGCTTACAGTTGTGTGTCCATTTCAGCTACCAGGCTAAACATGAATTACTCTTGAAATCTTTTTTTGCTTTGTTCCTAGTCTTCTTTTACACAAGATTGTATGCTTATCCTCGAGTATCTAAATTAAAATTAAGTGGGTTTTTTGTTTATTTTCCTAAGGAAATGAGGCTTTTGTTACCTCTCTGTATGTCTGTCTGCTGCATTTAACTTCTGAACCACTGGTCAATTCCAGTGGCATTTGGCAGAGGGGCAAAGGTCTTGAAAACAATAGCATTCCTGCAAATGGCACAGAAATTGACAGCTGGGTGATGGAGAGAAACCCTGTTAACATTCTTATGGAGGAGAAGGAGTCAGCATTCATCTGTTAGCAAACATGAGGATAGCCACTCAGAAATATTCATTTCTTGGAATAGTCACTTCCTTGGTTTTGGTGTCCCTGGAATGCTTTTTGTTTGTTTATTTTCACTCAAGGCACATAAAAAACCAAGTGAAGTAAATATGTTTTATTTTTATGTAAAGAATTGTAAGGTTGTTTTGGGATAAAAAGCTGAAACAGAATCAACAGTTAATTTGGGGGTTTGTTGGTTCTGTTTGTTTTCTTGGATGTTTCCAAAGAAATAAATAATTTTCTCTACTTCCCGATTTTGGCAGGAAATGGGAACAGTAGTATAAAGGGAGACTGTCATTCCCAGTTTGCCTGGAAGCAGAAAAGCCTAAGAAGTAAGAGAATCTGTTAGCATATAGCTATTCTATGCCATCTCTGTTATTCCTGGGACCAGATGCACAGACCCTGAAATAATTTCTTAGGTTACCTTTCTCCCTTCTTCCAAAGCCCCTGTGGGCTTTACCTGATCTATGAACAGAATAAGAGCACTGTCTAGCACAGATTTATTTTCCTTTTCTTGTTGTCATTGTGCTTTACTGCAGGGTGCTCATTGTTCTTGTCAGGCGTGGAGATGTCTCTTGGCATTGCTGCTCTCCTTGTAGCTGCCATCCCCAGTCATGCTGCAAATGGCACAATACTGGTGCCTGCCCTGCCCTGAGCATGCTTTGGCTCAGGAATGCAAAGACGTGTAGCTTTGTGGAAACTGGGGTATGGCCAAAGGAAATGCTCCAGGTGGGCATGTTTCTTCATCTGCTGGGAAAGACCAGCCTTGCTAGGCTTCCTCTCACTGGGGAGCCGAGCGAGGAGATGAGAAAGGAGTTATTAGTTTACTTCATGTGCATGTGTGACAGAATAGAAAGAAGAAAATGCCAAGCAGTTTGATGAATTTGTTTTCCATTGGGAAACATGGGTTGCTCTTTTATGCGATTTCCATGTGGTCATCTCAGTTATGAAGTTAGGAAATGCTCTGTGTCTTTGGATGTGTCTTTCCTTCCAGCCTGTCAATGCAGAGGCATGTCCTAGCCCTTGATATTTCCCACAGGCTGCCTCACCCACCATTGTGTCTGTTCAGCACCATTCCCAAATCTATTTTCTGCTGTTAATTGATTCTGGCTACAATACTCCCAACACTTGACAAATGCAACAAGAGTAGTTCACATCTCATCTAACCAAATAAGAAGCAGTCTTTTCATATCCTATAAGCTTCAGTGTCATTAAACTAAAGACCAGTCTTCAAACATTACTGGAGGCCCTCTTATTCAGTTTGTGCTGGGGACAAATGATGTATTTTTGTATGGAGTTTGGCACTATTCAGGCTTTGCCTGCATAATATAGCTAGACCTCTGTTTGTTTATCCTGAGCCCAGATAACTAACTACATTTTCAAATGTCTGGTTCATTCATATCCATTCAAAAATAATTTAACCAAAACTGTGTGTGTATGTATAAAGAACAGCTAAAGGGAAGGGATAGTTCATGAAAACATTTTAAGGTTGTATTTTCTCACAGATCAGTTAAATGTAGTGTACGAAATCTATGCAATTATGGATCTTGTATTTACCATGAATTTGTTGTTGTTGTTTGGGGTTTTTATGCCTTGAGTTAATGAGGCATTAACTTTGGAAGCAATCCTCAGTATGTGGATAGTTTTTTTAAAAAGCCACCTGAAATCAGTTTGAGCAGCAGAGCATGTGCACAGTTTCAACATTATTCATTAGAGTTAGTTCAGTTCACTGTAAAAAAATATTTGAGGAGATGATGAATACATATTTTCTTGCAAACTCAATGAGTATTACATAAGAGCAAACAGCAAAGAGAATACAAGACTTATTTTTCTCCCAGAAAACGATTTTCAGTCCTTGCTTCCACCAGTAAAGATGCTGACAAATTAACTTATATTTTGCAAATATTCACCAGGTAATTTGACATATCCTGGCACACCCTCAAAAGTGGTATCATAGAGTAAGAAATAGAGTGTGTACTTTCAGGATATTTTTAGGTCACCTGTTTATATTTCCCAGCTGCAGGGGAGAAAGTATCTCTCAACCAGCCAAAATAGCCAAGATTTTGTTGATCATCCAAGAGACCAACAATGAAGGTCTCCAGCTTGTGTGGTTCACGAATGCAAGAAAATGTCTGATTGAGAGCAGACCTCTTGCTGCTGTTATTAAGCTGTGTAAGAGCAGATATAGATTAGAAACTGTCTGAACTCCCACAATGGGCACAGGAGGGAAGGAGACAGTAGGTGTTTACATGTGTTGTGAAGCATATTGTGTTGTTGCTGGGGAAGGAAGTAATGAAAACTGGTAGATGTGGAAACTGTCAAATTTGGGCTGTACTGCCTTAATCCTTTTTTTTTTTTTTTCCCTTAGCTGGTCCTTTTTTAGTCAAATATTTTTGTTTTGGCAAATCCTTCAGCTCTCAAGACAGCTGAGCTGTATGACAAGGACTGATGACAGACAGAGCTCTACTTCTGCTAAGGAAGCATAAATGAGCCTAAAATAAGAAAGATCACACAGCTCTCCAAGAAGCTGACCATCTTCCCTGAAGGAAAGTTTTCCCCCTGAATCTGAGAGTTGTCAGTTTAAAGCACAGAAGCTAATGTTTTATTAGAGTTATGGTCTTAATGAGGACACAAGAATATGAGTGAGATGATGCAGGTTTCCTTGCCTTATACTCTCAGCCTGGTTTCGTACAAAAGCTTGGTTCTGTTGTGTTTTCTTCCTTTAAAGCAGAATAACTTTTCTCCCACTATGGTGTGGTAAATCTGGTGTGGTAAATTTACAAACATGCAACTTTTTATCAGTGGCATTACTGCAGCTCAAAATTAAAATCAATTTGAGCAATTTCTGAAATCAAATGGATATTTTAAGTCTTGAACTGAAATGGGACAAAATATGAAAATTTCACAGCTATGCATCAAAACCTGTGATGTTGCATCGCTGATTGAAGTGTTCAATTGCCCTGGCTGCTGGGGGACTGCATCATCTTTCAGGCTTCAATGTACTTAGCTCTAGCATACAGCAAATTTAATTTTCTTACCTTATCATTAACACAGTCATCAAGTCCCCTGCCATTAAACATTTTCACCAAGTGAAAGCACTGGCACACAGTGATCAAATTACTTCTCAGTCTTCACTTTGATAGGCTGAATAGATTAAACTTCTTAATCTGCAAAACAGCAGTTCTGCAGTCCTCTTTTGCTCTCTTTCGTATTTCCCCAGTTTTCCCCAGTGTGGACCCCAAACCAAAATAATCTAGTACTGTGTACTTAAGCCACAAAACTTCTTTTGCTGGAAGTGTGAGATAAAGCTATCAGTAGATGGTATTGGTTTTCAGTTTTCATTTTTGAGTCACATTATTTGGAATAACTGTACTGTTTAAAAACAAAGCTCTGTGAAAATGAAATTCACTGGATCAATGTGTTCCTTTAAAACAGGTCAGGTCAAAGATACTGCATAGGAAAAATGTAACCAGTATGTTTAAATGCAAAATTCATTTTTAATGACAAAACTGGTAGCTATAGACATTTCAAGTATGTTTCCTAGTGGCCCCTGAGAGTGCCAGTTGTGCTGCATGAGGTTAATCATTGGTTCTGTATTTGAGTAATCAATGATAGGCAACATTGTTTTGTGGATTCTAATTCTTAAAACAGTTGTCTTACTTAATGGTTATTTTGAAAAGTTTTGCTGTTGATATTTCTTTCCTCAAAGGCAGATCAACAGAGTTTTTCAGTGCATGCTTCCAATAAATTAATGTATTATTATATGGGCTTTGCTTTTTAATTGTGTTTGCTGGACAGGCTAGTAAAGTAGAATTTGTTTTTTTCTAAACAATGTATAAGATTGACCTATTATCTATTTTCATGTCTTCTGATCCAATATTTCAGGTTATTTTTCTTGAAGTGTTGCATTGAAGGAAGAGGCTACTATTTGTTTCCAATTAATACCCCCAGATTCATGTCAAATATGGCATACATCTTTCAAGTCTCTCTCACTTGAATCAAACTACTTCCTCAGCACAATTCTGTGCTATTTCCACCTACTCACAAATTAAATTAATCTGTCCTTCCTCTTGGTACTAATTAAAATCCCCCTCTTTTTCAGAGGAACTGTCTTTTATGCTTATCATTATGTCTGGGTTTCTACATTCTGAGTTTTCTATTACATCTGTTTTATAACTAGTGTCTCATTTGATAGTAAAATAGCTGTTAGTATAGGCAGCACTATTCTCTGGCTGATAGTTATCCTCATGGCTTCTCCTGCTACCTGCCACAGCCACAAGGCTCATTAGTTTGTGGTTTCCTCACTTCCCACCTCTTCTGCCACCTCCCAGCTATACAGGAGCTGTCAGTCACACAGCAAATGAATGCTGCAGGAAAGCCACAGTGCATTCTCATATAATCCAACACCGTAATTTCCTCATCTACATCTAGTACTGTTAAAAAAAACCTACAAACACTATGTAGTGTTCTCAAGCCTGCTTTATTCTTGTGACTAGCCTGAGAGGGCTTTTCACTGAAGGACCATTTACTGCTTGGTGCTGTGATTTAATCTGAGAGGCTTTGTGTCTCTGAAATAGAATGGAAGTCAAAAGTCCACCAAAAAAATTTTAAAAAAGCTCTAGTGGGAGGTATTTAAGTAATGGGAGTCTTTTAAGGTTCTCTGATGAGCAAAAAAATTAACCCACTCAATATTTGAAAGATTTCTTCAGCTACTGAGTCAATATGCCTCCAGAAAGGTCAATAAGGTATTTTTAATATGGTATATCAGCATGTCAAAGACAGGTAACACTAATCAACCTTGAATTCTGAGGTCTTCAGTTTATTGTAGATGGTCATGTGTAACCATTCTGTCCTTTTTTAGCAGGGCTGCTTTTAAATATTGCAGCATATCATCCTTCCATAGCTATGCTGTATGGATGTGAGTTTGTTTTTCTCTGACACTGCTGAAAATCAGTTTAGTTGAAATAAAACAGGAGACAATGCATTTGTTAGCTGTAAGTGCATTTGAATTATTTGTCTTCATTAGTGCAATGCTCTGTAATTATATTTTCCAATTGTCAGCATTTGATTAACAATATTTCACGTTTCAGTTTCCCTGCCACCTCCTCCAAAACCCTCAGACTTGATTTTCTGATGTGTAATAATATGTGTGTAGGCAGGGACATATGTAGAGGTCTTTCCCACTGTGCATGAATCAGTAGGATCTTTAACTTGTTAAAGATCACCTATGTTCATTAAATAAATATTTCATTCAATTAAAAAAAGTAGGAGTTTCTCTCTAGGACTTCAACAGAGCATTCATACTCCAGAGATAGCTAAAAATGACATGTTAAACCATGTTTTCTACCCTTTTCTTTCTCTTAATATTTGTTCTCTTGCTCTTGAAAAGTGCTGGTGATGAAAGCAGACTGGCATGTTCAGAGGGAGAGCCCCATGGATATGCAGGAGAGGAGAGAACTGCACATGAAAACTAGTTCTTCATATTCAGCTTAGCTGTCTTTGCTCTTTCCCCTTCAAATGAGAGTTTTAGGGATTAATAACCACAGTGAGTACCTGGGACACAAAGCACTGTGATGTTAGCCTGAAAAGCAGCAGTGTGTAGTGCATTGGAAGGTGAAGGAAGAGACTCTTTCCTTGGTCTCTGCCCTGTTCTCCCATGAAATGCCAGACATGTCGTTGGCTCTTCTCACTGTACCTGCAGACACAGGGTAAAGGGAGACGCTGTATGATTTGTCCTGAAAAAGGACACGTTTGCAACATTTTCAGGCTGTAAAATGTTATGTTTCCTCATTTCCTTACAAATTAGCTACTGCTATTAAAGACCTATCCCTAATCACATGGGAAGAAACAGGTCCTAACTTTGTTGATTATAGTAAATGTGAATGTAATATTTTGTCTTAAAGAGTTTGTAGTGCCACCAGACATTTCTGTCACAATTATTCAAACGAGAATTATGTAAATAGCAGATTGGCTACCTCAGTAAGGAGCTAATTAGTTTGTATTTATTTTTAAAGGCTTGTTAGGTTGCTGTCTGTGTTTTCCCATGTTCTCAAGGCTTGAATGAAAATTTTAAGACTTTCCCTATATAAAGATTGGGTTACTCTGTGCCAATGAGTAGAGATTTGAAAAGAAGCTTATTGCATTGCTGCTCTCTTCACAATTGAAGGATGGAATGACAATCACACATTTGCATCATGTGGATACCATGTAGAAGATTATATATGGAGGTTTTGAATAGCAGCTAATTTCCTTTTTGTGACTCCTGATATGCCTTATATAAGATTAAATCCATTTCCTTGGTCAGCTTCTTTATAGATATACAGAAAATTTCCACCTGAGAAGTAATCCTTGTCGAGAGACAGCTGGTTTCCCTCAGCGCTTTTCGTGAAACAAACCTGACACTCACCCTGTCTGAAGGGCTAGTGGTGCTCTGGGAAGCAGCATTCTTCAGATCCTGCCAAGGATGCATAAGGGTGAGGGTCTGACTGTGATTAGGGTGCCAAGCTGAAATAATGCACAAAAAAGTGCCAAATGTTTCAGGTAATTTGTGTAGTGGAATTACTCTAGTGAGTACAAGTGTCATACAGAAAAATGCTCATTGTCTGTTGTCACCTTGAGTGAGGCAAAATGGAGTTCCAGAGGTTGTTCAAAGGTTTGACTTCTCCCTACCCCCTCCCAACACGGCAAATCTACCAGGGATCATTGGCGTAGCTGTGGCATTGCTGTAGCCCAGGCACTAGTGGTAGACCTTGAAAATACAATTTTTACCTGGATGGTAACCCATGGCGTTAAGGAAGATTCTGGAGCTATTGCACAGAAAATCAGTTGAGATCATCTAGAGCAATGTAATTATCATTGCTCTTTCAAATGAATTTATTTTGTACTAGTGTTGGTCAGTCTTGTGACATTTATGGTAGAAAAAATAATGGGGAACTGTGATATTACATACTATAGCTTGTGTTTTCTTTGGGGGGCTTTTTACCCTTCTAAAAATAGTGCTGCTGCTCAGAGTATCTTGGATGAGCTTTTCTGAGGAGAAAATGTTCCTTATTTCTTTCCTGCCTCCTTCCCTTCAGAGGCACTCAAATAAAAGCCAGAGGCAGGATTGTGAAAAAAATAGCTGCTACTGAAAAAAACAGTGTGATTAGTGTGCTGGATGCTTTCCTGTTAGCATGGAGTGAGAAACAAACTCGTTAGCAGGCTCAGAATGTCAGGCCAACCACTTGCTGTCTATCCTGGGTATTTACAGGCAGAAGACATGGATACATGCTGCCTTCCAAAAAACAAGCAAACATCAGCTTCCGTTTAGAACTTCCAGGTTATCAATCTTCACTAAAACAAGAAAGTTTGTCACTAAAACTAAGTAGCTCCCATTATTCAACTGAGCTAGAAAAATTTGTAATAACTAATAGTGAAATACTGTCCGCGTCAAAATCAACAAAGTAAGCAAATTAGCTTCAGTGCTTGATTAGTTATATCACCATGCTAATATGGCAGAATAATCAATCCTTGTTTACCGTTGTGTATAAATCTCACTAGGAAACCATATTACAGTCAGTCAATCCTCTAATTGGAATCTGGAAAAGTATCTTCTTCTGTCTTCAAAGGAGCTGTTGTGATCTTGTCAGGATCAGATACCTTAAATTATGTTATAGTCTTGTAAAAAAAGTCCAACTTAAGATAACTATAGGAGCATCTAAAAAATATGCTGATGTAAAAAAAATGGCTTAATGTTCAGCTGCAAACTAGAAAAGCCATCAGACTGTGATACACTTCAGCTATACTGTGTACTATACAGACAATGTTCTTACTGATTTTGGCAAGCAAGGAAATTAGAAATAGTATATTTTTGAACATCAAGACAGTTTTGAACATCATGACAGTTTTAGATCTTGGTAGAGAATATTTCTCTATTAAACACAGGAAGATGAAACCAATAAGCAATAAAAAATGTACAATTTTGTAGGTTTCCATGCTCCCTAAGTATTTCCCTCACAGCAATCAAATTGTTTGCAATTGTGAAATACGTTGCAGATTCCTTTTGGCTTTTAAAAAATAATATCTAGATATTTAGTGCCTACTTATGTTTTGTATTCAAGACAAACAAAGAGTTTTATTTTTCCTTCTTAGATCCTACTTTTAACAAAGGAATTTTAAATTGTATCTTGCATTGCCTAAGTAGCTGTGAATTAAATCCAAGTTAGCTGAGCAGAGATGGTAAGCATCTGGCAAGTGTGTTGAGAACCAGTTGGTCAGGTATTGAACATGCAGTGACAATTTTTATTGTACTAGAGATTTTTTCAGTAGGTTTCATGACAGGTAAAGTTCTGTCCTTTCTCAAAAGCAAGTAGAGCTTGTTGTATTTATATTTTATGCAGAAAAGAGCTGATAGTGTTATTGTTGGTTTAGCAGAGAGTTACAGTCAAGACAATTTTAATGAGGCCTGGATTAAATTAAGACATTAGATTCAACATGTATTTATACCTTTCCTATGTGAGCAGAGCAGTGATTTGTAATTTTGAAAACCACATGTAAAATATGGAAGAGAAGAATTCTATTTTGAGAGCGTTTTGCACAGACTTGCTCACAAATGTACTCTTGGAGAAGTTCTGGGCTGCTGACTTGCAGCAGCAAGCAGAATGAAAAAAACACTTCTTCCTGTTTCTTCCAAAATACCATGTGTGAGAAATCAGAGTGGGGGGAAAATAGCTGCAACAAAATGTTACAATATTTTTGTCAGACATCTTGCGTTTGTACTGCGTGCATTCTCTAATTTTAAAACTATGCAAAGCGCCTATGTGACAACATTATTTTCTGCTTTACATAAAGAATTTGGTTAAAACTATGTATTTTCTTTCTTGTATCTTACAGCTGGAGTCACAAAAATATGAGAAGTGACTGCTTAGATATAGGAATGGAACACACTTTCCTTAATTTCTAGTTTCCTAGAAAAACTGAAATGTATTTAACTTTAGATTTTAACAGGAACCTCAAAAGTTTCCATGTGAAACCAAGTTACTTGGAATAATCCTGAGGAACTATTACACTTTGATCAGCTGGAGTGAAGTGTTATTTGGATTTTGATTTTTTGTCATATTGCACAACAGGAATATGCTGTCAGGTTCCGTTTTCCGGAAAGCTTTAATGTACTGATAATTTTTGAGGTTGTGCTTAGAGTGAAGGACTTTTGATAAGAAATATTTGATAATATCTTGTGGAAGGAGCATGTGGAGTGAACTCAGATATAATATGTGATGTGCAGCAAAAGGAGCAGACCATCCATAGCTGGAACCGGTGCTGGCACTCGGGTAGGTTTAACATGCACCCTTTTAACTTCCTCTGCACCTGTGTTGCATTCTGCTGTGACTGATCAGCCTTGGAAAGTGATAGATAAATTAGGAAGTCAGTAGGTGTGGGAGGAGGAGGAGAGTCCCTCAGCTGACAAAACCTGCGTTAACTAATTCATCATAATTCATTGACTTCACAACCATGACATCAATTTATCTAGTTGAGCACCTGAGCCTTTCTTAAAAAGATTACAATGACTTTCTCAAAGCTGTAATGATTTATTCCTATTTTAAATCTGCTCTCTGCAACAATGCATGCCTGATTTTATCGTAAAGTGCACGCAGAAACTTGTTTGAAAAGGAGAGCTGCTGCTGTACACTTGATGTATAGTGACTGCAGAGAAGGAAGGAATAGCACATAAGCACAACCAGAATCCCAGTGTGTAACCGCCTTTCTACCATAAATGAGTTTTGTCAACTACAGCTCTAACACTACAACTCTGTGTCAACTCAAGCCTCTTTAAAAAAAAGTCATATTTTACACCTTCCTCTTGATCAGTGCTAGTTGGGGGTGATTAGAAAAATCATGATTATAATTGATTGCATTGATCCAGTGTGAATACAGCTAATGTCATTGCAAGGACTCAAAGATTTTTGAACAACCTTAGTCATCTTGAGTTTACTGGCAAGCGTTGTCCTAATTTTTAAGAAGGGCAAAAATTATGACCCTGGTATGACCATAGGCCTGTCAGTTTCACTTTATTGACTGGAAAATTGATGGGGAAATCAACCCCAAAGGTATTAAAAAAACATCTGAAGGACAATACTCTCATTGGTCCCAGCCAACACAGCTACACGAGAGGAAAGTCCTGCTTGTCATACTTAATTTCCTTTTATGACAAGGTAACACACCTAGTTGATTAAGGGAAGCCAGTTGATGCAATCCTTTTGGATATCAGTAAAGCTTTTGGTAATGTCTCTCAGAGTAACCTCATGGACAAAATACCCAACACACAGCTGGATAAACCCACCATGGGTAAGCAACTGGCTCACAGGTCAGGCAAAAAGGGTAAATGTAGCTCCAAATCAGACTGGTCACCAGTGGGGTTCCACAATGACCAGTGACAGAACCCAAGGGAATGCTGGGTCAGGGAGATTTAGGCGGAATATCATGAAAATGTTCTTCACCCAGAGGGTGGCTGGTCCCTGGAACAGGCTCCCCAGGGATGTGGTCACAGCACCAAGCCTGACAGAGTTCAAGGAGCATTTGGGCAATGTTCTCAGGCACAGGGTGTGACTCTTGGGGTTTCTTGCGCAGGACCAAGAGCTGGACTCAATGATACTGGTGGGTCCCTTCCAGCTCAGCGTGTTCTATGTTTTCAGTTCTCCCTAGATTCAGAGTTGTTACCAGCCTAAGCCAAAGCCTTTAAAAATACTGCACACAGTAACTTAGGTATCAAGCTCTCATGGAACTACTGAAAGCAGACCTTTACCTTGGAAAATTCTGGTGTGCCCTTGGCTAAAATGTGGTCTGAAAGGAGGAACATTTAACATGGAGCCAAGTGTAAGAGCTACAGTGCTTTCTACCTCTGTAATGCTCTATTATATTGTAATTTGGAGAAGTGAAAAAAAGTCATATGATCCAATTATCAATCCCTTTCAGAAAGTCTAGAGTTGCAGAATGTGGTTGGTGCTCCTTGATTGTTTAGACAGATAATATAGCTTTGTGTTCATGTTTTTCCCCCCTCTATATTAGGTAAGGATGCTGAGCACATGATGTGCATTTCTTTCTGTCAAAATTGTTTTTTCTCTTCTATCATTTTTTCCCACAGTAATTTGTAATCATTTGGCTGGAAATACAGCATGGCAGTGCTATATTATTTCATCTGTCTTCAACTGTTTGTTCAAGAACAATCTATATTCATTATTTTTTTCAGTAGGTTTGTAAATTCTACTTGTACTCCAGGTCTGAACATCCTCTAAACCTTCCTTTCTACCTTAGAAGTTAACTGGAATACCTCTCATTTGGTGATAGAAGAACCAGTATGAATTATGATGACACAAAGATTGAATGTTACTTAGCAAATGTCAGTTTAGTAATCAGAATAAACTTTAGCTTGACATAGTCTGTATAACCATGTCACATTTGTCTTCTTTAGGAGGGAATGTTTGCATTAAGTTAGAAATACATAGTTGGGCACAAGATACACATAAAATCAGTGAACACACTGAAAGAGGTTTTCCTGTGGCTTTAGCATTCAACTGAAATATTCCATCAAAAGAGAGAACCACTTGGTTGAATTTGTATTAGCTCTTTGAGTGCTCAGATGTAGAAATTACTCCCTATTTCTGATGAACAATCAGGCAGAGCTGTTTTAACTAGGTCCCTCAGGTGTGCATATAGACTAACAGAGGTGTGTGCTCTTCAGATTACACCCTTTCTTGTGGTGAGAGAAGGAACAAGTCTGGAAAAAAGGTTTAAAGAATTGAAAGTTGAGATGTGAACTGAAGTCATCGCTTTCTTCAAGATTCTGAATATGCTACTCTGTGTTTTATGGCACTTCACTGCAACCCCTGATGGATTTATAAAAACACATGCATCACCTATGGAGCCATGCAAGATCTTTCTATGAAAACAGCCTCAGCAAGAAATATTTATGTTGGATACAGCTTTGGTGGGGAGAAATGGATCCATTTTATCAAGGAGGGAATTCAAAGATCATTGAAGATGAGGTGCTGTGGGAGTAGACCCCCCCCCTCCATACTGAGGTGGCTCAAGACCAGGGTTGCAGTCAACAGTTGTATGAACTTTCAGTGATAATTTCCTCTATTGAAAACTAGATGACAATTACCACTTTTGAAAAGTGATTTTTTTTTTCTGTAATAGTTGTATTCTCTTTCATAGTGAAACATAATCAACATACATTTACATATTCCTTGTAATCAGGACAAGTGGAGGTGCATGATAAAAGAGGGATATTATGGTCAGAGCACACAGCATCATTTTGGTATAATGCAACTAATTACAAAAACCAACTGCAAAAATTGACAAAAATTGACAAAAAGCTTAACTGATTCATGCTTTTTTATTAATTTGTACTTGAATCTGTACTTTTTTCTAGCCCAGTCCTTCTAGAGCCTTTGGAAAAATAGCATATTCTTTCCGGAAAAACAGGCTCACATAATACATTGTCAGGTCTGCCACCTCTAGCAGTGAAAATAATGCTTACTGATTTTCATTATGTTCAGCTATAGGGAGCAGTTCAGATGAGACTTAGCTGAATGACTCTTCATGTCATGAATTATCATCTAAGCACTTAATAAATTTCAAATAATGATTAATATTTTCAAATCCTTTTGAAGAAAATGCGCTAGGACAGATGCTGTCCAGGATGTAATTAGAATACAACAGGATTGCAAAAAATGTAACTGACTTAATTTATCTTCTATGAACTACTCTACTACTGAAAATTATGAAAGGAAAAGAGCACATTTGGTTTTCTAAAAGAGACTTCAAAAAACACCACATAAATAATCCAGGTGTCTAATTCCTGACAGTTCTCAAATTGATGAACAGAACAGTCAATTCCATAGGCTTGAGATAAACACAAGGTTTCTAGTGATGAGAACTCTTGCATCCCTTGGCGCTTGTCCATTCAAAGGTGTTTTATTTAACTTCATAAATGTACTGGGCCAGAGGAAGCTATGATTTTTTTTCCTCTGACAGCTATATTTTCTATGCATTAAAAGTAAAGAGTTGGAAATAGATAAATAGTAATAATAGATAATAGAATAATAATAATAGATATAGTATAGAATAATTATAAATATAGGACCTGAGGAGCAAATAGATAAACATTTTTAATGTGTTCTTTTTTTATATCTCTAAGTAAGTATACAAGAATCTATATTTATGCATATAGGCTTAATATATAAAATGTATGAGTTTTACAAATATGTACATTTTTATATAAAATATATACACAGTTATATCTCAGAAAATAAAACCAGTCAGCACAGTTTACAAAACAAAATCTGATTGGGTTTGAGCAGGCTGTCCTAAAGTGCATAGCATACATCCTGATGCAGGGGTAGATTTCTTCAGTGGAGTAATAAATTAACTGCCACCATTATTTTAATTTTTTTTTTTTTAAGTACACCACTCTGCCTTTTCTTTTGCTGCCACAGAATCAAAGCTCCATCTCCTCAGGGTCTGTGAGCAAGAGTCAGCCCCAGCACCTGCTCCTTCCTGTCTGGATGATGTGGCTTGGGCTTGTCTCATGGGTAGGAGCCTGCCAGGGCCCTCCACACTCATTTTGTGGATACACGTCAGCAGTCTGAATCTGCTCTCCCAGTCCCCACACAGGAACAGCTCATCTTGTTACCATTTCTAGCACATCTTCATCTGTTGCTTGGTTTACTGCAGCTATAAAACAGCAATTTCCTCCTATTTCTATGGGAGGCAAAAAAAGGAGGCATCATTATAGCTTTAAAAGTCCCCAGAAGTTATTCACATCAGCGCTATGCTGTGTTTTTCCATTCCCCATGTGTCTGTCAAAACAGAATGCTTTCCCATATAGGAAGAGTTTGTTTTCCAGTAACTTCCAGCACTGTTTTCTATCTATGAGCAAAGAGTTTAATAGCCCTAATGAATTCTCTCATGATCAGTGGAATTATGTAATCATATAGATTCATATGGAATTATATAGAATCATATATCATATATGCTGTGTCCCAAAGTTCGTCAAGTTGAGGTGCCAACTGAGAAGGCAGAAGCTAAGGCTGAAGTTTTTCTCATGGTTAAAATATATATATGAGTGTGCCCTAAGGATGCTCGGCTGCCTAACGAGGTGCACCCTCACACCTCAATAATTTCCTTGATTGCAGCACTAAAATAACCCCTTTTCAATCTGCCTGATGAGAGAATTCAATATGGTTGAGTTATGGTTATGGTTTCTCCTTGCTGAAACCTTCTTGCATTTTGGCAAGTCGGTAACAGAGACAGGTGATGGTATGAAAAACAAAACAAAACTCAAGTCTCATCGAGTCTTTTTGTTTTAATAAGTGCTTTTCTTATCCAGGACTTAGCAGCTTTCACTTGTGCTTGCTGTGTTTCATGTCCCAGGATGGGTAATGCAGTGTGGAAGCAGTGAGAGGAATTGAGAACAGTTACCACCAGTGGCAATGTGTGTAACAAAGCCCTTGTTTATATAAGCATGGCAGAAGCCTCCTTCAAAGAGGGCTTTAAAAACTGAAACTGGTACAAAGATCAGAACTGGCCCAAATTGCTCCACCCAATTATCATGTGATTGGAAAACATAGCCACAGAGAATCAAAAATATTTAATTGTGAGGGGTGGAGTGATCGTGAAAGAAATCTGAGTTTCCTAGCACAGCAAAAGTTTGGTTTCTTTGTGTTTGTTGGAATGATTCGGTTTCAATAGGTCATTTCAATTGTTTCTTGCACAAAATTGTCAATTAAACAATTTTTCTTCATCACAGTTCAGTGGTACTGAACCAGCATTTTCCAGTGAAAAAGTAATTTATTAGAAAATGTCCTGTTTTGATCTTTATAATACTTTCCATCAGGATAAGATGAGGTTTGTTTTGAGAAGGGTGGTCCATGATTCTTTCCATAAACACTTCTTGTCTTAAGTGGGCAGTTCTGATGTGAAGGAATAAGTTGTAAATAGTCCTAAACACATTAAGGGTAGGGATTTCAAAAATGCTTTCATATTCTCTCCCTCTCCAATTCCTGTTGCTTCAGTGGGGAAAAGTATGCTTTTTATTCACACTCAGAGGTCTGTCTAACATAACTGTTATGAAATAATAACTCTGTCTGCTTTGGTTTTGATTTGGGTTTGGGTTGGGTTTTTTAAATTTTTTTCTTTGTTGCTATGTTTGTCCTTTTCTTACCCACTTATTAGTTAATCTCCCTTATGAGAAGTATGTGCACTCAGAACTGTGGGTTGAGGGATTGTTTTGATTCCTACCTACCATCAGACAATTTTTTTAAAATAAAATCAAATGTTAAATGAAGAGTAAAAGGTAGGCAGCATTTTAAATAGTTCATAACACTAATTGCAATCTGTGGTTCTGTTAATGTTTTGTTAGGGAAGAAAATAAATCCAGAAAACACTGACCAACAGGGAACAGCAGGTATTTATTAGAATTGTTAAACTGAACATTAAAAATACTGTTGTGTGCTCAGAAACCATGGCAACAGTAGGGAGCAGCAATAAAGATAATTTTTCTAATATCAAAATGCATTATTTAAAAACTGTACTCACCTCTACTCTTGATCCTAATGGCACATAACTCCCCTAAAATAATGCTTATTCCATATGGTTGTGAAAAAGGAAAATATCACTGAATAACTGATTAAAAAAAAAAAGAAGTGTGAAGCCTAGGTGAGACATTTAATTTCTTTTCTCAAAACTTTCTAAGCAGAAGATAAAAATATTTGGACATTTTTGGTCATAATGAAGGTACAAAAGTCTCAGCCAGCTGATTGCAGTAGTCATTAAAATCTACTAGCAGTAAATATCAGGAGTTGTTTGCCTGAGAAAAGCATCCTTCTCTGGAAATTATTTTTAGGACCAAGTTGTATAAATATCTATCAGGAATAAAATACAATTTATTCTGGATTAGGATGAAGGAATAAACTAGCTGGTGAGATGAGCCCATCAGCAGTTCTTAGGTTGTTGAACGATGAAGGAAGATCTCCTAAGGATGTGCCCGAGCTGTGACTTTTGAGTGTTAGCACTCAGTGTGGAGGACAGTCCTTCATCTCACAGGATGCCAGCTGCACACAGACAAATAGCCAGTGAAGAGCCAAACTACAATTGCTGCGCATTATTTATGTTTCTGGCTTGATAGTTACTGGGCTGTGCACAGATAGTAACCTCACATGGAATGTTTAACATTTCCAGTGAGGTTTTCCTTCTCAGATCATCTGAGAGCTCTGGGAAGGGTGGGTCTCCATTCCTAGCTTGGCCAGGTGCACACCTTGTTGTAAATCACAGAAAAACACAAGGGGCAGTGAAACACCAGGCTTCTTCTTTTCCTCTGTGCAATGACTGCCAATTCCTGGACAGACACTGTGTGGACATGGAGAGCAAAGGGGTGTAACCTGTTTATACTGTGGGCAGAGGGCGCTTCCTGAAGGATGGGAGCACTTGATGGCTGGTTGAATAAATGTGATCAGTTAAATCTGCCTGAACTTCCCACATGGAAGCTGATGAATACATGAATGTGCTACTGCCTTGAGAAATTAATTCCAATGGATACCAATGGAATTTGATCAAAAGTCTGAAAATTAATTTCTTTTCCCACTGGGTGGCAACCAGCAAACAATCAGTGTCTAGGTGCTGATATTGGCTGGAAAGGGACCCTCTCTGCCAAGGACAGCAGTGATTTCCTTGCTTCCCAAATCTGAGTACAGCATGTGAAAATGCATGCCAATAGCCACAATCTGCATGCAATTCACAGGCACAACATTTCTTCAGTATGTCTGTCTCAGGCAGCCACCAAGGGAACAGAGTTATACCAAATTTAGGTCTGTGTAGTAGATCATGATGGAAGAAGTAAGCATCTTCTCATTTTATAGACAGCTGGTATATGGGAAGAGAAACAAGAAAATGGGAAAGTGTTTGCTTAAAAGAAAAAGTGTATCTTGGTGGCCGTGTAAGCTGCTATATGGAGAGAGAGGGTTGGCTATGGAGGCACTCTTTTCCTTTTCCTTTGTGGCATGGGCCAGGAGGATAGTTACAGGGCAAAGCCATGAACAGCATTTATTGAACACATAATCTAGACCTCTGCTGCTGTCAGTGGAGCTCAGCAGTAAAAAAATCAGCACCTGTGAAGTGAAAATCACCTTAAAACCAAATGTGACCACAGGGTTGGCTACAGTGGCATGAGTATTTAACCACTTTATTTTTTCTTACATTGTTATAAAATAACTGATTACACATGACAGACACCTTAACTGAAAAATTATTGATTTGGAAATGTAAGTATCTGTTTTGTTCATCTAGTAATACCATGAATTGCAGAAATGGAAGCATGCAGGAAGTGTAAAAATCAAACCAGCCTCTGCAGAATGCAGTCACTCATTTTCTACTACATAGTGTTTTCTCTCCTGCAGCATTTCTACCTCAGCTTTTGCTAAATTTTCTCTCTTGGGCTTTTATTCTGGTCATGAATCTCAGAAGAAGTTATCAATACTATAGATAAGCTAAATGGATACTGTAAATAAACTAAAAGTCAGCTTGTATTTCGTTTGGTTTTGATTACCAGTTGAGTGAATAATTCCTAACCTTTTCTTGAACGTTAACTGTTGTTATTAAAGAAATCTGCCGATATTAAGGATATAAAAGCAGAATTGTAGCACACCTATATTTTGGCCCCTTTTTTTTGTTAGTTTTACACTTACACATCCTCCCCACCTGTATGAAAAAACCAGTACATCTTCCTGGATGCGGACAGGTCAGCCTTTGTGCCAGTTTGAGAAGTCAGCCTGGTGAAACAGCACCTGAAATCTAGAGAGCTGCTAAACCTCTCTCTACATTTTTTGCTACTTTTTTCTTCAAAAATAATGTGTGATCTAGGCAGTGCTAGAGCTGAGTGTGGTAGAGGAACTTTTTCTGTAATAAGTATTTTTTCATACTCCCTTTTCCCAGCTGCAGTTTGAATGCCACTGTTACAGGGTGAGAGAAAAGAGTGCAACCTCGTCAATAAATTGAGGGCCGTACTGTGGTTCCAGAATGAAAAAAATAAAAATTAAAAAGAAAAAAACATGAAATGCACATGCAACAGATGTGTGGCAAAGTGCTAAAGCTGATTATTAAGACATACATCTAAGAAGGAGATATTAGTTATTACCAGGTGACTTCCAGGATATCATGCTAGATAGTGCTTTTCCAGAGGGTGGAATAGTTATGAACTTTCTTTGTCTGGGTACAATTGATTATTCAGTAGGAGACAGTTGTCTCACAGCTTCAAGGTAAAAATGCTTTGTCCTATTTTGCTTTTAAAACCTGCAAGCTAACTCCATGAGAGGGGAGGAGAGGCCTTCAATAGAATCTAGACTGCCTCCATCAAGAGGGCATTTGTGCACAAGGGGAGAGAGTAAGCTTTGCTCCAGGAGGACAGGCTGTAGGTGAGAAACCAAAAGGAAGGACAGGAGAGGAATTTATTCCCCTGCTTAAATAAGTATGGTGCAGCAGACCTCCTAAGAAAAATCTAGGAATATAGCCTTTGCCTCAAAAATCTCCACCTATGTGGAGTTTAACTTGGATTTGAAAAGACATATTGGGGGAGAGGTAATTTGTTATTCTAATAGATCTGCCTTTTGACCAATCCTTTCTCCTTAGCCTGAGTTGTTATAAGGAAAACTATCACTGGCTAAAGACTAATAGTCCCAGGTGTCTAGGCACAAATGTGAGTGTGTTGCAGAGCACAGTATCAATCACCATGCAACTGCATGCTACTTCTTGCTTTTACACAGTCCTGATAAATTATTTCTGTGTTTTCCACCAGGCAAAGTGGTTAAAGAAACTTTCCTTTCTGTCCAATCACACTGGCAGTCACATTCCCACCACCTGAGACCCACCTGAGACTTTCAGTGCTGTCACTGAAGCCCCTTTGTTGGGGGTGTCTCTGGTGAGCTTACAGGTGCCCCACTGGACTCCCTAGACCCACTCACACACGGTCAGACAAGGTTTCCTTACCTGCAATTTCACCACAGGTTTCCCATAGCAGAGTCTCTGGTTCTTTTAAGTAATTTTATCTTGGTGCAAAAACCAAATTAAAGCTCCAGCTGATGCCTCTGAGGAGGGATCCCAAAGAAGGGAAAACCGTGGCTTTTGAACTCTCACAGTCTATTCATGCCAAAGTGTGGGATCTTCCTCCAGAGTCATTGGCTCCTGTTCTATCAGGTCACCCATAGGTTCCCTTTCTTGTGCAAAGGCTCTGCAACTGTTCATGCTTTCTTGCCTTGGGTTCCTGGCACCCAAAATTCAATCTGCAACTGGCACTGTAGCTGTACACTGAGCTTCCTTCATCAACTGTATTTCTCAACAAAAACAATTTTTCAAGGTTGTGTCAAACCCAAACAGCTCTTCTGGCTTTTAACTAAGCATCTGCCTCAGGTTCCTCAGCCATGAAGCCATTTCTTTGTCAGCTGCACACGACTGTTCCTTGTTAGACCACCCACCAGGAGTCATATCCACCCAACTTTTTCCTGACATCCAGCTGGGTGAGGCAGGCATACAGGGATGAGAACAATGGGAAGAATGGTCCCAGCACTCATTTAAAAGGAAAAGATTAGGAGAACAACAATCTATTGTCTATTCTCACTCCAAGAAAAAAAAGGCTTTTCTTAAGTGGGTGTGGTTAGTTTATTTTTCATAGGAATCAGAGAAATAGGGAAGGCTGCTGTTTGTTTATATTTTTTTACTGCCAAAGGATTGAATAATGTACTGGAGGATGGATCTTCTAATTGATGCTTCTTATGCAAAATTGTATTTCCCCGGGAGCTTGCAGAGGTAGACAATGTTATAAAAGCCTTCTTTTTATATTGTGTGCAGTTAAAGTTGCAGTTTCAGTTGTTAATCTTATATCTGTAGCTAAATAGACATAAGGATGCCTCTTTGCTTTGTGTGCCTTTGAACATGCTACAATGTCTTTTCCACTAATACATTATCTTTGCTTTCAAATTGCATAAGAAGTCTTAGATTCTTACTGAAGTTATGTCAACAGGTTTAGCTCTCATTCACTGCAGCTAAAATTACCTCCTGTGGCAGTGCATCCCTTTTCCTATTTCAATTTCTTTTGCACAAGATATGTCAGTCAAGTGAAGTTCACATTCATACCAGCTAAGCAGATTGATGTAGTTCACTAGCTTAATTACACTGCTATTAACCTTGCAGGGATGTTTTGCTGAGTTCATTTTGAAATGCTTAGTTATCTGACAAAAATATTGAGATATTATCCATACAAGTGTCTCCCCAGGCTGCTATCAGGGATTTCAAACAATGGGAGTTGTACTGGAAATCTGTGACCCACTGAAATATCTGCTAGCAATGGGATGCTGCTCTAAGATGTATTGTCCTTCAGACAAAAACCAATCTGCCCAGATAGGTAGAAAGTTCATATTCATGAGAAAATTGTCTTAGCTGCGATTGGCATGACAAAGTGGTTTGTAAATGCAGTTCAAGGTAGATGCAACAGTGACAAAGACTGCATTTGAATAGAGGGCTTGTCAAAGTATAATCTTGTTTGCTATGGAGGAAGTGGATGCCATTAGCCACAAAACCATAATGTTGCAAGTTTGGAGATGAGATATTTTTTCAAATAATTGTAAGCCATGTGACAAAATAAGATACTTGAAGTCATAGGGAAAGACTTTAAAATTGCATCAGCCTTTCTCATGATCTGGAGATAATCAGAGACATGCAGACCATTTACCTACTTCGTGGTGGGCAACCTGCATTCTAAACAAAGTTTCTGCCCAGACCTCCTCTGTGTTATGGATTTCCTGCAGGAATTCCTTGAATTTTGGAAAGAGAAATGTCAAGCAAGAGAATTTGAGTGTCCCAAAGAAGCTCTTCAGCACTTGTGGCCAAAAGAGTAGGGGATGCAAAAGGGCCTATAAGACAGCACTGCATCTATCCATGTCAGCAGAGCTGCAACAGTGTTTGTTGACAGGAAAAAAAAATAAAAAAATGGGTCCTGTAGGATGCCTTTTTGTGCTTTTGACCTTTTTCTGGAGTGGAGCAGTGCAAACCTCTGTGCTGGAGAGGCATTGCCTCCCTGCTGAGCTCTCCCCCAGCATGTGCTCCTACAGGAAAGGGCCCCTTTCAGACTGGACAACAGTTGGATGGGTAGAGAAAGAAGTCTCTGCTGCCATTGTAACTGGCCAGTGTTAAACTGCCTATATTTAGAGTTCAGTGTGCAAACTTACAATAATTTGTCTCTATTTCTTCTTCTATTAGTTCTGCTTGGTCCTCAGTTGATATAAATCTTTACTGTTCCTCTGAGGACAGCACACTAGCACTGTTTTTCCCAGCTGGAGATTTGTTGCTCCATGTGGAAACCAAAGATGCTAAAGAAATAGAATATTCATTGCAAGAACCCAGAAAATGCTTCTAATTTGCTGTGTGTGATCCTTGCTGTTAACTGCCTTTGGATCCATGGTGGCTGGCACAATCACATCAGGAAAGGGATGTGTAGAAGATTAAGGAAGATCAATATGGTTTGGATGACTGTGAGGCATGCCACCACATGGGTGTTTTCGTGAAGGTTTACGTGCAAATGAGATAGATTGAAAGGGATTTTCTAGCAGGAAAAGCAAAATGATTGTTCAAACCTCTTCTAATAGCAAGGTTTATCTCTGTAGGAGAGGATTCTCCTGTCTGATGTCAGGGCCGTTTTGCTAGAGAAAAACATCAAAAGACACTGATCCTCTAGACCAGCCATCACAGTGAGAACTGGAGCAACACCAAAACACCTACTGCTGAAGGAATTAGAGTTTTTCCTTAAAGCCCTAGTGAAGATTTTAAAAAGAATGCTAATTACAGCTGTCAGCACACTCAGGCACTGCCACTTCAGAGAGCCTTTTGGAGTACCAGCCAGCCACACTCTTTGGGCAAAGGGTTTCCCATGTTGTTGCATAGCACCCTGTCAGCGCTTCCAGAGGAGTTCCTGATGGTGCCAGGGAGTTAAGCTCACATGCTGGCACTGCTGTCTGTGGCAGGATTGTCACCTGGGGAGTCAGAGGCACAGAAATGGAGGCAGCAGCAAGCACTGAAGAAAGCCCAGGGGAGCAGTTCTCCTGGGCTCTGAGCTCTCAGGAAGGGCTGTTCCATCCAGTGCTCTGGCAGAGGCCCAGACATCAGAAGATGAGGGAAAAGCCAAATATATATAACAAGGATGGTGTTCAAGAATCCAGAGGAAATCTTTCTTTGCTGCTCATCAGTTTGTAGAATTAATACAATTAATACAACTGTTTCCCAACCCAGGCACGAATTTCACTTCACATTACTCCATAATGGCTGACTTTGGTCAGTGATGGGTCAGTGCTGTAGGGTGCAGAGTCTGCTGAGATGACAGGGTGAGTGCAGCAGGGAAGGACTGGAATGTGGTAATATTATCTACATCAGTCTTGGCCAATAATTCTCAAATTCTCAGCCCAGGAACAGAATATCAGGAATCATAAAATCCTTTTGTTATGATGCATCCTTATCCAATTGGTAGATATTTTTTTTCTCAATATTAATGATAAATATGCTTCTTTTTTTTTTCTGAAGTTCTTTACTTCTTTTTCCATCTTTTATGAATGTGGGAAAATACTTTTCCTGAGTAGAGCTGCATTTCAAATATTAAGGACTATTATCATATCTCTCCTTAATTTTCTCTTCTCTAAACTAAATAACCTGAATTCTTCTGCTGCTTCTTATAGGATATTTTTTCCAGGTGTCTAAAAATTCACTTCAATGTCTTTCAGCTTCCCTTTAATTGAACTGTATCCTTCCTAAATTATATTAGCTGTATGCCAGCTGAGGCCCTACTGATAAAGGACTGCTTCATTTCACAGACAATACTCCTGCTACATTCCCATATGGAGTTTTTAAACAAATTTTAGTCTTACATTTAGCTAGTGATTGACAATGATATTTTAGTTCCCTACTGCAATATCAATGACAGTCAGTCCCTCCATGGTCCTTAAGCAAATGATTATCCCTACCTATGTGTAGAGATTTTATTTCCCTTACTGAATTACAATCTGCTTAGCCCAGACCAATTCTTCCATTTTCAAGATAGCTTTGAATTTTCTTCCTCTTATTCACTGCGTTTGCCACCCCTTTAACTTGCTGAATTTGCAGATTAAATGAGCACTTTTTGCTTATCCTTTCCAAACCATTGAGTTAAATCCAGCAAGCCTCAGGCCCAAAGTAGAGCAGAATCTTCTTGATGTAAGCCACTAATCAGAAAGTTGGTCACTGATAATTAGTCTCCATAAATGCAATTTATTACCTATTTATGCACATGTATGGTAAATCTATCTATTATCTTTTATCTAATAACTTCATGGATGTATAGAGCTAACAGTGATATTTCATTGTGTTCCCACATGATGAAATTGAGCATTTGCAGTCTCCTCTAGCAGTACAGACTTGTCATTTTTATGAATATCTGATTGCCCTTCTCTGCCACTGCTCTGGTGTAAATTCCCTTTTGTTTTTTTTCTTGAATATTAATGTCCCAGAATACACTTGGTATGCCAAATATCTCAGGATGTTGAATAATTTTTCTCTTTTTCAACTGAAAATACCTTTCAAGTTACATAAAGGAACATATCTATCACTTTCCAAAGTAAATCTAATTGCTGGCTCATAGTCATCCTGTGATTGATAACAGATTGTTCTCTTTCTTTATTTTTTGTTTTAGGAATCATTTGTTTACTAAGCTGTAATTCTCCTTTCCTGGTCTTGGAAAGAGAGGTTAAATAATTAAATTACATGGTTCAATTTTGACAGTAGCATTCAATAGAATGAATTGTATTTGTTTGCTGTGAGAGAAATGATCTGAATGCCTTTAGTCTATACTTTTACCACGTGCTGTTTCTTCAAACTGGGGACACTGAAAAATGAAAGCACACAGCTAAATTATATAATATTTTACAAAAAATAAAAAACAACAACAAAAAACCCTATAAGAGATGATGGGAACAACTTTAAATGTTCAGGTGAAATCTTTAAACTCTTTGTTGGAGTAACAAATACATGAGAGAGCTTTTCTATCCTGTAGCTAAAATTAAATATTCCTTAATTCAATAATGACTAGAAAAATGTAGCAGTCTGTCAGCCTATGCACTATGTTTGATGGCGTGGCCTTGTTAAGCTGTGATTTAAACTTATCTTTCCTTAAGTCATCTAAGCAAGTTAAATTGGTAAATATTGTTAAAGATGTTAAAATATGTTCAACTTATTTAAAAATGCCTTGTATTTTGCAAATAATGTTTTTTTTCTTATCAAATAACTTCTTTGGTATTTGATGACATTTTGGTGCTTTCTAATGGAATGATCCTTCCTTTTGACTTTCATCTGTTCATGTTATATATCTTTTTCTTCTCTATCCCAGAATGTTTTTTCTATCTTCCATTTCTCTATGTACTGTCATGTACATGAGACCCAAATTTATGGGGGGTTGGGTTTGGTTGTATTTTGTTTTTTTAAAAAACTCAATTTGCAATGTAGGCGAAAAATGTGATTAAAGTTATACAGGTCTTTTCTCATAGAGCTCAGACAAACTAGGAGGGGCAGCCTGCCCAAAGGGAGTTGACTTGATTTTTTGGAGTGAACAGCCCTTTAGAGTGATTTTTTTTTTTTTTTTTTTTTTAGTTGTAGCAATTGAGAAACCTCACTGGCAGGATAGTCAGCACCTCCATGGACCAGCTAAATCTACTGCTCCCTTCTTGCACAGTGACCTGGGCAGGTTGCCATGTTATTCTCTAACCTGTGTAGTGCCTGGACCCTCATCAAACCAGCTCATTTCATCCCTATCTCCTAAGGACATGTTTGCAACCTTGTGTTTTAGTGACCAGGTAAACACACCAGGGCTACCTTTGATAAGTCTTCTGCTTCCAAAGAATGACCCAGCCCAAGCTGCTACTGCCACACTGGAAGGGAAAGGTGTTGTCTCCTTTGGAGTAGAGTATAAAATAGCCCTTGTCCTCCTCAGACCAAGCACATTGGAGGAAGGTTCCAAAAGCCCAGAGGTAGAAAGGAAGAAGATGTCCTGAGGAATAAATATTTGGAGAAATATGTAACTCCAGAACTGGATCCCATCTGAATAAGTCAATAATGAGGCAGATTCTATTAAATTCTTCTATGGGCTCCAAAACTCATCCCTGTCCTGTTCTGTTTCTAGTTATATCACTAACTGGTGTTACACAGGCTGCTCACAGATGGTACTGGGCTTTCTCTTCTGCCAACTCCATTTCCAGTCCTCCTCCCTCATCAGGATGAAATACAATAAAGAATTGACAGTTCCCTCCCACAGTCCAGTCTAGACTGCAAAGCAGGCTACTGCAGCTTAAATTTGTCCAGCCTGAAAATCAGGTCTTCTTCATAGACATGAAGACAAACTTTATGCAGTAAGGTATCATGGACACCAACTTCTATGTGTAGAGTTTTTATTGGATCAGGCCCTTTGTAAGTTTGGGGTTTTTTCAACAGTTTTAGTTTTTCTTTCCTCTTTCAGACACATTATAAACAAGCCTTTTCTTTCCTGAGGGCTGTATTTAATAATTCTTGGGTAAATTTTTTTTTTTATTTTCCAGACTCTTTAACATTTTTCTAGTGGCAATTCAAGTCTCAGTGCAACAGGTACATGGCAGGTTTTATTACTTACTTTCCCTTAGAAGTTACCAGCAAACACCCAGCTTCACAGACCCCTATTTCCACACTACTCAATGAAGATGCAAAGTCTTGCTAACTTAGTCTTCTATGACGTGTCTTCTAGGGGAAAATAAGCTTTTATTTTTATACTTCTGTTACAAAAGTAATGGAATTGAGAGCACTGGCAAACATTTTTTTCTCTTGAGACATGTTTGACCAGATTAGTGAGGCAGCCATCTGGAACAGCAGACATTTACATTTTGATTGCACTAGCTAATCAATATGATCATTGTATTATTAATGTGTTATTTTCAGAAGAGGAAAAATCTGGTCAGCTAAGGATCAGAAAATCTGTCTCTGCCATCAACTTTCTATGTGATTTTGAGCCAGATCCTTTAAACTCTGAGTGTTTAAGTTTGTTCATACATAAAACATATATAACAAAGATTTTGAGCCAGTAGATGGATTTGAAAACAGTTATGGAAATAAAATTGTCTGGCTTACTTTCTGGCATTCAAAGAGTTATAAACATAGTGACATAAGGAAGATATGAAGCCCACCTATTTATATTGAGGTGACACAAGTTAATTGGGAAAAAAGCATCTGTTAACTCAAATTATTGAACAATGCTAATTATATAATCCAGGACCCAGCCCTCCTTGCCTTTTAGAGATATGTGCATGGGAGAACTTGTTAATATGAAGCTTGTACTGTGTTCTTTCATTGTAGATGTGAGTCATTTGTCTGCATGTCCTGGTACAACTCCTAAAAACTGTCTTGAGAAGGGTTTCAAGGTGCTTCTAGAAAGATGGAAAGGAGTAGAAAAAAAATGGAGGATTTTAAGGCTTTGTGGGTGGAGTTTGGGGAGAATTGAACAGGGACTTTAAGTGGCAGATTCAGAGCAGCTTGGAGATTTTGGCATGAAGAACAGCTCTTCATATCCCACAGACTTTGAAATTATATTTATCCTGTGTCTTTCATTGACTAGACGCAGATGCTGTTCTAATTTTCTAGAAACTTTGTTTCAATATTTGCTGGATCTTCAACAAGAATTTTCCTAGAACTCAAAATTTCTAATGATTTTCATCGAGGTTTTCACCCAGAAAATTTTTGGTATCTCTCTGCAGGATCTGCTTCAGTTTTACTTAAGTTGCGCCTGCACAAAGAAAGGAGCTGCCATTTCATTTGACCTGACTGTCCTGGCCAGCTTTTAGCATAGTGCTCAGGACCTTCCTCTGTCACAGGAAACTGCAAGCTCCAAGGAAGTAGCTGAGCAGTCAGAACTAGAAGAGCAGAACTAGACAGCACTATTTATAAAACTAACTGTGGCTTCCACAGGTACTACTTTGTTTAAAAGATATGAATCTCTTTTTTCTGAATATCTACAGTTTGTGGCATATTTAATTTCCTATTAACTATGTGGTTTACTTCTGCTGATCACAATGACTAATTTCACCAAGAAAGTGCAGCAAGAATGAAGAGACTTTCATGGGTTCAGAAATTACATTAATATATTTAGGTCTGTATTTTACTTTGAGCTTGGAGTATAAAGAGGTAAATCCTGCACTTCCTGCTTAACTCTGAACATTATAAGAATGTGTTTTGTGTCCATAAAATAAGAAATGTTCTAATCATACTGTGTCTTGGGAGTTAATGGCATGCTTTTTGTAACAGACGCTGAGGAACATCTTTTCAGTCTCGTAGGAAAGTACTGTAATTCCAATTTTTGCTAACCTTTACCCAAAAAAAAGTGACTTCTGAATTCAAATCAAATTGCCAAACAGTTGTCTGGGATTGAAGAGGAAGGATGATGAAAGGAACAAGCAAATCAGCATATGTTATTTTACTGAAACTTTGTCCAAAAAAGAGTCCTGAATTTTTTAGTCTGCAGGGATAAAAAAGAATTATAGAAACCTTAATGGAGAACAGAGGTTTGCAACAAATGAAAATACTTCCAAAATGTACCAGAGCTTTAAAAGAAGAGGGAACAAGGCTTTTTATCTCTGGAAGGTAGTGCATTTCAAAATTGTCACTAGAAAGGCAGCTGTAATATGGAAAATGGCTACATTTTGCTATACCATTTCTAGTGAGGGACATGTTACAGGATATAGGAAACTGAGAAAAAGGGGTACAAGATGCAATAGTTTATTTTATGACTCACATAAACCTCTGTTTGACGCCTGCCCAGTGTACCACAATTGCAGACAAACCTAAGGAGCAGAAAAGCTGGGCTTTGTGTGACTTCCCAGAAAGGCAGTAGTAGCACAGAGAGAGAGCTTGCTGTGTAGTAATTCCTCTTTATGTAAGCAGCCATCAATGAGTTCACGTAATCTCCCTGCGCCCCCGCTGTTCTTCCCCTCAGCAGCGCTCCGCCAGCACCCACACGCTGACTCACCCGACAGCCCTTTCTACTGCATACTTACAGAAAGGTTAGGAACATTAGGCTGCTCCTTTCCTGTTCTCCCTCTCCCTACCCCCTCCCTAAAACTCGCTGCAAACCCCTTGCAAAGACAGATACTTTTGAAAGTTTTGCTTTGAAAGTTAGATGGTTGGCATTGCTAGAATTAAGCATTGACTATTTCTGCCTTATTTTCAACAAATTGATCCTTTAATGATCATGACTATATAATATTAAAGTAAGAGTGTCTTCTGGCCTTAAAGATGGATATCCATAGCCTCATGATTTTGTTATGAAGCTGCTATTTCCTTGTCTTAATTTTTAATGGAGTGTGATGAAGAATTCAAGACTGCACTAATGAAATCTGTATCCTCCCCTCATCCCTGGTCTCTTGGAGATAGATTCATAACAGTTGAAAAATGTATCATTTGGGTTTGTTTTTTTTTTCTTTTTATGTTTTACATACAAACCTTAGTGTGGCAAATCCTTCTTCTTCCGACCACTCCCCCAGTCTCTCAATATTACAGAAAAAAGGATTCAAATAGCTCGTTCAGGCCCAGAGGGTGTGATGTTTCCAGTGGCTTTAGATGGGAAAGAGTTAATATTGAACAAACTACCTGGTAATAAAGAAAGGTCATAAATGTGAGATAGTAATTTTTTCCCCTTTAGGCAATCAGCTTGGGTTCCACCTTGGGTCTTGCTCTAGGAGGACTTGAAGGTGGAATGAAATTAATTGCTTAATCCTGGCTGCCAGTTCATTTCTTATTTTTTAAGTCTATGCAACATCTTCTGTGAAAATGTTTCTGATGGATTTGCGACAAATTGCTTGTTATGTTGATGTGTTCTTATTTTTTAAGTATTAACCTTCTGTTTACTTATAAATGAAATATTCAATGGAATGACAGGGTGGACAGAGAGACAAAAAGAAGATTTGTGCAAATGTAAGACTTGTCATGCACAAATAAACTTTTCTTACCAGTGACAGCTTTTCCCAAGACTCAAGTGCTCACAAAAGTTCTCTTAAAAAGGGAAAATCAACATGGAGATATAAATGAAGAGAAAACATTTTCCAGAAATGGCTCTTGATGTCAAGTTCAACCTGGGCTTATTGCTGCATAATGGTTCTGTGGGTTATTCACAGGAAACACCTATATATACACTTTGGTACACACTCATTTTCAGTAAAGCCAAACTTGGTTTTTTTCTGTAGGAGCGTTTATGCTATGAAAGGAATTTAGTGTGTTGAGCAGAAATAAGGTTTGATTCCAGAAACAGCCTGACCCAGACTACTTCACATATCTCTTCTGTTTGCACTGACATTGCAGATCAGAGTATATGTTCTGCATACAACTTTATTTTCACTTGCTTTGATAAAATGTCCAAAAATTGTGTCCAGGTACATTTCAAGCACATCACCTTCTGCTTAAAGAAGTAAAAATTAAGCAGCTAAATTTTAAACATGTCTGCAGCATGATCTCATGAATGTTCTGTGCTGCAGGGGCAGAGAACATATCTCTGGCTGTAAGAGCTCTTCACAGCACAGACTGTCTGCTCAGTCCAGAAGGTCTCAGCAAGATCTTGTATACAAAGCCTTTATGGAACATCAGAGCCTAATGTGAGCACAATATTCACATTCAGTGGTGTTCAAGCTCAGAGACCTCTGCATTCTGCATCTCTTATGCCTTGGAGAGCTGACTCCTCTGCTCTGCTCATTCTCAGAATAGCTCTGCTTCCCTTTCTCTCTCTGGGGTTTCAGGGCAATAGGGAGAGCTCTCTCGTTCCTCATCACCATCACTTCATGTTGTTCTCTGCTGCTTTCTGCAGTCTGCTGTTTTCATAGTTATGGTAGATGAAATATTGATCTTTAGCAAGTTCCTGAGGGAAAATAAGGTCTTACTCTTTATGTGAACAACTTTCTTTGCAAGTCCCATATACTTCAATATACTTCACTGCTAAGGAAAAAAAGACTCACCAGGATACATTTAATAAAGGCATATGTTAAAAAACAAGTCAGCATTTCTTCTGTAATGACAAGAGAAATTAAAACTTAAATTAGCACAAATAAATAACACAAATCATCTGTAAGTTCATAGATTCTATCAATAGTATTCATTAGTTAACACGGTCCAGTTGTGCCCTGAGGACCAGGAGCGCTCTTAGGTTCAGGCTCTATGCATCTCTGTTTGCTGCTCATAGGTCTTGCCTGCCTGACTTGCAGGAATGGCCATCTCCTATCTGGTCTGATAAGCACTGACTGCCAGGGCATTGGGAATATGGGATGGCCAAGTCGAGCACTTGAGGGGATGAGTACCTCCTCATGCATAGCTTGAATCAGAGGGCAGTCTGCTCTCAAACCTCCTGTTTGGTAACAAGTCAACAAGATTTATCTGAGGGCTGCAGAGTAGAAATAACTGTGTGGCACCCTCTGGGGCAAGATGCATTTGACTGGAACTAGAGATGCTGTCATGCAGGGCGCCTGCAGGGCATAGTGGTCAAGGTCACCTGAATAACCTTCCACATCCAGGTGAAAGGATGGGGTGATGTGAACTCTTTAATAGTGGACACTGCTCTATAGGGGTTTGTGTGGAATGGCTATTTCTTTCTCTCTTTTTAAGAATCTATAGAAATGTACTGTCCCAATTTTAATTGTGTGGTCAAAGCTCAGTTGTCACCACGGAAATTTTTGAAAGAGACTATTATTGATGCACTAGAGGGAAATCTGCATGTTTGAAAAAATTGCATTTGTTTGGAAGTTCTGGAACTCCCAAGATGTGTATTTTCACCTGAGAATAACTTTTCAGGTGCTGAATCCCAGCTTGCTTCTCAATAGACATGTTTTTCTTCAGTGTTCTCTAAATGTATTCTCTTTTTTTATGCACTAATTGTTATTGGTGCCTGGATCTGCTTCTGCAGATCATGACAAGAAATCCATTCTATTGTGGAGTGCACTCATGAATTTGTGTGCTGCAGAGCTGCTTTGGGAGTTAGTCTGAGCGTCTCTGGACTTTGTGAAGTAAACATGTATATGCAAATTTGAATAGAGCCTTATGATCACATGGGAGATTTCAAATTCAAATGACAGCTGGGAGCCCAGCTCCCTACTCTACTTTAATGCAATCTGAATACTTTCTGGTCTTGCAGGCCTTTGGAGAATCTCCTGACATTTCAGGAGGGAAATACCCTTTTCCTTCTAACCCTGGAGTTTCAGTCTGCCAAACACATAGTCTAATATTTTCTGCAGAATGTGAAAAGAAAGTAAGGCATTTCCCTTTCAATTTCTCTGCAGCTTTACTAGTTACATTTGTTCAGATGAATGCTAAAAAAATGTTAGCCATGCATGCCCCCTTCAATACAGGAGAATAAAGTAAAGCCAGACAAGGGAAAACAGATTTGCCACAGGGGAGAATGTTTCTTTCTTTTATCAACTTTTTGCTGCTTTTCCACTTATCAGTCTTCACACTCACTTTCTTCAACCCATTTTTTGAGTTATGTCTGGGGTAGGGATTTATTCCCATGGAGCTACCTTTCTGTACTCATAGTATTGAAACTGCAACTCTTCTGCTTTTTAGTCTCTCTTGTGCCTCTCTCCGTGCCACCAGCAGACTGATGGTACTCTCTTTTGGAAAGGAGCTCATTTCCCAGCCTTTGACCAGATTTGCAGACTGTTCTTCCAATGCTGGTTCTTTTTTCATCAGTGTAAGAAGCCAAGGGTTGTTTTAGAGGTTTTTTTTTTTAATTTCTCACCCTTTGTTTTTCCTTTGGTTTGTTTGTTTGCTTGTTTGGGTTTTTGGTTTTGCTTCTTTTGTTGTTTTGCTTGTTTTTAAATCACCAAAAAGGACCATTTGAGAGGCTTGAACATTAAATAAACTGTTACTATTGCAGGCTAATTCTAGGCACTGTCAAGCAAATAAATCCTAAAAACCATCAAGCTGTAATAAAATTTATACATTGGTCAAGATAAATGCTATTATGTACTTGGATAAATGGGAGTTTTGTTAATTGAGATTAAATATTTTCACCCTGGAGATTGATTAATTTCAGTCCTTATACTTTCCTGCAGTGCATGTGAATTTTGACATTAAACAGGGAGCTTGCTACTGATTGCAATGAAGCTGGGCCTTGTGGCTCTACAATTGAAAGATTACTGAAAAAATTTGGAAATTATTAAATAGATAAGGATTAGAGAATGATCTCTTGCTTGTGTAACCATGAAGAATCCCATGAGCTCAAGCTGCTTAACTTATCAAAAGGGGTTAAAAAATACTAGTAAAAAAATTTTAGACTCCTCAACAGGACAACAGTATTTTGTTCTCCCTTACTTATCCTTTTCAAAATCATGTTTAAATATTTCTAAAGGCAAATGTTGCATGTGAGTAAGATTTTTTGTATGACAATTGTTTTTACTGAAAATGGCCCCTTTAGCTGAAGTTTCTGTGGATTGTCCCTTCATTCTGAAATAGTATATGTTTTTGATGAAAAACTGAAAACTAATTTTGGTTTTAGAACACTTAAACTGAATGTTATTCTCCTTTCCAGCAGATGAAAATAACAAATTTTTAGATATTTTTCTAATGTGGGGTTTTGGGCATTTTTCATATTATACACTAGCTTCTGTTCAGCCTGAATTTTTACTGCTATCTCAAGTAGATAATTAATGGAGTTTGAAGGACTATTATTTACAGACAGCTATAGTGACTGAGTTTAAAATATAGTGATTAATTGGAGACTGGAGCAGCCATCATGTGACATGGCCAAGGCTAGCAAATAGATTTTCACATCTATGACTCTTGATGTTTCTTCTTTTCTTTATGCTCATATAATACAATGAGATTTTTCATACTCAGATGCTGTAATTATCTTCTACTAGGCTTCTGATGTGTTCTCTCCCACTTTTCTAAAGCATTAACATACACATAGTCACACATTCACTGTGATTTAAGACTTATTCACCTCCTTTTTTTTTTAGTTTTATACCTCATTAAATGAGCCCTGTATGTTTTGGGTTTCTTCTTCTCTTAGGACTCACTTGTACTTTTTATTTTTACCTGAAAATCATTAGTGACTCATCATTTTCCAGTACTAGCAACTCAACTTTTTGTGGCACTAATTTGCCTTGCAACAATCTGTTCTCTTTGCATACAGCTGGAGTGCTCTGGCTTCCCTTACTAAGAGTGTTAGTCTCCAAATCATTAGTTGCTCTGATTGGTTATGTTCATTTTAGGTCCTCTTTTTCATTAAATTCCTTCCATAGCTTTTTACTTACTGGAAAATAAACTTTCCCATGCTTTTTACTACTATCTGGGAAATTTAATTTTAAAAATTTAAAATTTAAAAAATTAAATGTTTTACTTTAGTTATTTAGGTCTTGACAAATGCTAACTTTTGTTTTCAGTCCAAGTTTTCAGTCTGTATTGATTAACCAGTTATTTTTTGAAAAGAATTAAAATACTCTGACACTGTTTTATTTGTCTGCAGTCAAAACTGGCTCCTGATGAATTTTTTGATCACTCATATATAAAATATCTCCACCATCATACCAGATGTTGGTGAGATAGGACAAGGGGAGGAACTCTGTTGGTGCAAGTTTGTGTTTTGCCCCTTGGGCAGCAAATGCAGGGCACTATGCCCAACTCCAGAGCATATTGATATATCTGTTTAAATCTTGTTGTTATAAACTGTGGTTTGGAAGTTATAAACTGTGGTTCATTCCTGCTTTGTCTGTCCAGGCTGGGAATACAGCCTCAGAAATTGCCTCAGGTTTTAAGATGTATTTCTATGTTCATATGTTAGCTACTCCTCTGCTTTTGGGTTTGTTTTGAGCTCCTTTTCTTAAGCTCCTAGAACTAGGTCCTTCTTCAGCCAATGCCATGCACTGCCTGACATTGCCTTCCTGAACAATGTTCCAGAACTAGTTTCAAGAGAGTAGTTTTGTCTTGTTCTGGCCTATATTAAAACCTGGGGATAATTTCATACTCTCCATTAATTTGGTGTATTGTATACTTTGTTCTCACCCAGCACTCAGATTAAGGTTCTGTGGCATGAGTGAGGAATACTTTCTGAGCAGCAGAATATTCAACAGTGCCCTGTTAGCAAACATGCATGTTTTCTTGAAAAGCCCTTAATAAAAATGAGTAATTAATGCTCCTTTCCATTTCTATAAATTGTTTTCCCAAATGGACATGTTGGAGATGTCTGTGTAATTCTCCTTACAGCACATTTTTATTGTCTGGTCTAATCACTTGTGAGACTTCAAACGTCAGGCAAAGGAACACCACTCTGACATATATCCTATGTTCCAAGAATTCCATTCTCAAACTTCTGATAATCCCATCATGCCAAAGAAAAGTAAAGCTGACCCCTATATTTTCTATTGGTCATACTCCACTAGTCTGTTAAATAGCAGCAGAGGTCCCTGCCAAACAACTTATGTTGTTCTGTGTCAGGCATTCATGTCTCTGGCCAAACTCAATATAAGGAAATGTTAGTTCATAAAAATCCAAGGTGTTGCAAAGGTAATTAAAAGTTTGATTAAAGATTTTTAATCTGAAAAAAAAATTTTTACTTATTTTTATTTTTTTCCCCAGTGGCTGGGGGGCCGATCCTACATTCAAGTAACAAATTTCTTGGTGTGGACCTCTACGGTACCTCAAAAAGGTGCATCTAAAAGATTGCAATTGTAGAAAAAAGGGCCTGGAGGAATCTCCAGCTGCTAGAGAGAATATTGACATGGACACTTCTTAAAAAGTTTTTTTTCATATGTAGGCGCTGATCTGTAGAGTAAGAAACTTTCTTTTGAGAACATGTTAGTTTAATTTAGATATTTAAAGAGATGGTGTCAGTTTGGAGGAGGAAGACAACTTTCTAAACCAAGGCTTAGAACTTGATCCCTGAGTAGATAGAATGTGAAACAGGAGAATTTCTGAATGCACAACATATCTTATGGGAAATGAAAGAGGAAAATATTCATCTTCCAGATACAAAATCAAAACGTGATCTAGACTAGGAGAAAGTGCAGTGGTTGATGATGCAATTTTATTTACTCCAGTGATTTTTTTTGTTGTTGCTGGATGTATGTATTCATTCTTTTTCTGTCAAATAAGGCTGTTAAGCACATTAATTAGCTGTAATTGCTTTAATTCAATTTTGAAATGCAGTGATTCATAACATGATAAACAAATTTAACTTGGACAGCTTATTAAGGATCTCAAGGAAATCAGATGTATTTTCTCTTATTGCTGACTTACTTAAGGAAAATCAGTATCTCATTGCTACTAACTTTATTTAGAATATTTATTTAATTATTTTCTATGTCTCCATATGATCATGTTGAGCTGTTTTCTTTCTTAGTATTTCTAAGCTACTGGAATTTCAAGCCAGACAAAATAAGAGTTGAATGAGACCTATTATTGTTTCATTGACTTTGAAGCACTCTGCATTTCCATTCCTCTTCATGGAAAAGGTCACTTTAATCAGTAGTGAATACTTCAGAGCTGATAACACAAAATAATCTTAATAGGTTATTTGAGTAGCAATTTGTTTTAGATGAAATTTCGTTAATTGGAAGAACATGAATTTGTAGCACACTGCAACATGCTCTGGAGAGCTCCAAGGGGACAGTGCTGTTTTCTGGTCTTGGCAATCAAGAACTGCTTGACAGAGCTAGGATTGCTTCTTCCAAAGAGAGAATGATTAAAGAAACATGTGACAGCACTCCCTAAACACATACAAGGGTGTTGCAAAAGAGAAGAGAATACAGTATTCAGATGATCAAAGAGATGAGAAGTAAATTTCAGAAAGCAAGATTCAGATTTGACAGTATGGAATCTTCCTAGCATTTAAGATAGTCAGTGAAATGCAAGGATAGCTTCCGTAGGGAGGATATGGGAATTTCAATGCTGACAGTGTTAAAAGCAGACAAAGCACAGCCTGGGTGTAAGACAAGATAGGATTCTTTTCTAAAGCAAGAGAGGAATTAGACTTCCTCTCAAGGACTCTCCCAGACATTTTTTCCATGTTTCCTCTCATTCTTAGATTTCAAACTTGCTCCTGCCAGTATCTGTGTCCAGAAAACCTAATTCAGTAAGAAGGAGTGAGGCTTCTGTATACAATAACAGTTTCCAAACCAGTTTACTTTTCAGGAAGGTTTTCAGTTTTTGCGTATTTTTCAACATCTAAAACCACTCAGGCTTTCAGAGTCTCCTTGCCTTCCAGTTTTGAGCTTTTAAATTGAACCTTTTTTTTTTTTTTAATTTTATCCTTTCAGCCTCTTAAGGGAGATTCACCTCAATATTAGCTACTTAAAGAAAGGTGCCTAAGCTAGCATGGGCATCCAGGCACCTGCTGTAGTCTATGGGGAGAGGACAGATGCTGTTAGAGTTCTTATCTCATATCCAAAGTGTTACTTATTCAGATAAGGATCATTTCTCCAGCAACATATACATTTCCATGCAGAAATGTTTCCCATGGAAGAAGTTCATTGAAATGGTCTCATGACTTTTAATTTAGTTCAGAGAAAGTGTACTGAAATGTCACACAGGAATTATACAAGTCATAGAGAGTCTGTGATACTTCTCACTGCTTCTGTATATGCCTCTATTTCTTCCTGATTACATGGAATATGTAAATGTGCAAATTTGACTTTTTCTAATTGTTACGTTTTCATTCAGTGTGAAATAAAATCAGGATCATCTAATTTTATATGCAAAATAATCACATAAAGTCCTTTTGGTAAGTATGAAATTGACACTGAAAGATACTCCCCTCACCTCCCCTCACCAGAACAGACTTTGTTGGTACTGGTGGAACTTTCTAGATCTTTATGAGATATACAGTCTTTAAAATTCTGACACTGATATTCCACCCTTAGAAAGAAGAATATGTTTCTGTTAGAAATATTTCCAAAGCAACTGTTTGTTTCTGTGTCTTTCCAAAGAGGAAAGCATATATGGTTTTTAATGTGTAGCAGCAAATCCACCATTGGCTCTGATGAAGCCTCTGCAGGACACCATGACAGTGAATAGTTCAGGTTGTATCCTGACCTGATTCCTTGAACTTTTTTCCACAGTTGCTTTTCCCTTCAGTGCAAAAAAAGTAATTATGTGAAGTGTACTCATCTCCTTCAGTGCATGTTTGCATTTTTGAGATGCATGCTGGAATTGCTTCTGCCTGCTGTCCAAGGCATCATTCCCATATTTGGGCTGTCAAACACCAAATATAAAAACACCAAACCAAAAGTTAATCCCTTCTGATTAAGACCTTCACTTACATCTCAAAGTCACAGAGAGATTTACTTCTGTAGTGTTTCCAGGTTTTACCAGCACTCCTATCTATATTTCTTATTCAGTCCAAACTCACAGTGAAGTCAAGGTGGATTTAATGAGTCAATTCTTTTTCTGGGAGTAAAAAAGTATCACCAGTTAATAAGATTCAGTATATTAGAGTATTGCAGGAAAGCTCAGGGGATTTCCTCCTGACTAGAAGTTAGTAAAATGCAAGAAAAGTGGCATATATAGTGGAAGATAATAAATACACCTAAAAATCCATTGCCTTTGAACAGACAGGTCTGAAATGAAGTTAGAAAGTGTTCTTGTGCAGAAAGTCATCTTTGAAAAAAAATTGTTTTAATGCTGAGCCATGAGAAATTATAGTGGAGAAAAATACTAGGATGGAGAGAAAACAGAATTTGATACATTTGTCTTAAGCATCATTCCACATATTACAAATAAACAAGTACTTGCCACACATCTAAAAAACTCTGAAATAATCAACTGACAGTGAATAAATGATTTCTTTCCTTTTCATATGAAGACAATCAGCTCTTATAGTCATTTCACATCTCGTAATATCTTCCTGTTGAAGTAAACCAATTTTAGCAGCCAGTTATAAAGTAGATGCACTGCAATATTGTCGCAGGGTTTCACCCTGTGAACTTATCCTTTAGTTCTCCACAGCTGCAGCAGGATCTTGCTGCTGCTGTGCAACCAGCTTCTCTTGCAAAACAACCTTCTCTTTCCAACCTTTCTCCTTTCCAACCTTCTTTTTAAGTCTGTGGCTCCCTAGGGTGCACCCCAGGCTCATTTAGGAGCTTGGTTGGAATTTGTGTCTGTGTCAGGCTTTTCAGTCGTTGCTGTTCTTTGGGATGTGAGCAGCCGTGTGCCCTGGGGAAGAGCTAAGGAGTGTGTACATAGGTGTTCTGATGGCCCCTGAGATAGAAAAGGCAGGGCTGTACCTACTTCACTGGAGGAAGGGGAGACATAAATCCCTGACCTCAAAATCATGCGAACTGACTGCATAGCATATACAGAATTTAAATCTAGTTCTTTCTCTAATGTATTAGTTTTGTGGGGAGGTGGCAGGAGCAGTTTGGAGCAGAGGTGGTAAGAGAGCTAACAATAAGTGCTCAAGATGATCAGGGACTAATTTTTCAGTGTGCTCCTTGACCCTTTTCAGGGTACTTTTCAGAGTAGCTATGCTCTATGGCTAAAGTGCCATTTGACTTATGGCTAAGTGACAATGATACTAAAAAGAAAAAATAAACAATGCTGTGTTCTGAAGTACAAACTTCTGTTTAGTTGAACGGTTAAAATACCCCTAAGGTGACTTCATCCTGTAGTTTCAGGATGAAGTCACCTTCAGCTGGTGTTTCTTCAAAAGGGTTCATTGCATTGGTTTTGGAACTCACATGGTCTGCACACCATCCTTTATGAGCAGCATGTATGTAGTTGCCTTATCGTGAAAATTTTAAAAATTTGTAACATGGACCTGAGCCATTTCTTGCCTGTTGTTTTGAATCCCAAAGAACAGTCTAGAGCAAATTTACTTTGCTAGTGTGTAACATTTATACTACCGTGCCTGTAAGTCCAGGGAGGTCCTTTTGCAGCGGAAGGCTCTGCAGTGCCCAGCTACTGCTCATTTCCAAATACTGAGGTGGCACCACCCAGCTTTTTGTGTTTGTGCCAGTATTCCTGCAATTCCCTTCAGGCGAAAGCATCTATTCAAACTGGGTAAGCTAACCTTGCTGATTTTATCAGCAGTGAATTAGAGAGCTAAAAAGGAGACAGGAGACTGTCTTACAGTGCTTTAAGATTCTAAGCAATTTTTGCCCCAAAGTCTCTCCTTATTATTTTTTCTGCTCTGAGGGATCACTAGGCTATGAGTAGACCAACTCTGTAATTGTTTCCATGGTAACAAAGACTTCAAAAGATGGAATGAGCTGGAGAATAACAAAAAAAAAAAAAAAAAACCTAAAACATAAGTTGTAAACAAAATTAAAATGAGTGTCAGACACAATGTCTGAAATCTAAAGGTTTTGTGGCTCCTTTCCAATGACCCAGCCTAATGTGAGAGTGATGATATGAGTTCATCTCAGATTCACTAAAATATACCCTTTCTAGAAGTCTGTATTCCCTTGGCATTTGCATTCACTAACTCATTTCCTCTCCCCTGGCTCAGACTCTTTACTCCTTGAACTTGCATCAGACCCTCAGCTGGAAATGTCAACTTGGGTGTCATCCTGTCAGTACTGTCCCTAAAAGCCACTTAATCCAAATGTGGAATCTGTTGGACAAAGTAGTGTTGCTTGTTTCAAGGATAATGATTTATGCCAGCTTCACCTTATTTAGTCTGACCTCTAACTAGATGCCTATTCCTGGCTTGGTTAATTTGGATTTTGTTGTGGGTTTTGGTGGGCTTTTTTACACTAAATAGCACAGGGAATGGTTATTGGGAAACAAGCATTCTGCTTTTGAATCTGCTACTGGTATATCATATAAAAAATAAAATATTATTATATTTTATGTTGTGTATATGTTCATGTCTTAGCTTCCCTACGTGTATAAAGGGAAGTGCAATATTTCTTCACTCTCTACTGTTTCTGAAAGGACATTGTTTCAAGATGAATAGTGTTGGCAATTTTTCTCTCGTTTAAGTATGCTTTGCATCAAAAATATATAGTTAGCTGCAATATGCCTGATGCCTAAATATTGTAACATTCTGCAACAGATTTTTTTTTTTAGTTCTGTGAACTCTCATACTTGTTTTGAAATATTTCAAAAGAAATGCTTAGCATTTTGCCTAAACTTGGTGCTAGAAATAGCTAAACTAAGATGCATTCTGTCTACATAATACATATCAGAATGTTACAGTAAATGATTTTTGGCTGTGTAGAGTGTGATACTGTCTAAAATAATAGAGATGCTTTAAAATACAATGCAATATATGTTGATGGCTGGGTGTGTAGCTGAAAATGTTTTCTATTTGTGGGCCCAGAACTCTTTGGAGACTATCACAGCCCCACGCAAGGCAGTGGAAGTTGTTGTGCCAGGAATCCTGCCACATTTCAGAGGAAATGAACTGGGGAAGGTTTGGGCCACTGTCTCTGGTAATTGTTCCTGCAGTCGGCCTATCAGACTGCTTCAGAAGCTGTTGGAGCTACCACGTTTGAAAAGCTCTTTGGACTTTACAGCTGAGATCTCCCAGGCAGATGCATTCATATCTCAGAATTAAAATATAATTTGTTTTGGCTAAACAGCCTCTAAATCTTTCCTTCCTCCAGATGGAAGCATTTATGCAATTAAGCATTTGGCAATGTTGGCATAAGTAACCATGCCCCCTTTGGAATATTTTCAAAACAAATACACAGTAAATGTGGATAGAGTGATCCAAAGTCATTGTTTTTTTCAGGCAAGGGTTGTTTGTTTTCTGGTTAGGTTTTCTTTTGCTTTGTTTTCAGGGTACATGCTCCTTTAACTGGTAAAAAACACAGTCCTCTGGGGTAGTTTCAATCAAGCCTGTCATTGGGGTTGATGAAGGATGCTCACGTTATCTGTCTTCTACATAGGCATGTCAAATTTTAGTAAAGGAAAAGCTAATAAAAGAGTACAGGGTGAGAAAGTTTTATCTAAATGTAACCTGGCTAATCCAGTTCTGCAGTGATCACCCAGTCAAGGCCAGGAGATTAAGATTTGTTGATTTATCATGATACGCAAGCTGTATTTAGTCTATGTACAGTGAGTGAAACACAACTGATAATGGGCTTTTCTCGTATCCCCAAGGGCTCTCATATCATGTCCAGTGGTTAAAATGACAGCAGAAGTGAGTTTGAGGCCTCCAAGTTTTAATATTCTATCAAAAATTTGTAGGAAAATCTTGAATCTAACTCTATACTGATAAAACTTTAGCAAAGTTTGCTAAAGTTTTATTAGTATGAAGCTGGAGTCAGATTTTCACAGATGCCAAAGGAAAGAGCAGTCAGATCGTTGGTACCTCATGAATTTAATTAACTCTGAAACATAATTAAAGTTGCTGACAGTGGATGTCTCTCATATCTCAGCCCACACCACACAGAGTCAGATATTTCCTGTGTCTCCTAAAATGAGAAAACTGTACAATAGCAAGTCCTTCTGTGTAATGACTCTTGGCATGTTGCAACTTCCAAATGACTATTACTGTAATTTACTTATTAGATTATTTTATATTTATTCTGAGATGGGCTGTCTGGTTAGGATAAAGTTAAATGTCTTACAGACCAGAATGCACTCTGGCTCTAAATATATTTTTGTAGGAAGTCAGGGAGGGACAGGAGAAAGGTGTGAGTATGAACAACAGGAAGGAGAAATTTGATAACCAAGTTTCACAGAACGGTAATTTTCACATGGTTTTAAATACTGGTGATCTTTCTTAGGAATGGTTTTCATCATCTCTTTATCAGGTATGCATAGGGTTTCTACAGTGGAAAAGAAGTTTGGGGGTTTTTGTCCTTTGCCTGGGTTCTAATGTCCAGTTTAGATTTATTATTTTTTAGTATTTTACAAACAGTGATTGGAGAGGGGAGGGTCTTTTTGTTTTTGTTTTGCCACTGATATTTTTTCTTCCCTTGCATCAAAACTCAATTCCTTTGCTGCCTCTAGTGAGTGTCTGTTAGATCTGAAGCCTTCCAACCTGCCCTCCCAGAAACACAGAGTTTGGGGATTTGTAGGAAAGCTGAGCTGCTTCATCTGACTCTGTAAAACCTCAGACTTCTGTGTGTTTGGTATTTTGCTCCAGCTTTAAGGGCTGTAGTTTTATCCTGCTCTAACATGAATCTACTTTGAAGTTACATGAGACTTCACTCTTTCAGGTTCAATAAACTTTGAATGAATTTTGTTTTAATTTTTGTTTTTGCAGAGTACCAAGATCTGAGCGAATAGTGGTGGAGGCAGGGAAACAATAAAACAGTAATTGCTGTGTCTTTTGACCCAAAGAGTGAAATTACTGATCCCATGAAAATTTTAGTTCAACTCCTTGGACAAAAGTGATTAGATAAATGAGAGATAGAAAGACACCCTGAACCAAGTCTGCAAAGCTTTTCAGTCTTATTTTTCATCTTAATTAACTTATTATGAAAGTCTCATGAGCCTCATGAATTTTTTCTCACATAAAAATGGAAAAAGGGTAAATGAGACTTTGAGGTTTGTGAAGGAGACAGTGTGGTTGGAAAATTGGATAAATAGTTTTGACCAATTTTTTTTCCATTACCCCATAAGGCAAATCACTTTTTTTTGGTGAGCATTGTTACGTCTCTGTCTCTCTGTCAAGGGCAGGAAGGCAGCTGTGTACATCCTTTTTGGTTGCTTTCTTTTCCTGAGTGAGGACTTTGCTTCACGGGAGGAGAGCACTGAGGTGAACGTACAGCATGCCTGACATAAATCATAGTCTATTTGACACTGTATAATATCCAAAGTATAAAAGCAATCTTCAGGAAATAATAGCAGTTTCTGCATTTCTAGACTGTGGAAGCAATTAACTTCTTGTCTCAGGATATGTCATTGGCTGGATGTCATTTTTAAGGGCTACATATTGGGAATATTTACATGGTCTGATTTACAGATCAACCATTGACCTCATGACTGCTTTGGAAAAAAAATCATCCTAGTGTAAAATAAAGAGTGCACCAGATCTTTGATGCATTATGTGGCATGAGAAGTATTTTTCCTTGACAGTTAAAATCTCCATGCACTGCCTGAATGCCTGAGAGGATTGCTTCCCTGTTAGCACACACAGACAGATATATCAGTACAACTCTTGGAAATCAGAGATGCTCCGTCTCTTGATGGACAAAAACACAGCAAAAAGTATTTTTTCTTCCTGCGTGTGCTGGAGAGTCTGTGACATTTTACAAAATTCCTATCATTAGGGTATTCTAGAGGATGGCCTGTCTGAAATACTCTCATAACTGTCTAACTGTGGGAAAAGCAGTGATAAAGTGAGACGAGATGTGCATCTTGATGCTTAGGAGAAGTTCTTGCTGGTTACAGATCTTTTTATGCATGGAGACATCAATAAAAGAATGAAATTGTTCCCTTTTGTACTGTTTAGTGGGGGTTTGACGGCCACAGAGCTACTGCTGTAAGGATCTCAACCAACATAGTCTTTGGAGATGATGCAGCGGGGCAGATCAGATCCTTGCACTTTGGAGTTGTTCCTTCCTGTCATCCTTATGGAATATTTTCTGTGTTATTGTTTGTTACTACCTAATTTAAAAGACCTGTCTGTAGCATGCTTCTCTTCAAAATAAAGGATAATTTCAAATGATCCTCCAAGTTATAGTATACCCACTGCCTGATGCCTCTCCCTTTGATGAAGTTCATGACCATCTCAGCAGGGCTCCCAGCTTGCCTGCCTCAATTCTGCTTTCTGGTATCAAGGGACTTTGTTTTGAAGAGCTGCACCACAAGGACTATTAATGATGCTCTACTTCCCTTGCTTTACTTTCTTCTGAATTCAGGTCAGTGCTACAACTCTGCTCTTAAAATTCTGCTGTCCCCACACACTTTTCATAACCAGACTAAAAACCTTATTCCCTGTTTTGCTTTTTTCTTTTTTTTTTTTTTTTAATTAATTTTAAACTGTAAGGCAATAACAGGAGTTTGGCAGTTGGAGCTACTCCTTAAATGCCCTTATGTCATACTAAACAGCTGACATTTATTTTGTAATCTGTGATTATTTTATTGTATTTCCAAGAAGATCATGTTGTCACAATCAAACTGTGCCATCAGATTTTTTTTTTCTTTTACAGAATCTAGGACTGGATACAATTGGAACATGAATGTTTTGACCCACAAATCTTTAGGCAATGTTCAGGGAGAAGAAATATTGATGCCTGGTCTCATGAGTTTTGGTACTAAATCTTAGTTGCCTCAGAGACAAGTTTTTCAAACTGGTGTCCAAACTAGGAGGAAAAAAATATAAACCTTGAGTTTTGTTCTGGGCTCATTTCTATTATGATATCTGGGTTGTGCTCCTTTGAAGAATTTTTCTTTCTCAGTTCAACTCTTTGAAGATGATTATTGCTGTTGGTCAGGCTTTTTGTGAGGTTGTTGAGTCTTTTGTGTGACATTTAATGATTGTATGTGGCATTTTTCTATTTGGGAAGCATGAAATGTTTGGTTTGATTTGTTATCCATAGTTTTTCTGTGGAGTGGAGCTATTGGAGCAAAAAGCTGAGAGATAAGCAATGTTTCTGTGTTGGTTCCTCTTTTTCCCTGCTCATTTGCATTCTGAAATTATAAGTAATTTGTGGTCCAAAAGCACAGCATGTTCATATGGAAGGTCTGAGTTTAAATCAAAGACTTTGAATATTTTTAGCAACAAGTAAATAAACAAGTCTTCGAGATAAAACTTGACCCTCAGAAATTTGTCATGATTCAGGCTGTGAACCTCACACAGGTTTCTTGTATCTAGCAGAAAATAAGATACAAATGGGGCTTGGATGTAATACACTGATCCAAATACTTGTGTAAGCCATACTCTGTAGTGAATGGGAAAATGCTGGATGAAAAAAAAAGATAGCTTTTCTGCTGTTTCGCAGACCCATTTTGGCTTTAGATAATTCCTTTTGTCTCTTACTTATTTGGCTTCATTGGGAGCTAGATGAAGGTGTGTTAATAAAATTGTGACTTCTGGTCTCTGTTTATAAAACTCAATTAATGAATCAAACTTTTACATTTATTCTTGATGTTTCTTACCTTCTGTACATGAAGTAAGTCTGCTACATAAAGATGCTAATAATTCTCCTGATCCTAATTACTTCTTCAGCTTGTTGGGTTGTTAAAGCTGAGTCATTAAAACTGCCAGAAAGGTCAGGCCACGAGCTAGCAGCAGGACTGTACATCAGCCCAACCCCTCCCAGACTACCAAGATGTTCTCAATGTCTCCCGTGGGCAGAACTGCATTTATGGCCTTGCCAGGGATTCAGGTTGCAAGGCTACAAATATTTGTGTTCAAATGTCCCTGGGTTTGCCTGTGGATGTAATCTTCCTCTTTGCAGAGATCCAGTCTACTGCGGTGATATATAACCAGATGGAGACTATTCCATGGGGGAAGGGAATAGCCCCATCCATGCGAAAGCTGTCAAATGCTTCTCCTCTGGGGAGCTATCTAAAGACAGCTATGATCATTATTCTCCAGCTCTAATATACTTCACTTCCTTCCTTCACTTTCCCACAAAATATTGTGGAGAGACAGCGCTGCAGCTATTGACTCCTTTTTTCTCACGTTAATGACACCACTCTTTCCTCAGGTGACTCTGTACTAGAGTCATTAATCAAATGTCAGCCTAAAAGCATATGGTCTCTGCTCATTGCCAGGGAGCAGTAATTGGCAGCAAGGTAGGAGTAGTACACTCTGGAGATAAGTATTTCTTAAAAGTGAAAATGCCATTCTCCACTCCCATGATAGGAATCACTGGAGTGCATATGTGCAGCTGTATATAGCCCTTCCTTACAACAGCCATGCCATTTGTAATCCTCTTCTGGATATTATGCTACAGTAGCTTGGATTGCAATGTACCATTTTTAGCACTTATCACCAAGCAGCAGACAGCTGGGCTTTTACATCACAAAACAGCCACCACTACAGCAGTGGCTTGGATGACAGTGAAGTACTGTCCATGATGTATGATGTTGGGCAATGTCTAGTGGCCAGAATAAAAATCAGTCTGACTTCTCAAAAGACTAAATGCAGCTGAAAGGGCTGTTAGAATGGGCCATAAAAAATGAAGTACGCAGCTGAACCAGGAGAAGAAAACACGTTTGCTCACAGGCCAGCTAAATGTCCTGGGTTACAGAGTGCAGTGAGGTTTTAGAGGATAAAGTCACAATAGGAGCTGAGGTAGTACTGCAGGGTGGAGTGGTTAGGCTGGCTCTCTTGGACACCTATGCTTTAGGTGCCCATATCCTTTACCTCAGGGCAGATAATGACCACTTCACATAGTCCCATATTCAATAGCTGACCAAGGTGCCCTTGTTGCTCATTCACTGTTAGTGGTAACTTAGGTGAACAATTTAATTTCCTATGTATATTTCAGGAATGACTGCACAAATACATTATTTTACTTATCAGAATTGATGCAAGTGTAAGCTGTCTCCTTGAGGATGGCTTGCTTTATTTCCATTCAGTGTTAGCCACTCAGTTAAAGAGAACAAAACAATGTGGCGGATCATTCCTATTTAAACAAAAAAAAGGCAGTTGTTAGGGCCCAGACATTCTTGAACAATTCAAATGGGACAGATTCTCTCTGAAACAGTCAAAGCAAAGAATCTAAATCCCTAAACAGGCACAGAATCACAGAATGTGCTGAGCTGGGAGGGATCCACAAAGATCACTGAGTCCAACTCCTGCCCTGCCCAGGACATCCCAAGAGTCACACCCTGTGCCTGAGAGCATTGTCCAAACACTTCTTGAGCTCTGTCAGGCTGGTGCTGTGATCACTTCCCTGGGGAGCCTATTCAGCGCCCAACCACCCTCTGGGGAAAGAACCTTTTTCTAATATGCAGCCTAAACCTCCTCTAACACAACTTCAGGCCATGAATCTCCTAAACCCAAAACTGTTAGTCAAGCACGTTTTGCAACCAAGTTTTACCAGTCTAGAGTGAAAGGAAGATTAAAAATTATTGTCCATGACAGCAGATTGCATTTAGCCTTCCCTGCTTTGAGCAGAACTGCACCTTGAAGCATCATTGCTGATGGAGTCACCCATCTACACAGAGATCTGATATTAGTGTGAGTAGATCTCATTCCCTCAGAAATGTGATGGTTCAGGTTTTCTTCTTAGAAGATTGAATGTCAGAATAGTGCAACTGTTCAGAGAATTGTAATACTGTGCTCCCCTCAGGCTAACCTCCTGATCAAATTTGCCCAAAGATTCCCTATTTCCTTTAGCAGCTAGCACAACTCACAAGCATTGCCATTTGCCTTGTGCAACTTGGCAGCAGTGGCTGGAAGTGGTGAAGGGCTCAGCTGGGTTAGTGCCAATGTGCTACTGCAAGCTCTTCATTAACACACACAAAGGGAACGCTGCTAGAACATGAATAAATTCATTTCACTGCTTCCAGTGAAGCTGCAGTGGGAACTCAGGGATGAAGGACTTATTGCAGAAGCGCCGCAGAAAGTAGGTCCTGAGAGAAGGGGAAGATTTTGGGGTAGCACAGGTTGTAAAGCCTGAACTGAGGTGATGAACTTGAACTGAAGATTAGTGTGGATTTCTAGAAGACAAAAATCTGAAGTGTTGCACAGCTGCTGCTGCTGCAGATATCTGCAATGGACCAAGGTGAAAAAAATCCATTCTCTGTGATGAAATTGCAACAATACTTAGTCAAAAGCCCACTGCAGTGTACATAGGCCTTGTTATCAATTTCAGTGTGTTTTGGATCAAGTTTTTAATCCCTTTTATCCCCTTGTACCTCTCAAATCAGCATTTCTAATAGTTCTAATTTGTGCTGAACTCCTCATTTGCATTTGGTGCTGGGTGGAAACTGTGTGTCAGTATTGCCTTCTTCATAGGTTAATAGGTCTCATTTGTAAGATATGAATCTCTGGAAACTCTAGTCAACTGTTTTTAAATATAGGCATTTCCTCTACATTTTTCCACACATGTAACTAAAGAATACATATCTGAAGACTGAGAAAGGAACACCTTAAAATGTATTCTCTCACTCTTATAAGGAAGCATAATTCTTTTTCACAGATCAACTTCACACATAAGCACAAGTTCTGCTACCACATTAATGCCCTTTGTATGGGATTTCTTTATCTACTTTTCTTTTTTTGTGGTGGTTCACACATTATTTTGTTGCACTTGGAGGATCAAGGCAGAATCCAACAGTAAAAATAAACCAAGAGAGAAAAAGGAAAAGGAGGAAAAAATCAGAGACTAACCAAAGTTAAGTTACAATTTATGATCATGGGATCTATTGTCTATCATTTATCATGGGATAAATTGTCTATCATTTCTTCATCTGGGATCCCAAGGAACCAAAAAGCACCTTCAGTGCTGGCCTGCACAGCACCTTAATTTTTTTGTTAGATTTTTTTCCCATTGGAATCAGCAGTAGCCCCCTAACAACTTCAGAAGTTCATGGTTTAGACCTGATAAGCTTCCATGTGTTCCAGACCGCTGCTCCTCAAAGGTACCTCAGAAACTTTGAGGGTTCTGCAGTGAGAACAGCAGCTTAGTTGGATTTACAAAGCTGTGACTTTTTAGGCTGCTGATCATAATAGAAAAATCTGTCATGCTATCCTCATGCTATCCTCACAAAATGTGAATGTGGTGGGAGAAGACTAGATGAGCAGTCATGTGCTTGGGGCAGTGGAAAAAGGAGGGATGGTGGCGAGGGGTCCAAAGCCCCAGGTGTGGATGATGTAGGACCAAGCAGCTGCATCGTGGTGGGTGGGGTGGGGCCTGTCCAGTGTACATTTATTCATCTGTGTTAACTGCAACTCCACCAGAAAAAGGACAAATCCAAAGTGCTTATCTCTGTGATGGAAAAAAAAACTAACAGTCACAAAATGTTAGACTGATTCATCACAGCCTTTTCATTCAGTGGTCCTGTCAACATGGCCATAATTGTAGGAGTCCTGTAAGTACTCCAGGAGCTTCAGTTTCACTAATTTAAAGTGCAGAAGGACTTAGGTGCTTTCCAAGTTATCTCAATGGGAGGAATTTCATTTAAAATTAACAGGGTAAATGCTTTTTTTCTCCTATAACATCATTGTCCTAGATGATAGACTAGGACAGAAGACCTATAGCTCACTGATGACATACCCATAGCTCACTGAGTTCTACAAGAAGGCAAAAAAATTCCATGTTAGGCTAGATTGCTGAAAGGACTTTTTTTAATGTGTGAAAGGTGTTGCAGAGTAAAATGAGAAAACTGGGGGGGAAAAAATCCTGTCTCTACCTGAAGGTTTGAAGAGAAGAGTTCTGATATTTCCATCAAGAGTTCTGTGATCAGAAAAGGCAGTCTTTACCAAATAGATGCAAGTTGCATTTCGGTAAGTTATAGAACATCATGGCTTTTTATTTTTCAATATTCTATATTGTTTTTATTGTAACGAAACTCAGTTACTACTTAAACCCTTTTTATGTGTCCTATTTGATCTGCAAAGCAGTACTTTGATGCTTAACTCAATATATTTTAACTAGTTGGTGGTGGCTGGAGAGCAAAATAAGCTCACTTGATAGTTGTTTCCCAAAATAGAATAGAATGAAATGGTGACACAGTGTTAATGTTCCAAAGAGAGCACTCTCCTACATTAGGTTTTAGAGAATTCAGTTTTATGAGCATTTCAGGGAAGTGGGGAAAGCAAACCATCTCCATTGCTTTTATTTTTGTTTATAAGAAAATGAAATTCTGTGACTGAGAATTTCAAGTTTGGAGGGCTTTGCTATTACATTACTTGTGCCATAATGTTGTGTTTTTACAAAGCAATGGAACATATTCATAACATAAATGTATGAACTGGCTTATAGCTCTCCTATGCTAATGGTCAGCAGAACATAAGCTACCTCTGTGGGACTTCTAGAGTGGAAAGCATACTAAATAAAAGCTGGCTTAGTGACAGGGAATTTTGGCCAGAATTAAACAGAGGAGAAATATGACTTCAGTATTCTATGTGTCATTGTCTCTTACTGTACCTGAGAAAAGTGAAACAAAATCATGAACATACAAACATCAAGTTTTCCCCTGAGGTAGTATACAGATAAGTTTTCAACATTCTCCCATCATTTCTATGTAATTCAGGCCAGTTATTATATAATCATATGCCATATAAATGTATTAGGCAGTAGTCATTAAGGAATGCTGCAATAATTCCAGCAGTAATGCTGTAATTAGCAGTAGTAACGATAGTCACGATACATTGCTAATAGATCCTGAGTGACTTGGCTGGCACATCAGTGGGCTGCAGCTGATCAATGCTGGTATTTCATTGCATCATGCTCACCACATGCTGCATCCCTCAGAAGGTGGAGATGCCACAGTTGTTTATGCATACAGATGAAATTGCTTACTAATGAGCAGTCAGTAGCATTGCCAGGGATTTGGGAACAAACCAGGCAATCAGCACTCTTCCTCCCTCTGCACTCTTGCCCCATGATGCAGGGCTGACCTGGCCATTTTTGAGCCATGCCTGAGCCCAGGTGTTTCATGGCACAAAACCCAGCCAAAGCGCTGACCTGTGTGAGTGTGAGCTGGAGGTTTCCAGGGTGTCTGTGTGCAGCCTGAGCCCGCACCAGCAGATGGGGCGGTTACAGAGCATTTACAGCCCGCTCCACAATATCTCATTATTCACCGAGAGTGCTTTCCCCTGCAGAGCTCTAGAAACCAGCCTTTTGTGGTTAATGGCACTATTGGCTATTGCCTGGCTTAATTCAGCAGCCACTGCAGATGTGTGAGTGTTTCAGGCAGTGTTTTTCGGGGCAGTGTCCCAAGGGCTACATCCTAACAGTGTTCTATGAAACAGCACAGAGGAGTGGCCAGTAGCAATAGTGATAAAAACCCCTAATTTCTGTTTAGTGAGCCAAATAATGTTCCTAACAAGTTCCTCATCTTTCAGGCTATTTACAAGCCTGAGATATGTACCAGACTTAAAACTTTGCTAGTGAGATTTCAGTGAGAAGGCATAGCTTCTAGATAAATTTTAATAATTACTTTTCTGTATGCAAAGTAGTGCAGGCATTTATTATTTGGCCTTGCCAAAAAAGGATGGTCTTCACACAAGCATGCAGAAATACAGTGCCTTTTTTTCTTTCTCCTGGATAGATTATAAATTAGTAATCTGGGTCTTTTTTATATTCACAACAAATCACATATGACACTATGTTGTTGTAACTACATGTTGTATTCTCAGTACCCTGCTATTTATTGAAACAGAAAGAATTCCAAATGGACTGGTTTTCTAAGAGTAGCAATTATTTGCTCTCTTTAGGAAAAAAGGTCGTTTCTTGAAATTAAAACCTCTTGTAGAAAAGAATGTGCTTTTACATTTTTTTCATAAGGGGAGGGGAAAGTTTCTTTAGACAAGGTGATTTTTCCAGCATGAAAGTCATTAACCAGAGCAGTAGGCTGGGATATTGGAAATTCAAGTTCAAGTTCATTCTGCTCAATTGAGGACTTAGACCTGAAACTTCAATTTTTTTTTTTTCCTATTCAAGGCAGGGGTTTCTTAGATCCTGACCAGTGACCCCAGGGCACATATCTGAGCTAACTTCAGTGATGTACCCACTTCTGATATAAGTATTCTTGCCTATATATGTTTGACTCTGCATTGAAAAATATTTGCACAATAGCATTGCCACATGTCAGTTCATCAACTTGCCAGTGTGCAAGAAGGGTTTCCTTCTCCAAAATGAGCTGTTCTTCATATCAATTTGCCACATCATTCATTTTCCTAAAACATTCTATATCTGAAACCTGGCAAATTGTCTGTTTTGTTAAAAAAAAAATGCAGCAACTGTGATTCAGTTTCTTCCTGGGGCAGTTTTCAATTAAAGCCTCTTGGCTGAATTCTATCTTTCATGTAATGTTCTTGCCAAGATCTAAAATACCCTTGGCCTTTCACCATAAGAATGGGACAGGGATACAAGACAGGAAAGTTTAGTTCAACTTTTAAGCTGAACTTGTAGAAAATAATGGGCTCTTGGAACACTTGAAGAACAACTGCAGAAAGGGAAGAATAACCACCACAAGTACATTTCTGTGTTAAATGATGTGACAAATGAAAAAGAAGCTCAAGGTAACTTAAATAAGAGCCCGTAGAAAGCACAAATAAAAATTACATCCCCTTCAGAGAAAAGAGAATTATATAACCCAGTTCAGCTATTGAATCTGCAGGTTCTGTTTCAGACATAGGGAAGTGTTTATACACCTTTCAGCTTTTCTAAGTTAAAAAAAATACATGGTTTCTAAAACATTTTTCTTCTGTGCCTTTAGACCACAGCAGCCACAGCAATATTCCATTGGTTTAGTCCTATATGGAATAACTACTTAGTTTTAATGTTTGCTGAAAAGTGGACTATATATGACCCCACCTAGAATATCAGAATATTTTAAAAAACAGGGTGTGTGCCTGATGGTCCACAAAGACATTTTGACTTATGATGTGATCAAAATTAAGATTTTTTTTTTTACAGGCATAAATCTAAAACATTTTGCAAGCATTTTACTAAGGCCTCAGATGTTCATGGTTTAGGATTATTGCTGTATATGAAAACAGTACAAATATCTATTTAGAAACATGACAGAGCTAAACCACTAAGCATCTCAAATGAAGCAGTCCTACATATATGGGATGAACAACAGGCAGTCAATTTACCATACAAAGTGATTTTTCACCATTCATTTCATTTGGTAGCTCTGAAAGGCAAACAGTTACCATAGAAACAGCAAAATAAGTCCATTTTCAGGACTGGATGATGGGCTTCTTTTGGAAATGTAAATAAAATTTCACTAGATAGATTTTGTCACGCGTGTATCCTGCAGGAACTTTGGGGTTGGAATAATATGTGCCTGGTTGTGTTTGTTTCATTTAAAAGGCTAATCCAGTCTGTGCTGGTTGGATTTTCACAGCATGCTGTTCTAGTTCCTGTGATTTCTTATTGCAACTTGCAATCTTGGACATTTTAGACAATATCTTCTATCCTGTACCCTCACATAGGAGCCTTTGAAAATCTGCCTGGAAACAAACATGTCAGGACCTCTCAGGATCCATTTGTTACTATGGTCTCATATCCTTTATTAGTGCCATTGTGCAAATTGAAGGCACAGACAGCAGTCAGGCTTTGCAAGCCTTTAAGCTGTCAGTCCTCTATCTGTAAAGGGCTAACAATTGCAGAAACTGCTCTTTCAAGCATCACTGTCTTTGTCTAGTATGCTATGAAATAACTGGCTTAGGCATTTGTGGGAAGAACAGAGAAAGATAAAATATATCACTTACTTTAACACAAGACAAAAGCTAGGAGAGAGCCTGAAATCTGGGTTTAAAAGGGAAATATTTCCTAGCCTCTGGAAGAAGCAGAGCCAAAGGTACAGACTCACTGCAGTGATAGCAGTACTGTGTACCTTTCTTTTAAACTGCTTGGTTTCATTACCAGCATCATGGATGAAGCTTGGTGCAGTCCAAGTTAATCTGGTTAATTTTGACAGGAATTTTGTGTTTCCCTTGTCAGGGTGTTACTGCTACTCAGATCAGCTGGTATGAATCAAATCAGACCTTCATAGATGTACTGAAGTGTCTATTTCAGGGCCTTCAGAACACCTCAAGGTATATTTGAGCCAGCACATGCCATGGTTACAATACTAACTATCAAAATAAATCACACAATGAAATTTTACAAGTTTTTTCTGGGAATAGATTTACTTGGTTGTGGAACCCTGAAAAACTGTCTTCTCATGGTTGATATATGAGCATATGGCACAATGTATCAGGCCAGTTACAATACTAAGTTTGAAAATGAAGTGTTCATGAAATGTCCAATCATGTTTTCCACAAGTTCCAAGCAATAGAGAAGAACTAAACTAAGATTTTTGTTTTAGGACTTCTTGTTCTGTTTCCAAATACAGAAAAAAAGGTTTGGTCTTCCTTGATGAAAAGTCAAATTTGTGTCTGAAAAAAAAAAAATCTTTGAAAAATCAAATTCCCGGCTCTGGCCTGTGTGCACGTTGCACAGGTGAATCCTGGGATGTGAGAAAACCTTGCTTGGCTGAAGAAGTGTTGCTGATTTGGAGAATTTAGAACCACTTATAAGACATTGAAGGTAAAGTGTTTGTCAGAGGTCTTGCAGAGAAAAGAAAAGTTCTGACTGAAAAAAGTCAATCAGGCTTTTACCATTGATTTTAAGGCCTCTAAATTTCACAGTAAAATGTTTGTCTAACTGTGGGAGCTGCATTTTGAAAAAGAAAAATCATAAGCTTGTCATTTTAAATGTAAATTGTTTTACCTTTTTGCCAAGCTCTATTTCTGACAGTTGCACAGTATTTTATATATATGTGTGTGTGTATCTATATATATATGTATATACATATCATATGGACAAGAGAAGATAAATTTAGTAAATCTGCTTAAAAAGCAATAATTCTTTTATATGTAGAGTGATAATAATATCTTGAGAGAGTTTGATATTTTTATTTTATGCCCAGTGACTAGCAAAAAGGAAATGATTACAAGTCCTTTAGCTTCAAGTAGAGAATGCTGATGAAACACTCTTCGTCCATCCAGTTTTGCAAACATAGATCTTGTGAAGTGTATCTGAAATGTGTCTTGAAGCAAATATTTGCATCCTTAGTTCTCCTGGAGCTCTCAATTTTAAAGACAAGTTATAGCCACATGGCTTCTTCACTTCAGAGCAGAATGTGAAAACAGGCACATAGACACGACCAAATTTGAAGCAGACAAATTAAAAAAGGCTACTCTTTGCCCCAGCATCCTCCTTTGCATCTTCTCTAGTCTTAAAATGTTAAAAATGTGGGTTTTTTTAATGTGTTGTTAGTCTCTACATGGCTCTTGGTCTGGCCAAGACTAGAGGCAGCCCTGACACTGTATTGTGAGAGCTGTCCTGCCCTCCTGAGACTTCTTCCCTAAGCAGAACCGCAGCATTCTCAAAGACTTCTTATGAAACTTGCTATTCACAGGGTTTCATTCCAGCACTTTAAATACTGAAAACTTCAATACCCATTAGAGAACCCTCGGAATTTCAAGTGGTTTTCTTTTCAATACTTAAAACTACAAATCTTCCAAAGTTCACCTTTTACTGGTATGCTTTGATGGGAACTAGTGGTGAAAGGTGATGAGAACTAGTAGTGAGAGAGTGGTGAAAATAGTCCCCTGTCACTAGGGGGACAATACAAACTGGTGTTTCATTTGAAACTAGTTTGCTTCAGGAATATCCAAAGATTAAAACTGTATGCAAAAGTGTAAAAGTTGGAAAATTAGGATAGCTGAGTTATCTACGTTGCTAGCAGCAGAGAGCAGGCAGGTGCAGAGACACACTTAGGGCAGCCAGATAAACATCTGGCCTTTGGAATACTACCAAAAACCTCTTCTACATGTTTTCTGGGACAACATATAGGAAAAAAAACACATTTTCATTCTCTATTTAATATTTTTAGTGAGTGACTTTGTTTGGGAGCAGGGTGTTTTCGTGTTTGGTGTTGGTTTTTTTCATTTAACAAGACCAGATATTATTTGAATTTGGAGAATGCTTAGGGGAAGGGCAGTTGACAAATTTTAATCAAGAAACCACTTGCATAACGAAGGAAACAATGGAGCAACTGAATGGAAGCAGCACCATCTGGAGAAAAAGATTGATAGCTTATTGAGCAGCCAAGGGTGTGTGAAAAAGAGATGTCCCTGGGCTACATAATTAACTTGATATTTTATGTCTTTGTGGTGTGTGGTTTGTGGGTTAGTTCAGAGACCAATGAATCTAATGCAATAGTCTCTGAAGACTGGGAGGAGACATGTCCAAAATTTAAATTTAAGCTGGACTATTTCCTTTATTTCCATTTCCTGGAAACAAATTTTATTATATGAATTTCCTGGAAACGGAGTCAGCTGAAATAACTCACTTTGTTTAAACCTTTCATCATCTGCGTAATTTTACGTCTCTCCTGGGTTTGCTAGCTCCAAACACTCCCATGATTTTGCTAGTTCCAAACACTCCCAAATGTCATGGCTGTTCTTCATGTTTGTCATAGCTCAGTGACCTATGAGAGCAAGTGGAGACCAAAAAGTAATAATTAGGCTATCCAAAAGCATCTAGTTTCTCATTATAAGTCAAGATTACTATTCTTACTGTCATGAATCAAGTTTTTCTGATGTTGATCACCACATTAATGGCCTGCTTCTTGCTTTGTTGAAGCATCCCCATGACATACGAACTTTGCTTTAATACCTATGGGGTTAAAGGGAAATTGGTGCTGCCCAATTATTATTATGATGTTCCTCCTTTTCATTAGTTTAGAACATTTATTTGCAAGAACAAAATACTATGTGAGAACTATAGTTAGTTTTCATTGAAAGTTATCTATTCTTTCTATGAACCCAATAAGGTTTTTTTATGAAATTATGTTAATGATTGGCTTTCTGAGCATGTTCTCTCTACTGTTTTGCTGAAGTGCTTTTGTGAACTGTATGTTAAACAACCCTTTTTTCTTTTTCTTTCAATTCTTGAATCTTTCTGTTGTATTTTTGCTTTTGAGCTTTGAAATGCTACGTTTGTAACACAAATGCATCTCCTATGTGGAAAGACAGTTGAAAAGCACATTCTGTGGCTGTAGTGCTGTTCCAAACAGAAGTATAGGAGAGTCTTAAGCATATGTTCCCTCTGCTGCTTTAATATTGAATTCCATCAAAGTTGATTTGAGGAATCTCTTAACAGTTTCCTCAGGTTTTTAGGAGGGTTACAGACTTTAAGCTACATATAAATCTGGAAAAACAGAAGTGCACTGAGGGATTGAAGGAAATAGAAGAATAATAGGTTCTTATAACTACAGTGGGAACTATTTATCCATGTAAAAATGCAGGTGAATCTGCACTAGATAACAACTGCTGTGTGCACTTCTAGGTATGAAAATATATATTAAATTGCTTTTGGAGAGGAAAGCTTTACACCTAAATGGGATCACAGAATTAAAAGGCTGTATAACAGTAAAACTCAAAAGCTTCAGCTGAGTTGAATGGAGAAGATGAAATTCCAGATTTCTGTGCTGGGTGTGAAATGGCTGTGCTGTGGTAGCATAGATCTGGTGTAAGATAGTGGACAATATGCCTGACAGGTTTCACCCAAATTCAATCCATTGATACATGAGAAATGCATCTAACATAACCCATCAGAAATCTCTCAGGAATCCCTAAGGCTGATCAAGGTACCAGTCCTTTATTAGAGAACATGTTTTTATTTCCTTCCCAAGCAAACACAATGTGCTAAGAAAGTTGTCACATTTCACCGTAAATCATGGAAGAGTTTACTTTCAAGTAAAGTCCAGTTCCACCAGGCACTGCAGGTATTCACATATATTTATATGTTTTCCTCTGCACAAGCAAATGTGACTTTTTGTGTTTTGGACACAGGCTTCAGCTGCAAACAACTAATACCTCAAATCTGCATTTCTCCCCAGCCTGTAGATGCTCACCTATTATCACTCCCTGGCTGAAAACCTAATCACCCCCCACTACTCTACACCACTCCTGCAAAAAACAGTAAGGGAGAGGAGGGGATGAAGGGATGGTATCCTTTCATTTCAAAAGCAGGTACACTGACAGTTTTCTAGTGATAGTAATGAAGGAACCTTAGTTCAGGTAGAGAAATATGGTAGGAGATCTGAATTACCTCAGTTGGCTAAAAGTATTTTTTACACGAACACACACAAAGGATAAAGAATATATTTACATCCATATACATTTTGTTCATGCTTTTTTGTTTGTGTTTTTTTGGTTTTTTTTTTTTTTTTTGGGTTTTTTTTGGTTGGTTGGTTGATTTTCTTGTCGATGTTGTTGTTTTGTTTTTTTTTTTTGGTGGCTTCTGATCTGTTTTTTAACACAGATCATATTTCTAACTAATTCAGGTGATTATCAAAACACCAAAAAATGCTGTAAGAGTTTATTGTTTCCTGTTTCATAGACTAATTCAAGGGTTTGGGTTGTAAAGGATTGTTAAACTTTATCTAGTTTAACCCCTCTGCAATGAGCAGGGACGTCTCAACTAGGCCAGGCTGCTCAGAGCCCTGTCTAATGATTCTGAGAGATGGAACATCTACCACTTCTCTGGACAACCTGTTCCAGTGTTTCACCACCCTCACAATAAAAATTTCTTCCTTATATCTAATATGACTACACCATCCTCCAGTTTAAAGCCATTACCCCTTGTCTTGTCACAGCTGGCCCTAGCAAAAAGTCATTTCCCATCTATCTTATAAGACCACTTTAAGTGCTGACAGGTCACAGTGAGGTCTCCCTGGAGCATCCTCTACTCCAGACTGAATACCCCCAACTCTTCCCTCTTAAGAGATGCGTCCCAGCCCTGTGATTATCTTCATGGCTCTCCTCTAGACCTGCTCCAGCAAGTCCATGTCTTTTCCGTGCTGAGGACCCCAGAGCTGGATGCAGCCCCCCAGGTATGGTCTCACCAGAGCAGAATAGAGGGGCAGAATCCCCTCCCTCACGCTGCTTTGGGTGCAGCCCAGGATACAACTGTCTTTCTGGGCTATGAGCATTTATTGCTGGGTTGTGTCAAACTACAAGTTTCATTCCCCAGCACCCCCTAGTCCTTCTCCACAGGAAAGCCCTCAATCCCTCCATCCCCCCAGCCTGCATTGATAATGGCGATGGCCCCAGCCCAGGTGCAGGACCATGCACTTGGCTTTGTTGAACCTCTTAGGTTCCCCTGTCCTCACTTTCTTACCTCATCCAGGTGCCTCTGCATGGCATCCTGTCCTTCAGACTGTTAACTGCACCTCTCAGCTTGGTGTCATGTGGAAACATCTGAGGGTACACTCAAACCAGTGTCTGTGTCATCAATGACAACACTAAACACCACTGGTCCCAGTAAGGCCCCCTGAAGGACACCGCTTGTCACTGACCTGCATCTGGACACCAAGCCATTAACCACTACCCTCTGGACATGACCATCAAGCCAATTCCTTGTGCCCAGAACTGTCCACACATAAAATCCATCCACCTCCAGTTTAGAGAGGATGTTGTGGGGGACCCTGTCTAAGTCCAAATAGACAATATCCAAAACTCTTCCTTGCCCGTTGAGGCACTCACTCCATCATAGAAGGATTGGAGGGTTGGTCAGGCAGGTCCTGCCATCAGTGATGCCATGCTGTCTGTCTTTAATCCCTCGACGGAATTCCATGTGCCTTAGCACAGCTTCTAGGAGGACCTGTTCTAGGATCTTCCCAGGCACAGAGGTAAGGCTGACAGGTTGGTAGTTCCCAGGATCCACATTTCCACCTTTTTAAAAATATGTGCAATTATTCCTCTCTTTTGCCAGTCACCCAGGTCTTCACCTAACTCCCATGACTTTTCAGATATCATGGAGTGTAGCTTGATTTCGGTATAGGTACTTTATTTTAGCACAAGCAAAATGTTAAAGCTGAATCAGGGTATGGGTGTGTGTGGAATGAATGGCAGTGTAACTAAGACCACAGAAAAAATTAAGGTCTGGAAAAATAAACAATGTGGCACAGGTGTTATGGAGTTTGACAGAAAAACGAAATGGAAGGAAGGAGCTGAAACAGCTCTTCTTTTTTCTCTCTTGCTAGCAACATGTCAGGCACTTTGGTGGAACCCGCCAGCCCAAGGATATCTCTGTAGATGTGCTACCTGCTTGTTCACAAGTAATCTTTGCTAAATAAACTAAAATTATCATTGTCTACTACATTGAAAGTGTAAGTGGTTTTGCTCTGAAAATAAGGTCTTTTTGCACAGGTTTTACTTCAGGTTCTACAAAGTTGGGTACAGATGGTACTTGTTCCTTCATACAAAAGATGGTACTTGTTCCTTCATACAAAATCTGTTAAACATCACAGTACTTAAAAGTGACACAAAGATATTTCTCTTTCTTTCCTTTCTTTGTCTATACGTGTGCTGAAAGTAGATTTACAAAAGGCTCTCATGCAGGCTGTACAAGATAAAGGACAAGTGGCAGGGTTTCAATACTTCCTACCTCCTCTTTTCCCCCACACCACCCAGCTGAGTGATTGTTTTCTTGTCCACACCTGTTGCAATATGGTTCTTGCTGAAAAATACCTTTATTTTTCACAAGTATCTTCAGAATATCTTGGTAGGGCACTTTCCCTGGTAAATTGTCTGACAGGTAATTTTTTGGTACATTAGCACTGTCGATGAGGAAGATGCTAGAAGATAGATTTTGTATTTTATGTGTGTTATTTTGGGGTAATTCATGACAGCTCTTTAAATTTTAAACCATTTTATCCCTTCTCCTGCAAATGGAACACTGATTTCCCACTAGAGGAAGGCCTGTAGAAAGATGTAATCATGCATTCAATGATATTTTGTATGCAGGGTTGCTAGTGACTGAAATGCCAACTCCTGGAAAATCTAAAGAGCTGCTCTTAGTGCTCAGATTTTTTCTGTATAAAATGTGCTCACAAAAATGTTTACACAGGCTAGGCTCAGAGGAAGTCAACTCCCTTCTGAAAGGTAAGTGAAAGAAAAATAACTGGTTCAATTGGGAGTATTGCTTCAAGCTTTTCTATTGAAAAACCTGACGCCTACATCAAATTGCTATTTTTAGGCTGATTATAAAGTGGAACACTGGGTTAATGAAAGCAGCTGAGTGCTATGGGATGTTCACCCAACACCCAGCATACACATGGTACTGTATATGTCTGAGAGAAACACATGCAATCTGCCTGGGATGCCTTAGAATTTTGCCAGAGAAAAAAATCTGGCTTTATTGGCAAAACAGAGAACATAATTGGAAACAACATCTCTCTTAAATTACTTGAATTTATTCTATAGGTGTGAGGGAGTTTGTCATAGAAAAATTTAGATTGAAGAGACCTTAAAGGTTATCCAGTTCCATGTCCCCTGCCATAGGTAGGAACACGTTTCATTAGACCAGGTTGCTCAAAGCCCCATACAGCCTGGCCTTGAACACTTCCAGGGATCCACAAAATTTCCCAGTGCCTCACCATCCTCACACAAGAATTTCTTCCTTATATCTAATCTAAACCCATTTTCTGTCAGTTTGGATCCATTCTACATTGTCCTGTCACTATACATAAATAGTCCTCCCATCTTTCTTTACAGCTTCCTTCAGGTACTGGGAGGTCCCAGTTAGGTCACCCCAAAAATCTTCTCTTCTCCAGACTGAATAATTCAAATTTTCTCAGCCTTTCCTCGTAGGAGCTCCATCCCTCTCATCATGTTGATGACCCTCCTCTGGACTTGCTCAACAGCTCCATGTCCCTGTGTTTAGGACTCCGCAGCCGGATGGGAACTCAGCAGAGTGAAGCAGGAAGGTAGAATGCCCTCCTATAACCTGCTGGCCATGCTACTTTTGATGCAACCCAGGACATATTTGGCTTTTTGACCTGTTGAGTGCACATTATGAGCTCATGTCCAGCCTCTCATCCACCAAGTCTTTCTTGGCACTCCTAAGTCCTCTTCCCACTTCTTGATCTGTTCATCCCCCAGCCTGCATTTACTCTGGGAGTTGCCCTGACACAGGTGCAGCACTTCTACTTGATCATATTAAATCTCATGGGATTCCCACGGGCCCACATCTTGAACATGTTGAGGTGCCTCTGGATGGCATCCTATCCTTGAGGTGTGTCAACTGCACCATGCCATCCTCTGACTACAAATGGTGTCAAGTTGTAGAAAGGGAGAATTAGAGGTATGCACTGGTATCCAACAATGTTCTGCAAATCTACATGTTTATTCCACAGTGCAATTCCCTAAAAGCTCAAAAAAAGATCCTGAGCAATCTCTAGTAGGCTACATAAAGTTTTTAAGATTTCTCCGTTTGAAAGTCTTATGCAACCATTTGTGGTGGTGTTTGGCCAAATAAGAGTTGAAGTAACATCTAGGGTCATAATGCTTTGGTGATTGTTGATGTCTCAGTTCCTGATATTAGGGACAATGTGTGGATTCTTTCAAATCCAAATGACATCTGCTTTCAAATGGTTGTAGGTTTTTCTAGTGCAATCAAAAGGGAGTAAACTCAGCCCTAAGGTATATATATTTAATACTAGAAGTGGCATGAGAAAGCAGGGTTGTAGTTTAATGTAAACCATACAAGAGGGGATTTGCAGAGGGGATTGCACATCTTTATCAGTTGCTATTAGACATGATGATCTGGATGCATCCTCTGCTTTAAGAAAACCCTAAATTCCTGATTGCTCTATGCTTGGAGATCACATAGGGGAGAGAAGTGCTCTATACCTGCCCTATCTCTTTCCATTTTCATTGAGTATCCTCCCTCCCAGCTGTGGTCAAGGAATTCCTTGCCTAAATCAGGAATTTTGAATTCTGGGTGACAAGAAGAAAGCCAGGGGTAGATGTTCTCAGTCTCTGGGGCTACAGTGAAGCACTCACTTTAATGAGATTGATAATTTGCTGGAAGAGAAGGAGACACCAAGGACCTTGTTGGACTTCACTGGGTGTGGCACAGCAAACAGCTGTTGAATTAGGTGAGAATTTGCCTGAGTGGGAGAAGAGAGATTTCTGTGGAGCTCTCCTACCTCTCAGGGCCTAATATGGATGAATTAGAGACTCCAGAGAAAACAGAAATTCTTTTATATGAAATATTTTTTTACTCCTAGAATGAACAGATTAAGGGTTGATTAATTCATGCTGATTTTCAGCTTAATGAAGAATGTACTGATCACAGGGGAAAATTGAGTTCTCTCTGACTTATGGGGTCTGATTAGAGCAGTCATCTGGAAAGCATAAGCTATGATGGTGCTTCTCTGTTTCCAAGAATAGATTAATAACTAAATTGGTTGTTCTGTTATAGTCTTTTTAAACAGCTACACTGTCTCCTGTTATTACTCTCTAGGTATTGTATGAGTGTATTTTCAAAGACTGCTGCTCAGTCTAAAGATCAGCATGTACTCAAATTTATTTCCAGTTGAAAGTGGCACTTATTAGCCACTGGGTAAAGGATCTCCCAGAGGCTGCTGAAGTCTCTCAGTAGCATGGAGTAGGAATAAAGGAAATAGAGTGAGTATCTAAAGGGAGCCAGGTTCTTCCTGCCTTGTATGAGGATCAGATATCAGATATACCGCCACCTAATATTTTCCATTATTTCTTGTCCTAGGAGCATAGCAGGATCCACATTCTAATCTCTTCCTTTATTTCTCATTGCATCTAGTCTGTCTTCTGCCTTAGGCAACTGGTAAATTTGCCTGTGCCTGAGATAGCCATTGAGTAGATGAAGGATGATGACATTCCCTCCCCCTAGCCCTCCATTTTTTTTCTCTGCTGATATTCTTTTCTTCTAACTGAGCATTATAACATTAGAGCTCCAGTTCTGTGTCATGGAATCACAGAAATGAAAACAGATTCACAGAATATCCCAGGCTGGAAGTGACCTACAAGGATCATCCTTTTTTGCCTTACCTGTTCAGCCAAGCTGGCATTCTTCCTCATCTGTTGGACTTCCAACATCTAGGAATCACCCATTCCTCTGCCTTTAGCAGGTGGTGCTTGAAAAATGACCAGCTCTGATAGACACCAGCACCTTCTAAAGCATTTTCCCAGTGGACCTCTCTAGTTCCCTGAGCCCAGCTAAAAGTTACTGATGATTTCCACTCTCAACCTTGCTGTAACTGTTTTACTGATACTGGCAGAGAGAGACAAAACAAAAGTACATCCACCAATTCTGCTGTTCAGTGTAGATCTAGCTCTAGCCTATATACATATATCTGCCATAATTACAAGTTTATGTAGCTAAACCTTATTCCTGATGTGCAGCCTAATACATAAATATGCTACTAATGCTTGTAGTTTAGTTTTGATTTAACATGTTTTGATTAAAAATGTAATTTATAAGGGTATTTCTTATTCTTTTAACTGGCAGCCAGACATAACCTTAGTTTTACCTACTTGTTTCCCCATGCTTTAGAAATTTGTTAGAAATTCTCTATCTTTCCATCTATGACATGATTTAGTTGCCAGTGGAGTTGGCAGGAGTTTTTCCAGTGGCTTCATCCAAAACCAGATCAGGCCACTAGAGAGCAAATGATAAATTGCACCCAAAAGCTGGGTGTTACCACAGGCATTGGTCAATACACACACAAATTTCTGCCTAGGCAGGGTTTGTAATTCAGAATCCCTCCCTCAGTAACATCAGGATGGCCTCTGTGGTACAGTGAAAGGTGTGTCTCTAGAGTGAGACTGGGTTTCATTGCCCATCTGGGGGGTTATTTGGGGCAAATGCTGAGACCTTGTCAAGGGAATTGTTGGGAAAGGTGTGCTGCTTCAGACAGAACAGGTATAGCAGCGTGTATTACTAGATTTTCTCTTACTTATATTCAAGGCCACCATGTTCACTGATCAACCCCATGTTGGGTTTTTTTTCTTTTTTTTTTTTTTATCACTATCAATAACAAAAGCTGAAATGTCTTTGGCATAAGAACATTAACTTTTTCATCAAAAAATCGTTACTTCAGAAAAATGGTGTGCTTAAGTAGATTTCCAAAAGTGTATCATTTCAGCATTCTTTACCAAAACAGACTATTCCTCAGTTTAAATATATCTTTTGAGATCTTTCAGTTTTTAAAGTGTTTTTTAACCTATTAAGAGCAGCTATTAAATATTTTTCAACTTCAGAGAGTAAAAATATAATTGACTGCATAAAGTGAGATACTCTTTTAAACTAAAAGAATGAATGCAATCTATTTTTTCCAGGGAACATTTTCCCCATTATCTGCCTTAACAAACAACTAGTCTCACTAATAAATAATTCAGTAGCAAGAGACTCAAGAGCTGTCTGTGTAAAATTATGGCACACATTAGCTAATCCCCTCAGTTAGGCATGAGGTTCTGGGAGATTTAGCCTTGGCAAAATGGCATTCCTAAATCCCTGGATGTCTCCTTAAAAACTGTCCCCTAAATTTTTGGGTCTCTGCAGTAAGAAACTAGCTGCTCCATTGGAAAAACAGGGACTAAAATAAGTTTTGCTTTTTTTTCCCTGAAGCTTAGTTCTTTCAGATTCTATTAAAGCTGTCTGAATATTATATTTTACAGGATCCTTCATCTGAATGAAGATTAACTGGGCTGTTGTTTTTAAATTGTTTGTGTCTTTCTTTTACCTTGCTAAAATAAATATTTTAAGTGCCTGGCAAGGTAAAAGACAAATAAAGAACACTCTCATCAATAAAGAGAAGCTATACTCCGTATCCAAACTATCTGTGTTAAATTGCCTGTGGGTACAGAATATCCAACATAAGTCCTTGAAAGCCTGAGGGTCACAGTAATTTCAGATGAAGCCATTTTCTTAAGGATCTTTTTTTCAGATCTGAAGATTTTGCTTAAGGAAGGAAAAGGCTGAGGATAATTAGTGCTGCACTTGCACACACATTGCCCTGGGTTAGCTGCTAAAAGAAGCCATTCAGGAGTGGCATCAGCAGTGCAGGTAGCCTGAGTGGAAGCCAACCCTCGGAGTTTCCCTGCCCTGCGAGACTCTCACTTTCTGCGCTTGTGAACCCTCAGTTTTGACTTCTCACTGCTTCTTCCTCCAGTCTTGGACTATGTCAAGTGACAGCACAGTAACTTGGATGTGGTGAAAGCTCTAATAACAAATACATGTCCTTTAGACAAGACTGTTTTTAAAAACAATTTTGTCTTTAAATGATAAATTTTGAGCACATTTTCTATGAAGGCTTTTTTTGCTGCAGATAGGCTCTCAAGCTTCATGGAAATGTGAAGACAAAGCAGAAATTGATGTACACATCTTCTGGCCTCAGCTAGATGTTAATATGATACACTTTTCTTCTGGATTTGGGAAGAAGGGACTATATGTTTGCAGTATCTCATGGAAAACTTAATGATAACCAAGGCCATATCTGTCCAACACACCTGAAACTAAAACATCATACATGCAAGATGTACAGAGACTGGATGGGGAAATATTTTATTGTTGGGATATTTTGGTACTGGAATTGGTGGGGTTTTTTGTTTGTTGTTTGCTTTTTTTGTTTTTTTAAAATAATGAAAAACTGAAGTGAATTAAATAATCTAAATAAGGTCACATAGGAAAATTGAGGAAGGCTCAAATATTAAGCTGCACACGCTAATGAGTCTAATTATCAGTCATGTAAACTAATTCTCAGTGTCAACTGCAAAAAAGTCTGAAAACCTTCATCATATGGACTTTGAGCAGTAGGCCAAAGAACTCATGGTTCAGTGCTCCTATTTAATTTTCAGATTAGTTTGTTTTTTGAAATTAGTAGCTGGAAATAAAATTCTGGAGCATGTAGTCACTCAGAGAGAGCCAGTGGTAAAAAGGGGTTAGAAAACCTTAGAACTTGGTCATGTTTTGATTTTCTAGGGCATGCAGACCTTGCCGGAAGCATCCTTTCAACCAAAAAAAAAAAAGAAAAAACCCTAATAATATGAAATACTGAAGCAAAGTTAACTAGATCAGTACCTAGTTTTAGTTTAAACTTTCTCTTGACGCAGAAGCATTACATATTCCTTTTGTTGTCCTACATCCAGAAGATGTAGCAAGTTTTATTTGTTTTGGCTGCTGTGAAAGTATTTGAGGAGTCCTGTGCTGTTTCTGCAAAAACACCTGATGGAGAACACAAACCCGTTCTTCCACAAGTATTCACATGTGCAGGTGTGATGTCTATGTCCTGTGCTTTCCTGAGCAGTAAAGGTTTCTTGTTCCTTTGTCTGCAATAAAAGAATAGAAAGGGGATTAAGAAAGTATAGAGAAAAGCTGCTACCTAACAGAGAAATAATTTTCAGAGTCACAGTTTGAAATTTGCCATGATTACAAATTTTCAGGGCAACAGTTGTGTGAATAAGCAGATATCGAAGTGAGAATTTCCAGTCACTCTTGTTATCCAGGTGCTGAAGGTACATTGATTCTCAATTGTATGAGCTCAAAAGCACTTTGCCAAATCACTGTTTAATGCATAAACTACAGACTGAATGAATGTAGTGTAGAAAAATTAAGACAGTATGTCCAGTGACAAGAAAGTCCATTAGTTTGCCATTTTTAATGGGAAAAAATACATTCTTTCCTAATTCATAAAATAGAGACTAGCTGGGATAAGATTCCATATATGTACAATCTACAGCTGTGATTGTGTGCTAAACATACAATATTTAATATTTACTGTCTCTTACATTTTTTTATTATTAATGTAAAGGCCAAAAAATACTGAGTTTTTTGCTTCAGGAAATGACACTTGTCTCACCCTGACCAGGTATAAGAGCAGGACCTGCAACTCAGACTCTTTAAGAGCTTGGCACACTGGCTAAAAAGAAGCCCAGACCTTTCTTTTGTTGGATTATAGGTCTGAACCCATTTTTGAATGAAATTCTAAAATTACTCCTAAATTTTCACCCAAAATTATTCTGAAATGAAGTGTCCTAAGGAGTTTGGAATAGTCCACCACTCAGTTTCTGTTTTTTCACAAGAGCTGTGAAAAGTTTTCACATAGAAACAATCTAATTTTGACAGTCTAAAACAAAAAGGCAAAATTAAACTCCAATTTCATTTAAATAATTACTTACATTTTAAGCCTGAGGTCTGTTGTGAAGAATTAATCTCAAAATCTTTTGGAAGAAACACAGATGCGTTTTCCTTAAAATTCTATGTAAATTCTGTCCAGCTTAATCATGTACTGATCCTGATATTTCAGGATTTGTTTGCTTTTCTCCCTCCCATTTGTCTTCCCTTAATTATCCCTTTGCTTTGCTCCATTTGCTTCTGTTTAAAATACAGATAAAGCAGTGCTCTCAAAGGAATAAAAAACAAGAATCTGATCCTTTCTGCAAATAATTTCTTTTATAGGTGGCTTGTTCAGTGATGTGTGGACTATTCTTGTCACCCTCCAGGCTTGCAGCTCTCCTCTGGCTGTCAAATGTCAAAAAGGACAGCTCTGGGAAGTGAGACATCACATACCCTATGCAGCCAGAGCCCTCTACCCCTTCAGGATGAAGACAAGGCATTTTGAAGAGTAGCAGCAAAAGCCAATACTTTCATTTTTGGAAAGCTCTCTGCTGTACCCTAGGTCCTCAGAGGAAAGAATCAACAGCAGAGAAACCAAATTTTCCCTGCAAAAATGAAAGGCTGAGCTGACCTCTGCAGGAGAACTTCTGTAACCTGTGTGACCCTGGAGAACCAGCTGGTCCTGCTTTGTTAACTGTAAAGGCACAGTGTTGTTGAAAGTCATCCCTGGCTGTGACTTACAGCTGGAAAATTAGACTGAGCCATATGCCAGAAGGACTGGCACAGGGTGGAGAATTAAGTTTGTGAAGAGAAATACTTGAGTCTCAGACAGCGAGACCTTCAGATTAATTTCAAAATGTGTTAAGAACAGAAAAGTGTGAGTTTTGAAAATAATCTTTTCTCTTTTTTTTTGCTTGCTTTCTCAGTGGGTTATGCTGATTGGTTGTGGAAGGATGCCTAGCAGAGAGACTCTTCCACAGATTATTATCTGGGTGGGTGTTCCTTTTCTGCTTTGGTGAGAGAGGCATCTCTCATCTGGCTGATCCATGGGCCAGGCACGGGCACATTTGTCACAAAGCTGCTAAAACACTCCATTTGTGGAGCATATGTGATGCTGACCAGGATGATGTGCCCAATTCTGAAAGTAGTTAACTGTCTTTGGGCATTGCTTGTGGAAACTGAGAAAAACTTTGTGCTATAAACCATACTTTTTTTTTTTTTTTTAAGGTGGTCTGATACCCAGGAGTAATACTAGCCAAAATGTCCTGTAAATTATTTGTTTGGAGACTTATTTACCACTGGAGCAAATCTTTTGCTCAGTGACAATAAACTGCAGTATTGTTGTGATCTTGGTAGAAGAGCTAAGACATAAACTATTATTTTTTTCCCTCCTCCACAAATTATGTTTGACTCACCTTCATTGGTGCAAGTGGGACCCAGGATGGATATTTTGTATTTGGCAGGCTCTAGAAAATCCCCATGAGTGCAATACCTTTTTCTGGCTTTTTCTTTCTTTTGGTGGGGGGAAGTGTATCAAAAAAGGAAGGTTTAAGGAGTGTGGGGTATAAGTGTGGGGCTCCCAGAATGTTTCCTTTCAAAAGAAGATGCAGGTGCAAGACACAGACATAGGCATTGACACTGATTCATGCCTGAGAAAGAGCTAGGATTTGAAGAAGTTGTGAAAGTTCTGTGTAGCCCTCTTCCTTCTGGAGTTGTCCACGGTCTTGGAGAGAGTAATAATCTGCAGGGAAGAAATCGGGTACAAGGGAATCTTTCTGAATTAACAAACAAACAAAAACAATCCAGAAAGTTGTAAATACACACAAAAGTAGAAGATGGAGTATGCTGATCTGAAGTCATCAAGACACTCAGTAAGAGCAAGACATCAGGAACATGTTTACTTGATGACTGCTGGTGTCAATGTGATTAGCAACACAAGCATTTTGGTGTATACAGAACTTTGTTAATTGACTCAGCAGTGGGGCTGAGTGAAGCTGTGTGACAACTTAAATTCACTGTCATGCATAGCAAGCTAGGCTGGCCATTTCTGGGTAGATCAGCTGTGTAGATCCTGAACATATACTGAGAATAGACATTGTGATATGTGGCCTGTGCTTGCTGGGTGGTGACCTCGTTGATCAGAGCACAGGGGGGTCAGAGTATCTCCCTGGTGCTGTGGGAAGAGGTTTTGCTGATGATGGGTACCATTTTGAGCAAAGCAAATGACGTCTGACATCAGACTGCATTGAGCAGACTTGCCACTGGAGTTCGCTTTGAGTCCAGAGGTAAAGTCTTTGGTATGGCACAGCCACATACCAACTTATGGTACTGTGGCCACCATAAGTTATTCAATAGAGTTTTGGACCTCTAAAGCTGGGTCTTTGAAATTTGGGGTTAGCAATAATGGAGGAGCCCACATGAGTGATCTCTCTTACTAGGGAAGTATCCATTTCTGCTGTTGCCTGGGGCAGTAGAAGTCTGGAGGAGCAAGAATTTGTTCACCAAATAGTGAGCAAAGGGGGGTTTGAGAACTTGATGCCCCTGAAAACTCACAGGTGAGTGTCAGGCACCTGAAGGATGCTAGCAAAGGGAGGCCTGCCTTAGCCAGGCAGCAGCCATCTGACACATTACTGCAGGGGGAGCAACTTCAGCAATATGAAGAGGAAAGTTAAACCAGTGTGTCCTTTGAGGGGCCGAGAGAAGCATAATTATCTGAGAGTGACAAGCTGTCCCAGCGAGCAAGCCATGGGAAGCAGGAAAGGGGGATTTTTGTGAGTGAAGAATTGAAAGCAAAATTGTAAGGCTTTGTGGATTAAGAGTTAACAGGGGTGTGCATTCTTATTGACAGATCTTTGGTTTAGGTTAGTGCCAAAGGAAAACTTCTGGTTTAATTAACAGTTGTTTCTGCACTTAGTATGTATTACTTTCCTAAATTATACATTTATTTTTGCCTTTGTTTCTGTTCTTTTATTCAAGCTGCTTAATGCTGACATCACTCTTTTTTTAATGCGTCAACCCACTGTGAGGAAACATGAGGGAAATTGGTCAGTAGTGGTTAATTGTGAGTCACAAACATGAGTCACAAGTATGGCTCACACATGTTAACAAAATGAGTGGCAGGTTTCCAGAAATAGCACCCACATGTAACCATCATTCACTGTGTAACCAACATTCAGTGTGTTGCTTTCTACAGTTTTTTTTTTTTAAAGGTATCAAAATTGGCTGACTTGACTAAAAGAACCAATAGCTTGTCAGCGTTGTTGTAATTTTCAAGTAAATTAAGATGTTGGTCTTTTTTTTAAAGTAGTAAAAACCTGGAGTATGAAAAGTTGAAATATTAGTAAAAGTAATGGTAAGTTTTGAGAGTCTGTGCTTGCAAATTTTAATGTCTTGCAGCAAACAGCTCATCAGCAGAGTTCTAACATATCTTTTATGTTCATTTTTATGATGTACACCAGGCAGTGCCGAAATATGAGTGCAGATGTCTAACAATGGTTAAGGAGCTGTGAAAGATATGTGTTTATTGTGCTCAAAAATTTAAGAACATTTTGGAAGCACAATAAAATCTATGCTCCATAAGACTTTACTGAATACAAACAAGAAGTTACAAGTGCAGGACATACCCACTGTTTTTTCACAGAATGCAAAAAAGAAAAAGAAAATCAAAAGAAGAAATTAATGGTCTGTCCTCAAATTAGATCCTTTTTACTACATCGATACTGCTGTTGTGATTATACAGCCTAGATGTTAGCTTTCTGAGTAAGGGAGAACATCCCTAAAAATAACTGTGGGGTGTACTAGTTTGAGTGTTTTTAGAATTTGACCCAAACACCTATTCCTTGAAAGATATACCTAGATCACAGGAGGAAGAGAGGTGCAAACATATGTTTGGGAAATTTTATCTCTGAAAGACAGAAACAGCCTCTGCTAAATCCTATTTCTTGCACATATAAAAATTGTACTCCAATTTGTAAATTGCATCATACAGAAGGAGCTGAAATTTGGTATTCATCTATTAAAGGGGTAGGTGATTTTAAGCCATGCAGCATTTAAATCAGTCATGCTGTTTTGAGTTTTCTGCTGTGTAGTTTAATTTAGAAATTCGTAAGGCATCCTTGATGTTCCTTGTCAAAGTCAACCAAAGACCTTGGAGGTCTCAGTAACATATATCAGGCCATAGTTGTTGCCATAAACAAACAGGGATGCAAATGTACCACATATTTAACAGATTAATTTTCTTACTTTAGCTGCTGTTTGAAATTAACTTGTTTGATTGTCTGTTTTTCTCTGGCCTGAACATTATAATGGGTATCACTGTAATGTGAGAGCACAAATTATCTACAAATACTCCATACCACATAATACTATTTTCTTGACTGAGTCCTGGGCCCTCTACATGGACCTTATTAGCTTCAATAAAAAGACCAACTGAAGGTTATAATGGCTGAAAAGATCAGAGGATAATTATTACAGAAATTATCTGAAAGCAGTGCATGAGATATGAAGTGGGTTTTTTTATTTAGTCATGAAATATATAATTAATCTTTTAATGGTCAGATAGCTCAGTTTTTCTTTTGCACACAGACCCACCAAATCCACCTCTACCGTTAATTATTATGCAGATGAAAACCCAATATCAGTGAAAGAAAACTAGGTTAAATTCCATTAGTTAACATTAAATCACAAAATTAGTTCAGTGGCTGTTCTCTTCATATTGGGAATTGGAATATACTGCCAATGACTGAGGAAACAATCTCTCCATGTTTAGTTTGTAGTCATAGAGTTTCTCATTAAATTTTTAATTCTCTGATGTCAGCGTTCAAGGTTCTTGTCTTTGGTTATTAGCATGGCTGATTCATGCTTTGGGAATCCCTAAATAATAAGTCAGGTGCTGGCTGCTGCTTTCATCTTTTCTCCTGATGAAACCCCCCTGATTTTAATGTATAATGCTGAAGGCTTGAAGCTCCATCTTTCTTTCTCTGGGGAGGTGCCCCTGATAGCTTTAGTGATATAAAATAAGCCTTTGGATTTGCATGAGACAAATTTCTGACACCCACTGGTGTTTTTGCCTGCTGGATACCACTTCTTTTAAGCACCACCCATAATCCTGGGAGAGCAGCAGCAGTAGAATGCAACAGCCTGTAACCTCCTGTAAAGCCTAGGCAAGCCATGTGAAATGCATTGTAGTTTTAAAGACGTCTCAAAAACTTGCTTTCAAATTTCACTCTTGATATGAATGGTTGCAGACCTCATGGAATGTTGCTGCCCAGAGCATTGCTGCAACCTGGTGATGTATTATCTGTGCCTGAGGGGAAAACCCCTCAGTCTGTGAGCCCCTAAGCAGAAGGGGCTCCTAGGAAAACTCCTAGTTTTCCTCTTTATTCTTTTGTGGAATGCAAATCACAGGCTGCCTCAAGTCTCCTGCTGCTGGCCAGTAGTATTCCCTGACCATTATATACAACATGGAAATAATATATGCTCTGTTTCTGAAGGATGAAATGAAAGCCTTTTTCCTCATCTCCTGTGTTGTGCTATAGTATATTCTGACCTATGGGTAACAAAATGGTGTTGGAAAGCAATATGATGTAATTTTTTAAAATCTCCATTACAAATGCATCTGTAAAATAGAAGAACAAGAGATTAAATTGAGTATACTATTTGCAGTGTATCTTTATGTTATCTGTGGGGTTACAGCATATATAGTGGGTTATTACACATGCAAATTGAGTGTCTAGTCATTTGCTTTTTTCCATCTTTCCTACTGTTTATTAGTTGGCATTCTCTTATATGAGTCCCATGCTAAACAATTACTTTGCCACTTTCCTTTCACAGTCTTAGTTATTTCAATTTCAGGTAACTGTAATAATTTAGAAACTACTGTAGGGGATTTATAGGAAGTAAAATGACGACAATTATACAGTCGTAGAAATGGGAATGTTCTACTATGTTCAAAAGTTCTAATTCTTGTCTTGATTTTTAGAAGATAACTTAAGGCTTTTGTTTCTTTTTTCTAAGATGTGGGATGAATTCCCTGAGGGCCATTGCAAGTATGGAAAGCATGGTAGTGAGACTTTGGTTCTTTGTGCACACCATTCCCTTTCTTTACCACGATGCTTTTTTTGGAGCATGGTTTGGTACATGGCTTGCCATGTCAGCCAGGAGGGAATCTTGGCAGGCTCCACAAGGCCCTAGCATATGCAGAGAGCAGCCTAGCAAGCCAGAAAGCCTCATGCCCCTTTAGGTAGAGAAGTAGTCTCTGGAAAGCTGGCACACTGGATGTTTTTTCTGTCTTTGAAAGCAAATATAGTGCTGGCACTGGGAAGAGGTGCTGTCAGACCCCCCTGCAGGAACAAGCAGATATGAAGTAATATTTTCCAAGTGATTTTAGAGTCCACATGACACAAAATTACCTTCTGAAGTCACTTTTGAAACTGTTCCCTCCTATTTTTCTGATTATGGGACTCCTGCCCACATCTTTATTTTGGAAACACTGCCTACTTGTGCCAATACATGAGGCTGTGTCACGGCACCGTGCCTGCTTCATCCCGTCTCTAGGGATAGTGAGCCATGTGTGGCCAGAGGCAGTGGCTGAAATTTCAGGCTTGACCTTTATTTATTTGTTTGCAAAATCAGTCTGAAGTTTACTGTAGCCTTTGGGTGTGCTTCAGTTAAGCATAAATGTGTTGATGCAAAGCTCTCCTATCCAGGACACAGAAGCAGTCCCAACAGAGAAATGTGATTGATTGCTGCTGCAGCTCACGCATGCAGAGGGGTGAAGTGGGGTTTAGTATGTTTATTTTTTGTGGTTTTGCAACTCCTCTTTCTCACGCCCTTCTTGTGGGCGGCTCTTTAAATTTAGACAACACAGAAAGCTCCTGGTTCAAAGTAACTTTTTAAACTGCATGCTCATTATTACATCCCCTGTTCTCCCTTCTGGTGAATATTTTTAACCACTCTCATCTTGTCAGCAAGTGGTTCCTTTACATTCCTGAAAGTTCATACTATAAAGTTGGGATCCAGCAGGAGAAGTGATCAAGTTCTGTGAATGCCTCTTACCATGATATTTTCATCCTCACGTTAAACCACCATTATTTGAAAATTCAGGTTCTTTTCACTGCAGTTGAATACATTGTAGGAAATTTAAAAAAGTAAATAAAAAGCCTAGTTTGATAGGTGAACAACCTAAAATTTATGGGTTGTGTTGTTTGGTACCCATTCTAAGCCAAACCATCTGGCAGATGTTGGCTTTGTTCAATAGCTCCATTAAACTCCTTGGAGCTTGCAGCTACATCCTCTGCACAGCAAAACAGCCAGCTCCAAATGGTTTGGTGAGATTGCCCAAAAGGTGTTTTTCCCCCTTTCATCATCTGTCAGAAGTTTCAGTAATGAAAATACTAACAATGCATAGCTATGATGCATAAAATAATTGTTGCTAAAGCAACAGCCGTATTAGAGAGCATTTTAAATGTATATGAACAACCTCCTACTTAGGAGTTTTCTGGGGCTTTCTGCATAGCTATTTTGCAGTTTTGTACAGCTTGGCTGTTACATAAAAGGCTTTGTGATGTATTTTGTCTTGGAGAGTTCATGTGGTCCCAGAGCCCAGCAGCCAGGTCTCTGCTTCTTGCATCCCTTCTAAAGCAGTTGTGAAGGGTGGGTTTTTCCCCCAAAGTATCCATTTGACTATAACAGTCTACCATAATACTGCTGTTTGCTTCTGATTGTGAAAATTCATGTTAAATGCATGTAAATCATCCCTTACACCACTGATAGCTGATGAGACACACACTGGACTAACTGAGAGCCATTAGGCATAGATCCCCTAGTGAGAATGGGCAAGTGATAAATGCGGTGACTTCTAAAGTCCTACTTTCTGTTGTTAAAGACAGCTGAACAAAGTGAATAGATTTGGTTGCATGCACATGCTCTGCAAAAAGGTCTTGTGCATTTTTTCCCCCTTCTGGGGCTAGTTTTTCCTGTGGTACTGTAATGGATTCTTTTGCTTGACTTGGCCTGTGTTTTTGTCATACATGACAACCTTAATAGTTTACTCAATATTTCTGTTCATCTGAGGATTCGTGTAGAATATATTTGGCCCTTTTTCTGGGTCTACAAATAACCTCTGTATCCTTTATAACATGTTCCTCTGTAACATCTAAGGAGTCGACATTCCTTTGGCATTAAACAAAATCCTCTCTTGTCCCCAGAACTGCTTTTTAAATTGATAATACTGCCGAGGTATTTTCTTCCCTGACCACCCTATGCTTACAGAAGGAATTAGATTCCTCAGACTCTGCTTTTCAGCAAGGACTCTGGCAATCGTAATTCACACACTCTTTGAGACCAGACATTCGTCTGCTGGTTTCCTTTAATACAGCAGAAGGTGTATTGATCACATTTATTGAATGCTTCAGAGAATGTGTGCATGTAATCATTTAAATTCTCTCTGTTTGGGTTTTCCTATTACAGATTTGTAACTGAAAATGCAATTCCTTTGTTCTCGGGGCAGGGCGGAGTGTTTGCTCTGCCCTTGTATCTCTGAGTGCTTTCATGTGTCTGGTGGGGTACTTAACTGCTCTGCCCTTCCTCTAAGGATAGTCCAGTCTGGTTAAATCCAGGTCTCCAGCATTCTTCAATAATCACTTGGAGCCAAGCTGCCTGGAAGAGTTTGAGCTCATTGAGTGCCTGACTGTCCAGTACTGCATGGTGCAAACTGCTGCAGAGCAGTGTCCAATTACAAACTGCTTTCATCCTGGAGCTGCCCATATCCATGGCTCCTTTTCTGAAGGTGATATATTTTAGCTTAATATTTCTTCTGTCAAAACACAGAGGAACAGAGATTCTCTCTGCTTTTCTGAAAATTAGGTCAGTCAGCCTTGCTGGTAGGAAATCTACTCATATTCCTCAATCAGGCAAAGTAAGGCTGATGAGATGATGAGATAAGCATCAACAGAGACACCAGAATATATTTTGGGAGAATAATATGTCCCTGCATAGAAATTTTTCTTCTTAACTGTATTTTCCTTCCTATAATATTATTCTGTTTGGTGTCCTTAACTAAATGCATTCTTAGTTAAGTGCCTGTGTTTTAGCTATCTTTATGCTTGCATTGGTAGCACTTTGTGTCCTCTCTCTTATGCAGACATAAAAGCTTGCTGTCGTTTAGTTAAAACCTTGAACATATATGTGTACATTTCAGTACTTACCCTTTGAACATTTTTAACTTTTGCCTAAGTTGGTCACATAAATGCAGATCCAGGAAACATATCAAACTGAAAAATGTGTAGTACTACAACAAGAACTTTAAAAAAGGCCTTTATTATGGTAAGTAGAACAAAAGATTATTGTCTCTAAGGACATAAAACACACTGATAAGCAGCAACTGCAGAACAATATATTTTGGTAAGAAAATGAGAGCTCTCTATAATGTTCACTTTCGACAGCCTCAAGAGAGTAAAATCTAGTATAACACAATGATAAATTTCTGAGAGTTTCCTAGCCCAGCTTTTGGCTTGCTAAAGAAGGAATGTAATATGCAGTGTGTTGTATAGATTTATCATAATGAAATAAAATGTTTTCTCTGTTTTCTGGTAAAAAACTCAAAACATTTTTTAACTGACGAGTTTTAAAGGATGACTTTTCGGTTTTGTTGTCAGCATTCCTGATATTTGCAATATTTCCTTGAATGTATGGTTGATTTCTTTGGCAACCTAGTTTCTTGTTTTGTGTGTGAAAATCTTAACTGTCATAAGAAATGTTAAAAGGAAATATTTTTTAAAAAACCCAAACACTAATCAAATAAAAACAAAAGCCACTCGGGCCAGTCATTACTGTTGTGACATCAAAGGTCACTTATCAAGCTTTTGAAAAAACTTGGGTCACTGGTCTTTTGGAAAATGTTCATAGCAGCAGTTCATCAAAGTTGTTTTAGTCTTGGGACATATATTCCTAGAATTTCCACTTCTGTGAATTTTACAAAGAAATGCACCTTTAATGCTGCTTAGTGTTATCATCAAATCAGTGTTCACAGGAGACAAATATTGTTTATCTGGCACTGAAAACTGAAGAAATCTCAGGGAAACTAATGAAAATATCTGGCCTTAGTGGTATCTCAGGATAGTAGTCAACAAAACATACTTCAGATGAAGGTGTTTAAAAGTTTAAATTCTACTATGCAAAATAATGAAGTAATTTTCTCAACAGGAGAGAATGTTATTTCATAGCTTCAGAATGTTTTGATCTTGATATTTATAAGCCTTTCTACATTTTTTCCCTATAAAGAATGCCTTATGTTATAAAATACTTTGTGTAAATATTCATTATTATTAAGTTTTTAATTTTATGCAGAGTTACCTTTCTGTATTCTGACAAGGTGTATGGATGACTGCATTTAAATTGTTCTGAAAGTCTCCTCATCCTGCCCCCTGCATGCAGTTTATATAGGCCTTTATTTCATTTTTCCCTTTGCTGGAAATCTTTCCATTTTTTTTTTCCTTTCTTTTTACGTATTTTGGGATTATCTCCTTTTTAAAACAGGCCTGACAAATTATATGAAGTAGTCAGTGTGCAGTGCTGGCTTCTTACTAGCAAGAAAGACTGGAATCGGTGCCAGTAGCCACTGTTAGTTCAAGTTCCATTTCCACAGGTGAACATCTTTCTTTGTTCTTGCTGCCACTTTGTGCTGACAGCATGGTCTTGCTTCACTGCCCACTGTGGAACTTGGGTCTTCTTGAGTGGATACAGATGACAGATGAATCACACGTGAGCAGCACAAATTGCTGTTTCCCCATGTTCTCAGTCTGAGTTCCTAAAGCAGAAATTTGTCTTCTGTCATGCTGTTCGGTGTAAGAGTCCTTTCCATCATCCATGTATGAAGTTAAATGTCTCTGTGCAGATCATGTGTTCTTTATTCCTCAGATGGTTTTGAACTCTGATATAGTCCTGCCTGTTATTCTGTTCCCCTGAAAAATTTTGTTCATACAGCACCTTGTCTCATCAATTCCCTTGACAAAGAACTGGGCCAAAACCTGAAACAAAAATGAACTAAACAAATGAAGAAAACTTTGGGGATGAACTTAGTTTAATCTCTGCTTTCCAAGTTTCAGAATACTTTTCCAAATATAGTTTTCCATTTAAGGAGTGAAAGGAAGAGAATTTCTCAGACATTTAGATCACGAGGATAGTAATTTTGCTGCAGATAACATTTGTCAGAAAGAAGAGGAGGTAATGGAAAACAAGATAAAATATCAGAGAAAAACAGGAATAAATCAAGAAAAAAACTGTGGAAAATGATGAAAAATTACAGAGATTGCGTATTATACCATCCTGTTTGTCAAGAGAATGTACATACTCAAAGGGCACAAGATTTATAATTTTTGAAGCATCTGATGCTATTTAAAAATATTGAGCTATAGTATTGTCTCTACACAGAAATGGATTGTTTAACCTTCATCAGCTCATGTGAGATAAGCATGTGTTTAAGTGTACTTCTGAATTAAATACTTCAGTTGATGTTTCTACAGCTCTTCTGGTATTATTCTGAACAGGACTTGATGCTATCCTGTTCCATGACCCTCTCTGGTCCCTCTTGAGCCCATTTTTACACATGCAGAGACTGCTGTGCACAGAACTGAACCCACATTTCCTGGCAGAAATGAGACTTCTTGTTGTGGATTGCTGCAATCCTTGGGTCAGAGGTGCCTCTGCACACTTTGCTGATGTGAGACAGAAGGGAGGGTAATCCAGTGAAGAGTACAGGATGGTGTTTCAGGCTGAGTCTTGGCCACCATGTTTTTAATAAAAGTCTTGCCTAGGAAATCCATCAGTTCACACTGCTGAGTGAGCACACAGCACTGTGACTTTAATGTGTTTGTTTTGGGCTGTGTTTACAGTGCCATGGTGAATACTCTGTGCCTCAAATCTCTACCACTAACATGCAGAATAATTTTTGATGTACATAAGGTACTCTAGTTCAAACAGCCTATGGAGGGAGTGCCCAATGACAGCTATTGAGAAGTGTGCCCTTTTTAAAATCTGACCCCATAGGAGACTGAGCTGGGGACTGTGCCATGTGTGGGTAAAACAGATTGCTCAGTGCAAACACAGAGGATGATGGTTCAGTGAGAATCTGAAGGCAATTGTTGATACGGGAGCCTGATCTGGCACATTTCACTTCCATTACAAGGAATTAATCCTCTGTTCAACTGAACCAAAATAAATCAAAGCTCTTTTGCCTGTCTGATAATTTACCTCTTGCATATTTGCATCTCATTGTTTTTTTTTAATCTACACTTAATGGCACAGCTGCCTTTCGCACAGGATAAAGGAGAATGGGTACCAGCAAAACACGTCAATTTGAAGGCAATGGAATGTCTAATAAACTTGTTACTTCTTGTTTGTATTGGTAAACTCCTATTAGTTCCAGGAATGCTCTGCTTCTTTCCTTCCTCCTTGTCTTCCCTATTAGTTGAAATAGAAGTTTGTTATATCAAATTTCGACATCAGCCTTCTTCAACTGAAATATCACCTCTTATTGAAAAGTTCCTACATCCCATGAGACATTTGGAATTGGTGTCTACACAAATCATTAAACATTAGGAAGGGGAAAGACAAGCAAGGTAGGGAGCAAATAGCTAGTACAATTTAGCAAGAAACATTTTTTGCTCCATTGCTGTTCACCTAAAATCTTCCTAACACCAAATTAATAATTTCAAGATCTGTTGCTTCCATGCAATGACCATAAACTTTCCTTTCACATTGTGATTTGTATGTCCTGAAAATCCTGCTTTAGCCAACAGGAAAACCAGGCAGACCCTGCTACTTAAAAATGTGCTGTTTCTCTCAGCCTTCAATGAAAATAATTAGTACAGTGGGAGAACTAATATAAACAAATTACTAACTCTTTCATTTGGATAGCTGATAAAAATTAAAGATCTTAATTAGGAAGAAATATCAGTGTTAGTGCATTGATTCACAGCAGAACTCTGTTGACTTACTCTGCCCTCAATGAAGTTGCTTCATTGAGGGCAGAGAGCCAAATACCTGGAGACAGGTTTCTTGGTCATAAAGCAAAGGAAAATTAAGCCAACTTGAGCTGTATAAAATTTGAATTAAAGGATGGAATCCAAACTTGTTCTGCACTGGATTGTGTTGTGAGAAAACACTGCAGGAGAGCAGGGCCTGCAAGAACAGCTCTCTCACTGAAGCATTACCAAGGAATATCAGGGTTGTTTTTTCTCTGTAGTATTCCTGGGCAGCCTCAGTAGGCTCAGTATCAACACTGGACTCACTGGAACTTAGTGGTAAATGGAAGTTTTTCTTAGGTAGATTATCTTGAAGTTTATATTTTCTATATTGATTTTTTCTCTAGATTCAAAGTATTCATGTGCCCAGTTTTGGTTTTAATATCAATGTTTCTCGTATTCTGTTCCAGTTTTCTCCTCTGACACGAAACTACTTTTTGTGACTACTTTGCTCTTATCAGATTGTAGCCTTTGTGATCAATTTCTTTGCAGAAACAGTAAACTGAACTGCATGTTTTGATCCCTGTTTTTTCCAGCCTTAAAATTACATTACTAGTTCTTTTACTCACACCAGTCAAGAAGTATTGAAAATGTCTTGACATTTCTGCTTTTTTGCTTTGACATTCATTAATCTAAATCAAATGACAAATATGTGGGTACAACCAGTGGCTTAATTAATTTAACCTTTCACCTTCTCAGAATTTGTTACCATAAAAAAAAAAAATTATATGCTGTAGATGGTGAGTTTGTTATAAAACCTGAAAACCATTAAAGCCAAATTAACAATTTGTTGTTTATTAATGGAAATAAAAAGGAAGCATAGAAAGGTGGTGGTGTAGAAAGGAAGAGTAATCCAGCCCAAATTCTCACTGTTGTCACTGGTGCATTGAAGTCTCTGAAGTCTCCATAGCTCATGAGCAGAAGAACTGAAAAAAGGCCAACCATAAATACCTAAAAGCACAGAGATAACATAGCCAGAAGCTGTGTTGAGGGGGAAAACGAAACCTGGAGGCAGTCATGAGAAAAACTGTTGCAAATTTAGGTGAAGAGCTAACTAGTTGAACATATGTACACAATTGGAATGGGTTTTAATATGAGTTTAGGATGAGATTTTTATGTGCTATGAAAATTTTAAAGTGACTTTTTCTTTCCAAGCCTTCTAAGGTTGCTGAGCACCTTTCCTGGATAAAAAGGCAGAGGAAAGGGATGACTCTGGAAAAAAAACAAAAGAAAAAAAAAACACCTTGACAAATCTGCAGACACCACTGAATTTTAAAAATGCAAGAGATGTGGAGAAGCCATAAATAAATTGTTTAGATTCACTGGTTTTGTTAGCCAATAGCTGTTTGCCCTTACTTCAGAAAAGATATCCACCAGGATTTAGCTGGAAGGGATCATGTAGTCCAAGAAAGAGCAAAAGAGAACTGCAGTGTCGAAGATGCCCTGGGCTTTCTCTGGCAGGTACTTGTAACATTTATCATTGGTGTGAAAATGATAAGAGTCAGTTGCTTGCTTGCTTCTAAATTATAAAGATTAGTCTTTCGATGTTGGTGAACAGTGGTTTGAAATAATAATATATTTCATGTGCAACTCTTATTTCTCTACTGAAAAGGAGGAAATTTCTTGTGTCAGAAGAGAGAAGGAAAGAGATCAGATCTCAGCAGATCTCTCCCTCCTCTTGCTAATTGCCAGAAGAGGAAGATCTTCATTCCTACTGCCTTCATCTCAAGTAACCCTGTGCTGTGGGCTCCACCCATGTTATGTCATAGACATTTGCATATTTTTCAAATTCCTGACTTTAGAAAAACGTGGGAACAAAGTCTGGTGGACACATAAGTAGTATTTTGTTGTTTTGGGATTGTGTCTTTGCTAATTTTCAGGTGGCTCCTTGTGGTTGGGCAAAGGGAATTTTTTTTCTCATTGCACACTGGGAGCATAAATAAGGATGATTTTCTTTGAAGGCCAGGTAAGAAATTAAGAACATAGATAAAAGGGATGCAAAGGATGATAGTGCACAGTGGGTGAGATAAATGTTTCTCAAATACATCAATTGATCCACCTCACTAGCTATTAATATACCTCTTGTAGAACTATTGCAAAACTAGAAAATTCCCCCTGCTGTAACAACCATGAGAAACCTCTTCTATTCAAAGATCCCAGTTTAAGAGACACTAAGAAGTTTTGGCTAAAATAGTGTGGGTTCTTCTCCTATAAAGTTTGTCATCTTGTTTAAAAAAAAAAACTTAAAAAAATAAAAAAGGAGGGGCAGGAGGGGTTAGAAAGTGATGTCTTGCCTAGTGAGGCTGTGGAAACTCCATATATGGAGGTTTGCAAAACCTGATGGGACAAGGCCATGGGCAACCTGCTCTAGCAGATGCTGCTTTGAGCAGGGAAGGTTAGCTATAAATCTTGAGAGGTCCTGTTCAGCCTTATCTATTCTGTGATTCCTTCGTGACATTTGCTGCTATGTGAATGCACCAGTTGTGCTGGATAAAAGGAAGCCCCATGGAGAAGACTGTTCTAGATTAAACCAATAGAGATGATGTCAGCCTACATTACTTGCCACCAGACCTTATCTCTGAGAACTCACATAATTTGTTGTAATAAAGTGGCTGCTCTAAGTGCATTTGCAACTCTAAAAATAGCATTTCTTTTCAAAATTAGCATATTTTCAATAAAGGCTCTCTTGCCTAATAAGAAACAGGAAACATGTACAAAACTACTATTGTTCTGAAATGGAGCAATATATTAATTAACCTGAGAAAGGCAGGAATAGATCTCTCTGTAAGTATAGGAGTTTTGTGTGTGAAAGCTGTGAAACAAAACATGAAGAAGATCAAAAATTGGTTAAACATAAGCTGGAGGAAGGTGGAAAAATGAAGGAGGTGAGATGTAGTCCTCAAGGAGCAATACTGCCTATGGTGTTGGTTATCTTTCCAAATGTTAAGAAATTCTGAAGATTTCTGAAGGTAATCTGTGGAGAAATCATCTCTGTCACTGTTCAAAGATGCAGAAGCTGCTTGGAAATAGATGAAGTTGTGCTGTACATGAATTGATGATGTGCATACAGCTGGTGTACAAAATGACCAAATTTATTATGAGGGGAGGAGTACTATGTTCCTTCTCCCTAAATACGGATTTATTAATTCTAATCACTTTTCTTAAGCTACAGCAAACCACTTTGGGCTATTCTTATTCATGTAGATACTGTTCTTTTTTGCAGGGGATGCTCAATGCCAGCCTGCCTGGTTGAGCCCTGAGACAATCTGTGCAGAACACCAGACCCTCAGGAGGTGACAACTCCCCAGGCCGGGCCAAGCTTGGACCCCCAATTCCATTACCCATCTCCAGGCACAGAGAAGAGTGATGAGGATGCTGGTAATTTACTAAGCCATGCTGTCACTTGCAGCTGTGCCTCGAAATTTCCAGCTTGAAAATTGCTAGAAATAAATAAACGCTTGCAAGACCTGACTTGCAGCTTGTAAAGGAATTTTATCTGTGGAACAGTGTGAAAAATGAACCCACTAGTAAACAAGTTATGCATCTTATCTTGACAAGTGGAACCAAGCAAACATCAATTATGGATGAATTTTGTAAAACAGGAAAAATAGACACTTTGGGAGGGAAAAAGATAATCTAATAATTATTTATATCTTTAGATTTGCAATTCTACAGGTTATAGCTGTTATTTGAAGAGAAACAAACACAGACGAGTTTTTTATTTAATATTTTTGTTTAGGGTGTTTTATTTTTGCTTGATAGTTTCTGGACTTTGAGATGCTGTCTGTTAGTATTTATTCAACCTGTTACACAGTTGCCTTGATCACTGTGTGGTGGGCTGGGTGTGGTTGGGAGGTTTTTTTGGTTTTTTTTTTGTCTGAAATGTTGCATATCTCCAAGAAACAAAGCCTCAATGTTTGGAACTAAGCTTTCAAAGCTGGAGATAAGATTACAGGAGCTTCTTCAACTTCTTAGGCTTAGCAGCACTGTATACTTTATTTGTTGCAAATTATTTGCTCAGTTGTCATAATGAAAAAAACCTTCCTGATCTCCTTCTATGCAGATCTGATCAGGACAGATGGTGACATCACCAAGAAACTTTTCTGTGAAAGATTAATCAGTTTCATAACTAGGAAACCTCATTAGCCAAGGGTTGTCATTCTACTTCCAAAGCTTGCACCTGTAGCAGGGCAGATGCTAAGTTGCACCCAGACTTACAGACTTTAATCACGTTTCAGCAATATTACTTCTTTCCAATAGGTTCTTGCATTGCCTTTCCCTATCTGCTCCTAAGAACTCATATTTTAATGTTCTCTCTTTGCAACAAAACTAATTAATCTAAATTAACTTTAACACATTTAGACAAAGTCTGGGCTCTGAAATTTGATCTACCTGTGCAAATAGTTATTTTTCTGCAGCTAAATTGAGACACACAGAAGCACACATACTATTCCACTGAGAGACCAGCAAATTAAACTGCAGTGGCGTAGGAAGATATGAGTGACCCTTACTGGGACTTGCTTTATTTAAGCAACTTTAGTACCATAGATAATGTTACATAATGCATTCAGGCTGGGTGATACATTGCACTGATGCTTGTGTCAAAATCCCAGATGTACATTTTGCAAGAATTTGGATCTAATGGTTGTCTGTTGTTGTTTGTTTACTCTGATAGATAAATCTATAACAGTTTCTCCTTTCTCATTTAGCTTTCAGACTGTTCAAAAGATGATACCCTCACCACCATTTCTTTTATTACAGGAGGCATGTTCACAGGTAGTGTCAAGATAGAAGAACTGTAGAAACCAGGTGGGTGGATGGGCTGCCAGCCAGCCTAATCAAGCTGAGATCATAGGCACAAGACACTGCCCTCCTCCAGTGTTCTCTCACCACGCTATCCCTCACAAAGAACTTCTCAAAATACACCGCATTATGGCAAAGAGCTCTGAACTCTCAGAGGCCAGCTTTAACTTGCTTGATGAGCAAGTAAAATCATCAGTGAAGGCTATTTCTAGGGGTGAAATATCTGCACCTAAATAGGTTGATGAAGTGCCAAATTTATGGGTACACACACACACACACACACACACACACACATACACACACATATATATATATACATATATATATATAAAACGGTAACCCTATTGATCCATTCCAGTTTTAGTCTTTAATGAAAACTGGATACACAACTTCATGTTTGCACTATCAGGTTATTTGCGGGGAAGTTTATCCATCATCTTTTTACTCTTTGCCTGATAGCAATCTCTGTGTTAGCCCATCCATCAACCCAATGTGTATTTGAATTATTAGCCCAGCTCTACAGTAACCTTTTTTTTAAAGAGGGTTTTATAAGATACTTTAATTATCATTTGAGACTATTAATTCCTGTCTTCTCTTTAGAAATCCACCTTAAGAGAATGCTCCAGTTTCAAAACTACTTTTCTTATTTTAAATTTATTTGATATTTCCAGCCAAACTCTCCATAAGAAAAGCTCCCTGATCTGAACATGAACATTCAAGGTGAATTATCACAAAGTGTATGTCTCGTACTTTAAATGTTGCTGCTGAAAATATTCTTGCTATTGCTTTAATTAGTAGCAGTTTATTTAATTGCCTTAAAGGATTGAATGTTTCAAGGTGGGTTGGCCCTCTGAGTGGTACTGCTTTTTCCTCCCACCACTTTCCAGGTAAGAGGCAGGGCTCCAGCCCAGCTGTTATATGAGTGATCTACTAAAATGGGAATGGCAAAGGCCAGGATTGCTTCCAAGTGGAGCAGAAAGCAAGTAAAGTTTGGCTGGTTGGACTGGGTTTTGTTTTCCTCATCTTCTTAAGACAAAATCCAGAAAGACCTGATGAGAAAACAGAGTTGAGAGGAGTTGAAGCAAGTGTGTGAATTTAAAACAAAATAGATAAGAAAAATCCCTTTTTCATGAAAAGCAGGGCTTCTGCTGGCTGTTCTTTTTCTTCCTAGCAGAGATTGGGAGATTCTGGTTTTTTGTCTAAATGTTATTTTCTGTTACTAAATTGAATCACAAGAAAGGAAGACCAGAGGAAATTATCTTCTGTTGTGGTCTGATGGATGCAATATGAAAATGTCAGCTATTGCTCTTTTAAGAAATTTCAGTTGGGAAAAGATTGTGAGGAATGGTTTTCTTTCACACAACACACAAAGGAGGTAGACTCAAGCATACTTCAACGTAGTAGGAGGGCTGTTTATGAAGGTTGGTAGACAGGTGGCATGACTATTATGAGTCAATGTAGGCAAATAAACTTCTGGATTGATCAAGAAGAAAAGAAAGATTTTATTAGGTAAATAATGTAAACTTGGCTATTTGTAAAGGGAGATTTTTTTTTTAAAAAACAGGGGTTATTGGAGAGGGTTTTAGTGGAATGAGGGATGCATCTTTTTTTGGTTCTTTGCCACACGAGATTGAATCAAGTTCTCACGTACCACTTGGCCTCATTTTTCTGCTTATGAAAACTCCTAGTAAACCTTGCCCTATACTCTAATTGCCAAGCTGCAACTAAAACAACATGATTTCTCCTCAGAACTAGGAGATCACATTGAATTGTGCTAGAATTGTGAATATTTAAGCTTTCTAAACATTGTCATTTGTTTCCAGCTTGAGATTGCATGGCACAACATAATAATCAGTGGGTTTGTGTATGTTTGTGGTTGGTTTTTCTGAATGGTTACCTTGATCCTGATTGAATGTCCATGAATGTTAGTGGAAAGCTGTTTTTCCCTTCTGTGACTCTTTCTTTCCTTCCTTCCTTCCTTCCTTCCTTCCTTCCTTCCTTCCTTTCTTTCTTTCTTCTTTCTTTCTTTCTTTCTTTCTTTCTTTCTTTCTTTTCTTTCTTTCTTTCTTTCTTTCTTTCTTTCTTTCTTTCTTTCTTTCTTTCTTTCTTTCTTTCTTTCTTTCTTTCTTTCTTTCTTTCTTTCTTTCTTTCTTTCTTTCTTTCTTTCTTTCTCTTTCTTCTTTCTTTCTTTCTTTCTCTTTCTTTCTTTCTTTCTTCTCTTTCTTCTTTCTTTCTTTCTTTCTTTCTTTCTTTCTTTCTTTCTTTCTTTCTCTCTTTCTTTCTCTTTCTTTCTTTCTTTCTTTCTTTCTTCTTTCTTTCTTTCTTTCTTTCTTTCTTTCTCTTTCTTTCTTTTCTTTCTTTCTTTCTTTCTTTCTTTCTTCTTTCTTTCTTTCTTTCTTTCTTTCTTTCTTTCTTTCTTCTTCTTCTTCTTTCTTCTCTTCCTTCTTCCTTTCTTCCTTCCGTTCTTCTTGCCACTTCCTTCCTTCCGCCACTTCCTTCCTTCCGCCACTTCCTTCCGCCACTTCCTTCCGCCACTTCCTTCCGCCACTTCCTTCCTTCCTTCCGCCACTTCCTTCCTTCCGCCACTTCCTTCCTTTCCTTCCGCCACTTCCTTCCGCCACTTCCTTCCTTCCGCCACTTCCTTCCTTCCTTCCTTCCGCCACTTCCTTCCGCCACTTCCTTCCTTCCTTTCTCTCCTTCTCTCTTTCTCTCTCTCTCTCTCTCTCTCTCTCTCCCTCCCTCTCTCTCCAGGCTGCCTCACTTAAAAATACTTATTTAAAATAAAGAATTTTCCCCACTGGTTCATCAGGAGAGGTAAGTGTCTCAAGCAACATTGTTTTGGCTAAATGTCTTACATTTTCTTTTGATTAGAATTGATTATAATTTTGGATATGCTTAAAATCTTACATCCTGATACTTAGGATTATGGCAGAAGTTTATCTGTTCTCCAGCCCCAGCACTGAAGTAAGCAATTGTCATAGAAGCAAATCATTTGCTGAGAGGAGTAACAGGTTGACCCTAAAAGATTTTTAAGAATACTGGACTGATTTTTTAACTACTAATTCTTAAAGAAAACAAGTCTTCCACACCTTCCCGTTGCCCAAAAAATAATTTTTGCTTTATGGACGCTTTAGTTTCACAGTGATTTCTTAGTGCTTGGATGATGCAGACATGTAATCCTCACACACTGCTCTCTCATTGTAATTTTCTTTATAACATATCCCTTTTTTTACTGCCATTTATGATAATCTTGAAAACCACATTTTGCATTATTTCAAAATTGCTAATTTCTCAAAATGGTGACTACTATCTAACCCTGCTCATTTAGGGAGCCATGTTCATGTGATCAATTTGGACAGCCTCATACTAGCTCTGTCCAGGTCCAAAATCAATTCTCACCCTAGTCTTGCCCATGCTGTTATCTCCAAGTGGACTTCTCATAGATGGAGGCTGATAAAGTTGCAGAGTCTAAACATGAAACTGGAAAAGGGTCAGGGGTGTTATTTTTTGCCTTACGTCAAGTTGTGAATAACACAGACTTGTTGCAATCTAAGTTTCTGCAGCTACAGTCAATGTAAGTATTTTGGGTTGGTTAGAGGGAATTGACAATTATACACCAATATTTGCATTTCAGTTCAGTGACTGATAGCACTTTTCTTTAGTTCTGCATGTCATTAGCTGTCCAAGTGAATGGAAACCTGAGCCTAAATAACTATGAATGGATAAAGTCAAGTAGAGAGACACAAATATCATCATTTATAGAGCTGCAGAGCATAAGAGCTAGAGTTACCTATAGCATGTGGCAAAAAGTTGTTAAAGCTGGTAAGAATTTCACTAGATAGAAAATCCTAGTTCTCTCATAACCTTAAACCATAGGTAAAAGCAGAAATGTTTTCATTAGGATGTTATAGACCACCTGTGCAGTGATATTTTGTCATGATGCAGTGCCATGTGGAGCATTCAAGGATGTCTTATACAGCAAGGAAAATAATTTTTAACAACCTTTAACATCTTTGATTCATGGAAGTACTATTGCTATAAGGAGTCCTCAGAGAGGAGGGTTTGCCTTGTACCAATGATTTCTCAGTATTATTGATCATTAAAATAATTTTAGGTCCTGAAACCTCTAAATCCATTACAGGAAAATTTAACTTTTCTCTGTGTGTTGTGTGCTTGATGTGTTCCACATCTTCCTTGCCCTTGTTCCTTTGAAAAAAAATGTCACAGTTGGACAGTAGGATTTCGTGGCTAGTAAAAATTATGTTAAGAAACAGTCACTGCACTGCAGTGTAAGATGCCTCATTTCTGAATAGGTGTTACAAAAAAATAGCTTAAAATAGTGTTACATCTAGGGGTCTGAACACCACTGCAGGCATATTTTCCCCCATCCCAGAAAAAAACATTTGCCAAAAGATGAAATAGCACACAGTACCAAGTAGACTTAGTGGTGCTGAAAGAAAAATGAGATGGGCAGTAGGCTTGACATCTCTGAGTTTACAGATCATCTTTGTCAGGAAAATGAGCCACAATGATACATATAGGTTGTCCAATTTGTGAAGCAGGCAATTTGAGCAGCTGCCCAGACAAGAACCTATTCTGTGGTGCTGATCAGGTATCATGACATCAAGAGAGATGATTGAAGGACTGGGCCTGACACCACTGATTAAACTCAGGCATGTCCAGAGGGGATTGATTACATATTGCCCAGCAGTCTGATGCAGTGAGAGAAAAGGGCAAGGCTGCTCTGTAAGGCCTTGTAGCACTCCAGTAACACCTATGAGTAAGAGACACAGAATTGTCTGAAATGTTCTAGCCTCACATTGAAGTGGGCCTTATTTTCCAGGAGAAACTAGTCACTGTCACAGGCCATTTCTACCCTGGGACCAAAACAAGATGGTATTTGAGGTGCTGTATGTACAATATATTTATTTTGCATACGCAGCTTTATCATCTCTCTTGAGGTCTTCTGGGCTGTGCTAGTGAGGGTTGTGCTAATGTTTCCTTGGCTTCTCACTTGTTTTCTTCACAAGCTGAACTATTTGACTCCCTGGACAGAAAAGTGCAGAATTTGTGCAAGCCATGTGCTTTACCCTATCCCTACTTTCTTTGTCTACAACATTGATTAGAAAATGAATCAGCACATTGAGTTGTCCCTTTTGCATGACCTCTTCCTCTTAATATAAGGAAAGAATTCCCAAAACAAAGGTGGCACTTGGATTTCTTGCAGATCTGGATGATACTGCAGATCTAATGGGACCAAGTGAGATAAGATACTCTGAATATAAATGTGGATTCCTGCCTTCTCATTTCTTGCTGTGCTGAACTTTGTCTAAAGCAATGTGCTTTAAAATATTTGAATTGCATCTCAGAAACCTCCTGTGAAGCCTGAAATAATACAGTGCAGTGTGTGTGTAGCAAGATCCATATACATAATATAGTTCAGCAATACATGGGACAGGTTCAGCATGAATTTTCTGCCCCATGGAGTGATCTCTGCCTTTTTCTACTTTATACCTTTCAGTATGCATATAAGGTGCATGAAATGTCATTTTGTTTTCCTTGTTTCCTTTTATTTTTCACTTGAAAACCTGAGGTACCTGGGGTTACAGCAGTAGGCACAAAATGGCACTTAATTTGTATTCTGCAAGGGCTAGAAGAGATTTAATCTTGTAATTCATAATTAGATATAAGACATTTACAAAACTATGCTCATATTGATGGAATAATTTTTATTTTAACTCTTCACACTGCTTTTACTTTGAATTCTCCTGCTTCAATCTGGGCTGTGGATCTCATACTGTTTTCCCACAAACCATTGGGCAGTTTAGGGCCCTAATAAAGCTGTGCTCTCCTCTTTGTAGGAGGATTTGCAAAAGCCCATATTCAAGAGCTGGTTAAGAAAGCACATCTTACTCCACATTCCAGTGGTCTGGGAATGTATGTTGGCTGTTAGACTTCAGTATTTTAGTAAATTCTTAACAGCATAAGGAGACACTACAATGTATTATACAAAATTGTGCTCTTTCTATCAGTGGGAATTCCTGTGTTTATTAGACCTGTGAGTTGTTAAGCTGCTTTATTTTTGCCTTGGTTTTGCCTGTTGTTTCTTTGCCTTATACCGATCAGTCAGTCCCAAGCACACTTGTAGCTGTATCTGCATAAAAATTTTGTAACCCTGCATCCTATGCTACAGATATGGTATTGATAAACAGACTTAGAACAATATGGTATATGGGCAAGACTTGTATTTTACTTCCAATGACAAGTAGAGAGAAGCAGATTTTAAAGTGTTTCCTCAGAATCTTACTGCTATTCTCTCATTTGTATCACCTTACGCAACCAGATAAAACAATCAGATTACCTTCCAGGAGAGCTAGGTTCTTCCTCCATCCAGGGCTTGTGAATACATGGTAAAACATGAAATTATCTTCTTGAATAACTCTCTATTCTAATCACAATATGAAGAAGAAATTGTTGGGTGACTTATTTTGTTTTTCAATTAACCAAGAAGCTTAACATTCTGCTTTGTATTTTGCAGCATACTTTCTATTATACCTGCCAGATGGGCTCAGATGTCTGTAGGGAGCTTTGGGCAAACTAAAACACTTGGCAATGTGGAGACATCCAGGGAACAATGTAATGAATTCCTATCTTCTATGTTTATTTAGACTTGTGAGGTTTTTTCCAGAATTTTCTCTTGGTTTTTGATATTCCAGCACACAAAAATTTCCATTGTATTTTTCAGAAAGCACTCTGAGTCATGTTCTGTAAATGCTGCTTGCGTAAATCCTGTATTTCAATTGATTAACAGTTTACAGCCTTCTTACCTTCAAGCAGTTGCTAAAATTAGTAACACCACATAAAGACTCTGTCTGTAAGCTAGGGTATGTGTTTGAAATAAAAGATTAGGTTATTCACTTGGAGATAAAGTTTATGCAAGCTCTTCTGGTTTTGTTCGGAGTACATTCTCAAGAAGATGAGATTGATTTAGTCTGTAATTAATGAACATATGGTGCTTTGAGACCTATCAAGGAAAAATAGCTGTAACAACCTCTCACTATTACATTTGTTGACAATTAGAAAATCCAGCATCTTAGAATTACGCTGGATGATTTCATTAGCTCTAATCTTGATGTGGAACATTATGAATGAGAGCTCCAATATTAACACTTTCAGAGTACCTACTATAGAAACTATTAAGGAAAGCCTGTTTTGTAAGGACACTTAAAAAGCATTTCTCCTTGGTTATTTTGCAGGCATCAGTATGAAACACTTCTTAAAATTATGTAAAAAGTCTTCTGATATCTGGTGTTTCTCTTGTTTTTTCCTCCTTCCTCTTCCCATCACTGCATATACTAAAAATTAAGATAATAAAATAAACCCCAAAAGCAAACAACTAAAATTGCAAACTGTCTGAAACGGTACAAATTTTGAAAATTATTAAGAAAGTAATAAAAATTATGTCATGGTTGGTAGTAAGAAGAGAGAATTATTTGTATTCATAATGCAGTTCTTTTTCTCTGCCACAGTTCCTGGTCACATTTCATCTTTGGAGAACTTTTTTCTCTTCAGTAACTTCTAACATTTTCTATCATGTTTAGTTCTGTATTGATAGGAGGAAATTCCTTTTCCTCTAGAACACAATTAGACTTTCCAAACACTTGCCAATTCTTCTTTGAGTTAAATACCAGGTGGTCACACGGCTTATGGTTATTTTAGCTAGTCACGCATTTTAATGATTCTGAACTTCCAGGAAAGAACTCCAGTTTCACGTAATGCCCATCAGGTCTATGTAGCTAGAGAAAAAAAAAAAAAAAAACCACACTTTGGCATACAAAAATATGCCAAGAATGTTCCTCAAGTTTCCAATGTCTTCTTGACTCTATCAATCCATATAACCCATGGTCAGTATCTTCACTGCTTCTTCATGTGGATGAGTATGTCAGATAATGTCTTCCTTGTCTTTACCTCAGAGATACTGATTTTTCATTATGTTTATTTCACAGCTTTATTAGAAGGTGTCAGGCACAGATGAACCAATGTAGGGAAAAAAGAGAATGGGAATGGGAACATGTTACTTCTTATGTCCTTCTGGGATTGAAAACGCTGGTCATGCAGAAGTCAAGATTTCATCCTCTTGAGAAAAACTCTAAAATTCTTAATAGAATTATTTCTGAGTCTTCCATTGGTCTAAGTCAGTACAGTTTTCTTTTTTCCTTCTAATACCTTTTGAAAAGAGTGGAAGGAAATGGCTGTCTCTGGTACTTTTCATTATATAGTTTATATCACTGGGCTATGTACCATGGTTTCCAGATCTGTATATGCTGAAGTGTTTGGAGCTCTAAATGTTATAAATATTTAATTAGGAAACAAAAGACTCACAGCCACTGCATGCATATTTATGGAATTTTTCATCCTGTGAACTCATCTCAGAAGACTTTGAAGAACAAAGATGGACTTTAGTATTGTGACAACAAACTGTAATACGGTTTATAAAATGGAGGGTGATTTTTACTAGTTCAAAGCCTCTGTTAAACAAATGTGCCTCTTAAGTTTCAAAGTAGAGTAGGAAATGCTTTTCTCCTTTCTATAAAGGTAGACTGAGTTAATACAGTGAAGATGAAAACAGACCTGTTCTAATCAAACCAGAGGAAACTTAATACACATTTTCTGTTCTTTTATTCATCATTCTTGTCAATTCAAATTGAGTGTAGCCCAAATATCCTGAACCTTAAATATTAATTAATTAATTAATTGATAAAAGGCTCTACTTTTTATTGGCCTTTGAGTTTCAAGAGAGAAGATAAAACATGTAGTCTAGGTTTTCCCTGTGCATTATGCATAAACCCCTTTTGTTCTGAGTCAAGCTTTTTGCAAACCACGTATATCTGAAATCTGGACCTCTGAAGATGATTTAGCAATAAAGGATCTTCCCAACCGTTTTGTTGCAGAGCAGAAAAGGGAAAGGGTGTCGACGAACATTTCCCTTCTCTGATATGGATTAGATATCTTTAGAATATACTGTAAATATACTGAAGATGAGCAGTTGAAGTTGCAGTGCAACACCCATTCAGAATTTTCAAAATTAATCTGCATCTTTAAGCAGAAATGCCTTTATAAAATGTGTAAGTTCTCCATTTCTTAAATGATTTTGATTTCTCTACAGTAAAACAGTCTTTCTTCAGAGGTTAAACAAGAAGTTTAGAGTGCCACAACACCAGTTTTCATTAGGTCCTAGAATGACCAGCCCTGTGGTACATTGAACTTTGTCAGTGGAACTTCAGCCTATCATTAAAGTCATTCTCCCTTGCAATTCAGCAAGACAGGTAACTGTTCACTCAGAGACTTGTGCCATGCAAGCCACAGTTAATCCCTGTTTAGCCTACTGTCCTGAAGGACATTCCAGTAGAAGCATGCAGCCATTTTGTGCCCTTGGCTCTTGGGAACTGTAGGTACCTTCACCAAGGACAAAGTTCATTTCTGTTTAAACCAGAGACTTGAAATATCAGCATGGATTTCTTTTGCTCTCTTTTTAACTCTACCGTCTATGCAATTTACTGAATGATTTCATCGGGTCATTGGAATATGGCCTTTTCTCCCAGGGCATCTGTGACATCCATAGTAAATGCTGGCTTACAAGCTTTGTAATTTCTCTCATTTCCACCATTCCACAGACTGGATACAGCACGGCAAATTATTCCTAGGTGGGGATAAGCATAAAAGTGGGAACTTTAGGAAGTCCAAGGAATTAACATAAATATATGCTGTGATTCTGCAGTGTAGCAGCCAGTTTGCATTAGCATTGCAGTTGTCCTATGTTACCAATAAGTAAGGCTTTATAAAAGAGAGGCCTTGTAAAATCATGTCTCAGACTGTTACTTCAGCTAAGAAAAGGACTATGAGAAAGAGACTTAGCTGAGTTAAGGATAGAAAAATGTTGCACAACCATTGTGTGTTCACATCGTGGTATATGGTGGTTGGTTAAATTATGTTTGATATGATTTAGAAGTATGTAACTGATAAGCAGCTAATGGCTTTAAAAGGCCAAGTTTTTTGAATAAAGGGGCTCTCCTTTTCACCTGCTTAGGGACCCTGCATCCCTTTGGACCCTCACCTCACAGTCCTGTAATGTTCCAGTACTCTAAAATGCCATTAGTAATCAGTAAGTGGCATTCAGGCTTCTACGCAATTGTAAAGCTGCAATACAAAACATCTTCATTTGAAAAGGAGGGCCAAATATGCCTTTACAGTTACACTGGTGGTCAGTCTCTTCTTTCCTATCAGAGTCATTTTCCTAGAACGTGTCCAGGAAAGCAGTCCCCGAAGCAAAGATTCAGCTAGATCTTTGGCAATGCTGAGAAGCTGTTCCTTAGGGAGGTATGGTTGATGAGCGGAAACATATCATGCTGTTTCTCTCAAAGATTCTCTCAGATTTCAAATAATCTGGGCCTCTGCCACAAAGCTGTTTGGTTTTTTAGTGAAGATGGTATCTTTTTAATTGCTTCAAATTGGTTCTAGTTTCATGAACATATTCAATCAATCCTTGAGACTGTGCCAGCTTTCAGTACCTACAATATGATGCAGCAAGAAATGTCATTCTTGTGATCTGAGGAATTAATTTTTTCTTTGTCTTCTGCCTGATGCCTGTTAGTATTAGTCAGTGTCTCTGCTTTTGAGAACACTTGATGATCACTCACGTTTTCTCTTCCAGTCCATCTCATTTGGCCAGAAGAGCTTGGTGGCAGTCTCTTCCTTCCCTACCTTTGCCCACGTCCCTGCAGTGATTTCCCAGGTTGAGAAAATCAGCTTCAGAAAAATAGTAATGTTTAGTCCTGTAACTAAAATACTCACTCTGTCACAATCAATACTTTTTTTCAGGTAGAATGTTCATCATAAATGTACATAGGGTGTAGAGGTTTAAGAGTGTTAATTAGGAAAGGTGGCTTGGGACCCCTAACTCATCATCACCTTCTTAAATTTTCACATCAACCGCTCCGTGTTTGTCATCTAATGTCACATTATGTGTGACAGAGTGTCACTTTGCATGATCATCACTGTACAAAACAAGCCTCTATCCTTCACTTTTCATATTCCATACACTGAATCAAATGTCTCCCAAGGTTTTCTGCATAGTCTTACTCTTTGGACTGTTTTGGTAATGAAGCTGGGTCATAGTATTTGATCAGAGTGACTGGTGTCTTATGGTTTATGACTGGAAGGAGGGAAATGAATCAAATAAAGAGAGAATTCAGAAGAAATACCTTGGGCAGGGGGAGGGGGGCAGCTCGATTCCTCGTCCATTTAGAGATGAGCTCTGTCTCCCATGCAGGAGCTGTGGAATAGCTCCTTTATCAAAGGGACAGCAGCATCCATTATCATTGCATTAGAGGGTACCTTTCTGATTGTCCCCTATGGTTTATGGTCCTGCTGAGTTTGAGCGTACAGAGAAACTCCTTTGGTAATGAATTTTGCAATTACCCAATTGTTGTCATTCTAGAGACCTCCTGTTCCTTTACAAATCTTAAGGGAACTAATTTGGCAGCAAAGAAGAGGGGGAAGAGAGTGAGGAGGGACAAAGAGTCACATTATTGCATGGCCAAGCAAAGGCTGAATAACTTGTTAGTTGTAGATATTTTCTTATTCCAGTTAATTTTCTTTCTGACACTATTCTGGCAAAAAAATTTCATTTATATTGCAATATACCTAAGAGAGAGATCTCCATGGACAGGGAGCATGCTGCTAGGAGCAGAGAGCTGATACACTGCTAATAGGCTGTGTGTCAAGAAGAGGATCTTAGTAGTATTGTGTTAAAATCTTTATAGTTTTGTGGGAGGGGAAGGCAGGAGTGAGAGAGAGATTAAGCAAAAGATACCACCACCACATGGATCCCTGCAGTGTCTTGCTAGTCCTTCGTCACCCTGGTCTTCTTATTGTTGGGGGCCTCAGAGTTGTTCTTTGGAGCTATCACTTTTATACAGTCCAAGTCTCAAGTATCCACAGGGTATAGAGGCCATGGTGGGAATTTTTGTTTAGATAGTAACCAAATCTTCACCTCTATTAGGCCTGGAGTTAGCTCCTTCCTGCTGTGCCCTCTGCACTTATCTCAAGCTCCTGTTGTGGTGGCTTATCTTATGGGAAATTCCTTCTTGTGGCTTTGACAGTGTTTTGAAACAGTTCAGCTGTATTCCTTAAGTCCTTACAACTAGGAAGAAGCTTCTTTGCAAACCACTTCCATATTTTATTTTCCAGAGTTGCTTTGCAATGCCACGTTCTTTCTCCAAATTCCTTTCAGCATAGAGTGTACAAGCTTTGAGGAAGAAAGACACATTTCATAAGGTTTTGCATTCTTTAATTGGCTGGATTTCCACTATGCAATCAGTAATATCTTTCTTCCTGAGATAAAGAGTAAGATGAAAGGCAAGGAAAGCTCTTGCTCTGATTTTATATCTCAATTGATAACAAATTTTATTTACTCTTTATTGATATCAAATTTTTTTTTCCTCTTTATTGGTATCTCAATAAAGACTTAAAATATAGAGAAATACCCTCAGCACTACAATGCCATTCCCTCCTTCATTTTATGTTTCCCACTTTTAATTAATAAGTCTCTGTGCAACCCAATGTCACTTTGACATTGACCAAGACTGTACAGTGGGTTTGAACCAGATTACCTCCAAAGGTTCCTATCAATCTAAATTGTTCCAATATTCTAAAAACAAACAAAAATATTCTATTACTCTAAAAATAAATAAAGAAAACTCAACCCAAATGGCCTAGTCTTAATCCTGTGTAGTAGTGTAAAACAGATACTTTTTGCTTTATGTCACTATGAAAAATTAATGCTAAGCCTAAAATTCTGTGTAATTTTAGAGTGTTTCCAAGGACCAAGAGGAACCAGATATTAATCACAGAATCATAGAATAATCTGAGTTGTAAGGGACCCATAAGGATTATTGAGTCTGATGCCTGGCCCTGCACAGGACACCCCAAGGGTCTGCCCACGAGCACGTGCCCAAGAGCATTGTCCATATGGTTCTCGGACTATGTCAGTCTTTGTGCTGTGACCACTTCCCTGGGAAGCCTGTTCCAGTGCCTGACCACCCTGTGGCGGAGAACCTTTTACTAATATCCAATCCAAACCTCCCCTGACACAGGGGAATTACCTCAAGTCATTCCCTCAGGTCCTGCCACTGTTCACCACAGAGCAGATGCCCTTCCCTCCTCTTCCCTCACAAGGAAGTTGCAGACTGCCATGAGGTGTCTCCTCAGTCTCCTCTTCTCCAGGCTGAACAGACCAAGAGACCTCAGCCACTCCTCATACTGCTTGCTCTCCAGAGTCTTCAGCCTCTCTGTTGCCCCACCCTGGGAGCTATATGATAGTTTAATAACTTTCTTGTATTGTGGTGCCCAAAACTGCACCCAATATTCAAGACGAGGCTGTACCAGGGATTCTGCAAAACAATCTAAATCCAGAGTTAGGGTCTCTTGAAATCTGGTATTGCCATGTGGTATCTCGTCAAGGACAAGATTCTAGGAAAAGTAGATTGTTGTTTGTAACGTATAAAAGCTGTTTATCCTAGCTCCTCATGAAATACCCATACTCTGCAAAGGGTTGGCAAGCAAACAGGCAACTTGAATTGCAAGCCTGCTACATCTTCTCAATGACCATTTTGTGAGCTGATATGAGTGTCAGAGGAAGAGGTGAATCTGTATGTGTATCTTTCAGTGTGGGGGGCCTGAATCACAAGCAGACTTTAGAGTACATTTCTCTAGAGTGTACTATTAGTTTATCTGACAGATGGAGAGCAGCTGGATTAAAACACTGGGGATGTTCCAGTGGATATAATTAGATTTAATGGGCCATAATGAAGACAAAGGAAATATGGGGAAAATACTGGGGAAGGCTAATTCTTTATTTAGTACTTTGTGGCCTCCTAGAGAACTTCAAACTTACATTGGTACTTGAAGAAACTACAAGACAGAGAGGTGAGGACTGAAGCAGAATGACAGCCAATCATTGAGAAACATGCAAGTTAGAAAGGTGGGTGAAAAGTGCACATAATAAATTAAAACTGCCTTGGTTGAGTCACTCTTTTGTTGGCTACTAGTAAGAAGTGGGACTTTAGAGGTGTTTGAAATCCTGCTCAGAAGTACTGGAATTCAGTCTTCCAAATAACTCCAAGTTATCATCTGCCTAACACTTCCCAAGTTAAACCTACTTCTACATCAACATCTTACCTGAAATGAGCTGCAATACACAGCAACAGAAGAGCAGTGTTAAAAACTAGGTGATTCTTAACCAGATTGTAGTTTGAAACAGATGAAAAGGAAAGTGTTCATCAAGCTTTCCAATGGCTGCTTTCATTACCAATTTCACCACTGTGTCTTCTGCTTGCTTCTCAGCAGAATAAATGCAACCTAAGTATGTACTTTTTAATGAAAGTCTTACAAACTCCTGGTATACTTTCCTTACTTTATTTCCTGCAGAGGTTAGGCAGCACAGTGTACCTCTGGCATCTACTATATTTGCTGTGAAATCGGTTTTTGAAAATATTTTTAAAACTGTTCATCTGGAGTAAGTTGCAGAAGAAGAGAGGAATGGGGAAAAGCAGAACTTAAATGTGTTTCTAACACCATAAATTACTTACCTACAATTGTCCATTGCTAGGACCTGGTGCCCTAATTTCAGAAGGCAAACATGACAATGCCACTCTGCAAGAACAATAGTACTTAAATCCACTTTGCAGAAAGGTGACTGAATGTGTGAGATGAAGCCAAATATAGCCAGAGCCTCTGAATGTACAGATTTTCTTTTTACCCTACCAAAGAAAATCTAATCTGGCAGTGAATAGACCAGTGCTTTGTGTTTCTAATTCCTTAGTTTACTTTCCTGTAATGTATACTTCTTTTGGAAGTTTGTCTGAACTTCTCTTCTGCTTGTGATCCTCATGATGATGGATGATGACAAAACCATATAAAATATTGCCCAAACTTTTTAATACATAGTACATCATCTATCATCTAGGGTTTATATGTTCTAAAGTCATCATTGCCCTTCTTTATTTAACCATAATGTGAAATCATAGCTTTTTGAAAGCTACAAAATACTACCCATGCCTTTTTCAATATCAAAGATGTAGTATGAGTCACTGTTTCATTTAATTCAGCCAGTGACAGCTGTATTCGTGCAGCCTTAAAGCAGGCAGAGCAATGTTATGCAGCCCTCCAAAAAAGCACATTGTGAGAAGAATGACAAAGCCTCCACAGAATGACCAGTCAGTTGCCTTGGAGGGCTTTGCTTAGGAAAATAAGCATCACTTGAAGGAGAGGGCTTGCTCAGCTTTGCTATTGCAGCCTGTTGATTTGGTGGAGTAATCAGAGATTAAATTCTGAAAAGGAATTACAAAAATGAAGTTGTAGGGAGATGTTCTGTTTAAATCCACTTTGCCTTGAAAGTTTTGTAGCACAACACTTTCCCAGAACCACTTGTATTTCGTTTCAGTCATTACTACTGGATGAGAGTGGACATGGCGACATTACAAAGACATCTGGAAAATAAGGAAAAGCAGGGACTGCTTTTTGTTCCTTTGTAATTTGGTGAGTCAGTGCTGCTCACAAGCAGGTAGTGCTTGAGCATGTTGTTCTGTCTCACACTCTCCTCCTGCTGTAACCAAGATGCTTAAAAATATTAACTTCAAACTCAGAGAAATTCATTCATCACATGTGAAAGCTCTGGGACTAAGACTGAAGAGACTGAGGAAGAAGAGACCAAGTGTATCTCTATGCATGGGACTCTGAGGCAGCTGCAGATTTATCCCAAATGTGTAGTCTTGAGCAAGTGTGAGGACACATGTGCACTTGTAGCCTCAGCAGACAAGAGCAGTGAAAATATCCTGTGTTACTGACCAGGCCCCCAAAAGAGAGAATTGAAAAAGAGGGATGCAGATGTAACCTTTGCCAGCAGGAATGAGGCTGCTCAAACACAGCCCACCAGACTCGCTGTGCTGACAAGCCATGGGGTGGTCAGGGAACACAGGATTAAACCTGAACTACCTTCAGGAAATACAGCTGTCACAAACCTTTCAGCAATGCAGGACATGGGAAGCCATAACTGTGGCTATCCTAGACTGTGCCATGCATCCATTTCTCTAAACAACCCTTCTCCTAGAAAATGAGGGTCTCCTGGGAAAAAATTTTCCTGGAGAAGAGATACCAGCATTTGGGAGGGGGAAAACTTCAGATAGCACAGGTAACCAGCCGTACAACAACTTTTTTCTTGTTTAATTTTTCTTTTTTTAATTTGTTCAGTTAAGGAAGGGGTGGAGGGGAAGGTATGTGTTGTCACCCATCGGTAGGGGCCATGATGTTTGTTATAAATTCTCATCACTGAGCAAAGACACCAGACCACAGGTCAGGGAATTCCTGTGCCTGCAATATACAGTTGCCTTTACTCTGGCAACCAGCCCACTATTTAGACTCAGAAGGTGTTGGCTAACAAGCTCTCAGATTTGTACAATAGACCTCCACGAGTGACTGGTAACAAGCCCTTAATTCTGTACAGTACCCTTCAGTAAGCTCTCAGCTCCTCACAATAAATTTCTCGAAGATGCTGGCTCAGAAGCAGAAACACTCTTCCACAAGCTCCCTAGTCCCACAATAAGCTTCAGCACAGAGTATGGAGTAGAATATGAGAGCTGTGCTTTGCCCAGGCAAAGCAAGGGAGGGGAAAAATAAACGTGGAGAAGAGAGAGAAAGAGAACAGAGAATACAGTCTATAATCCATAGGTCCCATGTTGCTCCTGCTGAGTCAATGATGGCTGAAATTCCTTGGAATGTGCACGTGTTATTTATACCCAAGACTTTTTAAACCCCACAAACTGACATATTTGGCTGCATTAAGGATGATTCTGCTGAAAACACAGATTGTGTGATACAAAGATTTGCCTCATCGAATTTATGAATACCAAGTGTAGGAAAATCTGCTTTGCTCAGAATTTTTTAATAAATCAGCATATGTTATTTTGTCACAGACTTTCATTTGAGAAAAGGAAATTGCTCTTAAACTGTTAGCATGGAGGCCTTATATATAAGTGGATATCTGTTTGAGAGGGATTTTCTCTTCTTGTATGAAATTTCTTTTGGCAATATCTAGGCTTATCTCTTTGGGGTTTCTATTTCTACTACAGAGAATTCTGAAAGAATATAATTCTATTATAGCTGAATGTATTACACCTTTCTTGTCAACTTTTTTTTTTTTCAGTGAAACAAATGGCTGAAGTTAAGCCTGTTTCATTTTATTCTTTTTTAAGGGAAGCTGAATGTCAGCTGCCCTTACACTGTCTAAGTGTTCACCTACTGGTTTTAAGATTGTGTGGCCAATCAAGATTAAGAAACACTCCAGATGAACTTTCCTGAATGACCTAACATAGATTAACTCTGATGTCTAAGATATTTTTTTTCCCCATTTTGCAGTTTGTGCTAATTGTTTGCTTTTGCTGGCTGAGCCCGTAGCTGTTGGTTGTGTACCTCAGAGTCCTGCTGCCTGAGCTCTCCATGTAGTTGCTTTCTGGTCTCTTCCAATTCTAAGTTCTCACAGGCCTACTAACTCTGTCTCACCAGGCTGTCTGTATTCTCACCAGGCTGTCTGTCTCAAGAGGATATATCTGCAAAGGCCTATGGCACAAGAATTACAGAATTATATTGATGATGTGTGGCACACAGCATTGTGTGTATAGACTGGCAGACTCTCACAAAGCTGCATATGGACCAGAACTGGATTAATTGTGGTTTCTTCTTCCAGCACTTTTTGCAGAGCTTTTATATAAATCTTTCCTCCTCTTTTCTCACCCCCCAAAAATTCAGAATTTTTTCACTCCACAAATATTCCTTCCCACCTCCACTTTCCTCCCCTCCCCAGCTCCCAGTGCTGTGGATGGAGCTGAAATTATCTCTGCTATTTTTATTTGATAACTTGAATCTGCAGTACATAGCACCTTACTTGACAAAACATCACATTTGTGCACAAGCATCCAGTGATACCAGCAGGGAGCTGCACACAGTGTTTGCTCACTGATGTTTCTATTAATTGTTAAAAATTTTCCCATTACTTTCTCCCAACACCCATGGTATTTGTTGAGAAAAAATCTTCTTAAGTCAGAAACTCAGAAGTAATCCCTTAATAATTTTACTGCTGGCTTCTTGTGCCAGTTTTAAATGGAGGACAAAGAAAAAAAATAGAAAAGAGTGCTTTATTACAGGTCAAGGTAGCAGCCTAACTTTAGACCTCAGTCACTTTGTTTTTCTCTCCTTACTTAGATGTAGAAAGTTCTGAGTTCTGGCTCGTGTGCAATTTGACAGATCCTTTTTGTGGTGCAGCTTTGTCATTCAGAATGTCTTGCACCCCCTACTCATCCCAGCTTAAACTTTGGCACTGCCTAATTAAACCAGCAGCCCAAGAAGGGGTTGCACTGCTCCATCCCTGGCTCAGGGAAGAGGAGAAAGAGAGAGAAATTTTAGAAAGTTATGTCAAGGCCAGCCCTGGCTCATAGAGGACTCAAAGCTGCTCCTAGTTTGTATTAATTCCTGCTGTAGAGACACAGACCCAGCTGATCTTGGTGCAGGTGAAGATGGGATGAAATCCTCTGCAACAGTGAGCCTGATGCAGGTCATCCAGTGGGAAGAGCAGAGGGAGTCTCTGATACAGGTTTCCTTTGTTCCTCGTGTTTTCCCTGCTAGCTGTTTCTTGAATGCTTACAGACCTCTTCTGAAAATGTATTCTGCCTCAGCAGCATGCTTTGAATCCCAAATGAAAACTGGAAAATATTGTGCAGTTTGATTGAATGATAAGAAATTGAGAACTAGGTCCAAATAGCCCTGATTTTTTTAGGGTCTTGTTTACAGAAAGCTGAGCCATTTGCAATGGCTTTAATGTCAAAAGTCTTTTCAATTTCCAGACTACTCTGCAGCCTGTTGATTAATTCATGGGGAAAGAAATGAAAGTGAAAACACAATAAACCTGTTGAGTTTTTTATAAGTATTCAAATAAAAAAGAGCATCCAAAATCTTGTGCTTGGCATTGCAACAATCCATTTCTTGACTCACAGTGACAAAATCCAGCCCTAATAAAGTACTGCCAAGCAATTAGAGTAATCTCATGAAGATTAAACTCTTCTTCCCCCTGAAAAACACTGCATTTATCTCATCAAGGGTTCTTACCACTTTAAAAATATTAAAAGGCAAAAGCTTCACCTCTCTTGCTGGTGGAAAATGAAATGAAAGGAACATATGCAGTTGTGTTGGGAGACAAATGCTCACCTGCATTCACAGCATTGCTAGTTGCACTGAGCTAGACACAAGGAATTATGTCAGTGTGCCTTCCAACAGAGAATTTTAAATATTTTGGCAGGACTGAAATGACAGCAACTATAAAAAAAAGAGTTTGTTCTTTTCTATCAAGAGTTGTAATTTAGAAATGTATTTTGTGGCTATTTTATTTAAAGCACTCCCTATCTTCTTTTCATATTTTAACTTGCTTTGTGAATGAAAAACTTTTTTCTTTTAAAAGATAGAACATGAAAACTAAAATGCTCCAGAAACTTTCAGGAGTGAATATGAACTCTGAGACTATGTTCCTTTACTCAGTCAACTGCTGATATTTCTCCCTTTTCTTCCTTGGATGCTGTAACACAAAGCAAGTCTTCACTCATGGGGATTTCACCACTGGTTTTTGCTGCACTTTGGTAATGAGTTGCAGCAAAATGTTGGACTTGACCTCTGCTACTGAATCTACAGAAAGTTGGACCAAGACACTAAATCTTGTCTTCAGCTTATTTGCTAATGAAGGGAAGAAAATCAACCCAAATACAGAGTGGTGAAAAACCACTTTTGAACTGGTAGCACCTGTTACAAAACAAGAGCTTACTCATGTTAGATGCAGAAAGATGCCTCTGAGGCTGAGGATGTTGTGGTGCAATATGTGGTGTGTAGTAAACCCTGGGAAGAAAGGAGAAAATTAGGTCTAGAATTGAAAATCCATGTGGTTTACATAGGCTGCTCTGATCTAGAACTCATTAATGCAATTGATGTACAGATGAGAATTCAACTATACACTAGATAGCTTTTGAATTATTTAAACTAAAAAGGTAGCCTTAAAATTAATATTAGTGTATCTGTGTCTCATAGTATTGTAGTTTTGCAAGAGACTTACCCTATTGTTCAAACGCTCTTAAAAATTTGGTAAAGAGCACATGCATCACACAGCAGATAATATTGTACAAAAATTTTTATTAGCTCTTATTTAATTCTTTGCAACTACACATTGAACAACAGTCAAGTGTCTGAATATTTGTCAACTGGTATAAAGACCTAGGAGCAAACACAGGGATAAAATTTTTATGTTTTAATATGATTTCAAGTATGTATAGTTCCCTTCTTGTTCCATTTGACCTATCATGCTGGTCCTTTCTTAATTTGTTACTAAAACTTGAATTAGACCACAGGGACAATTTCTTGAAGTTTTAAAAATGGAAATGAATGATGCAAACAGGGCAATGCTGTCCCTAGATGTCCTTGTAAATATGTATCTTCTTTCTGGAGATGAGATGTGAAATGTTGCCTGACACCATCAGTGTGTGTGTGTGTTTGTGTCTGTGTACACTGCAAAGAAGGAGAAATTATCATCCATCCTCCATGAGGGAATTTGAGGTGTTTTAACAGGGTTTAGTTATAATAATTGCAAAAAGAACCTGAACAAACAAACAAATTCCCACTGAACTGGTGATTTGTTGTGGTTCTAAATCCTGATTTATTTATTTTAATAAAGCCAAAGAATTTTGCAAAAAAATACTGAAATGTCCTCTGAGAAATACATTCATTAGAAAAATTAATGATATGACAAATACTTGAAAGAAGAAATGCTTATGTTTGCAACCTTTCATTGTTTGTCAATTCACATGTATCCTTATCTTAGAGGTCTCATTTCATTACAGTACTAAAGGTATAAAAACAATTAGCATTTTTGCAAAGGCTCTTAGGCCTTGTGGTTACATACTGACTTAGAGGCTGGTTTGTTTTCATGGCCATCATGCTGCTATCTTTACATGAAGAAATATGGTTATTTTTAAGTGAAAAGTGGGACTTTCTAAGGAAAATAGTTCCATATTTTTCACCATATGCATGGTTAAAACATGCTCTAGCCTTTGATTTTGAAGCCGTAGCAATGCTTATTCTCAAGTACCAAGTCTGTGGAAGAGCCATGGCTGACAATCAACACGGTTTTGCATAGTGCCAAGGAACAATTAGATCAGCTACCTTGGGCGTTCCTCTGGGCTGAGCTACTCTGCAATCTGTTTCCCTCAGTTCTATTCCAGGTATGGGAGAGGTGGTTCTTTCTCTTGAATACCATCTTCTCTGACCTTTCTGCAAGTCTGGATCCCACAGGAAACTTTCATAGTTTCATCACAGCTACATAAGAAAACTCATATTGTAGCTGTGGTGAAAACATAAAATGTTTCACTGTTGTTATACTTGTCTGTGAAGATGGATGTAAGTAAAAAGCTGACCCTTTAATTGCTCTTTTGCTTCCCTTAAGATAAGTAAAGTCAATGACTGAAGGATTTTGACAATTTTGCTTCCAAATTTGCTCTCCATAGAAGCAGAAATTTTTAGAAGTTCCTATTCCTGGGTTGATTATTTCAGTGCATTCTTACAGCAGCTTCAAGGAGAGTTTTAGCTCATAAAAACAGAGTTTTATGATTTTAAAGTTACTTTGTGCCTCCTTCTTTTTTTAATCTTAACCACTTCTGCTAATTGCTGGAAGTAGTTATTTTAAAGAAAACTCATGTCTTGTGTTTGATCCTTTAATGATGATGTAATAATGTTGTAACATCATTATGGATGACAATAACCATTGAGAAAGAACAGTTTTTATGTCCTCTCTGTGTATTTGCTACTTTTTCACTATTCTGCTACTCCTATACTCATTCTGTATCAGTCTGGGCTAGCTGCAGCAACCTTGTACCATAGCCTCAGTTTTTGAGAACTTGTGAATGCCCCCATCTTAAATGTAAACTGTTCTAAAGTGTTCACAGCAAGCTTTTCAAAAGAATTTTTTATTCACATCTATAAATAAGGGCTATGCTTCTAGGCTGATTCAGTATCCACCATGATAAACTCACTTGAAAAGCTTGCCATCTTTTCTGCCATCTAAATGAACACTAAAACCTTGAAGAAATTCATCCCCAGTTATTTCTACTAAAATATTTCCAATTCAGGTGATCAATTTTGCAAAGTATCATAAAGAATTAACAAAATCTGCATGTGTTTCACTTCAGTATTGAAATTAAAATGGGAAATCTTTAAATGAGAGAAGATGCATGGCTGAGTTCTGTTCATAAAGAGTATCTCCCAGAGGTATCCATGAGTTAGTGTGGGAGCAAGCTGAAGGAGTTAACAGCAAGTTGTCACCAAAAATGTGTACACCCTACGGTATAATCTCATACTTTATCACTTTTGCTATAACAGGTACACTTATTAGCTTTTGTGTTTTGCCATTTTTTCATTATGTAGGATGCTGTTGAATACCTGTGAAATACATGGAAAGCCCAGATTTCAAATGCTTTAAGCACTGTGTAAAAGAGGTTGTTGCAGTTGTTGCTATTTTAAGTGTGGGAAGAGATTTCATGGTCAGAGGACATTACGTATAACTCAGTGGTTAGAATCTCAAGGCATGGTTTAGGATCACCTTATTTTGTATGCTATATAAATAGTTAGAAAGATTTTTTTCCCCCCTGGAATTTAGAATAGAAAAGCAAGACAGATAAAGACAATTTTAAAGATGCAAAGAAATACTTGGATGATGATGGGTGCATTTAACATATCTGTGGTCTAATTGTCAAGATTAGTTGTGAATTTGTAGGAAACAGGAGAGGAATCGATGCCTTTTTGTAACCTTTGAAGTAAGAGTTTTAGGGAAGTCAGTTGATGTAGATAAGAATGTAATACTGCAGTTATTAATAGGTTGCTCTTCCCCAACCCTCAGATGTAGAATAGCAGAAAGCACACAGTAAGATCATTTTCATATTTACCAGGGGAGCAGTGAAAAGCAGCAATGCAGGCTAAGTTAAATCTTTCCTCTTGTATAAAATTTGAGATAAAGGCTTGTGCAGGCATAAGCTGGGAAAGAGCTGACTGAAAATAGGAGAAATTATATTTCCAGTTGTCACAAGACAAACCATAATGGAGTATCACAAAGACATAGAAGATGACAAAGTAAAATAAATAAGCTAGGAAAAAAAATAAAGGCATTATTTGGGTATTCTCACTAGGAACACATCAAGATTGTTCTTCTCTGGGCAAGCAATGTGGATATTTGAATTGCCAACTTAACTGATCATGATTTTGGGGCTTTGTTCTGGCAGCAGGAATTTCATTTCCTAACAGTCTATTACTCTAAGTAGAGTTAATTTGAAGTAGAATAAATGTGTGTCTCTACCCTATAATAAAACTTTGTTTTTATTTTATTATTTCCTAAAAATAAGCTCTCTTGCTTACACACAAAATTTTCAGTTCAGCCCACTTAGAAAATGTCATGGAAACTAGGTAGCAGCTAGGTCATCTTGATAATAAATCTCGTATCTCAGTAGACTTGAAACTCCAGCAAAATCTCATTAGCGTGCAAAATAACATTTATATTCCATATTTCCCCAGAAAACATAATGATTTCCAGTATACAGATGCCCATTCAGAGCTCTTTTGCTGTAGTTTCTCCAGTGCATATATTGTATTAACATGCAGGAACAAACTGCAGTCTTTAAGAGTGGCACTTACTGTGGGCAGTAAGAGTTTGAGAGACAATTAAAGGAATTACATAAGGCACTATGTGTGACCCTAGGGAAGAGTATCTCAGGATAAGGTTTAGGGATTGTATCAGCTACATCAGGACAATTACTTTTAAAAAAATCAATAGTGTTCTCCTTGACTGCTATGGCTTATTCTACATTGATGGCATAAGCCTGAAATATTTTTGTTTATCTATTACTTTACACCATTATTTAAGTAACCTGTGCAGTCTGATTTGTATTACAGTTTTATGTATTATGTATTACAGATACTGTTAAAGTATCTGATGCATAATAGATTTTTAATCTGTAAACTATTTTAAATAATGAAATCAGCCTCCAGGTACATTTCTGCCCTCTTTCTTCATTTTCTCACCACAACTTCCCCTCTACAATTGTTTGGTGGTTTGGGTTTATTTGGGGTTTTTTTTTTGTTTTTTAGTTACTCGAGTCAGTTCCTCTGGCATGACCCAAATATCCTCTGTCAACAAATACAAAAGCAACAGAGGAGCTGCTGACAGCTCTGTAATTCTCTTCTTGGCTAGAGACTGACCCTGCCACAGCATAGGCCAACTTCAAGACTTTTCTAAAACTTTTTGTCCAAAATCTGCAATAAAAAATTTGACAGGGATGCAGGGACGGATACAGTGTTCCTCTTATATCCATCTGCCCATGCTCAGCGTATTCAAAGTCCAGACACACAGTAAATCAGTCCCAAAGAACCTATACAATCAAACCACCAAACCCTGGGAAAACCAGGAGAAATATTCTGATCATATTTCAGTCACTGCTTTATGGACACTTTACGTTTTATGGGGTTTTTTAACATTTCTGGCAATATTTCTTTTTGTCTTTTTTTTTAATCTCTAAGCTACATTGTAAATGACTAGTGAAATAGCTATCTTTGGGAAATTTCTTGGTTTAATAATTAAGAAAAATGTCATTTCTTAATAACTTATTCAATAATTATTAAGTATATCTTCCTGCAAGTGCCCTCTACGCTTTATCATTTAATTTATATTAATTTCTGCTAACTTTTTGAGCCACCTATTCAGTGAGACACCACAACTTGATGACAAGCATGCATGGTAGTTTTTCATGTATTGAGGCCATCAGGAGGGGCAGTTCAATGGCTAAAAGCATAGTATTGAAATTAGACACAAAGACCACTTTCCAGAAATGTTCTTTGAGATTTTGAACAAGTCTTCTCACCTTTTTCTCATGAACACTCAAGTGAAAAAAAAAAGATAACATTGAGAGATTTATTGCTCCCTTCTTTCAATTTATGTCAAGTGCAATTTCGATGTATGGTTATTTATAAAGAGTGAGATTTTTGTTGACTTGGGTATCTAGCAGGAGACCATAGAGAGCAGTAGGTTTTGGAAAAGCTGTATGTCCAAGCTTTTTATAAAGTGTTGCAAATTAGGTGTGAAAAATGGCTCATTTTAAAAATTTTTTTACCAAGTCTGAGCTGGTTCTGTGAAGGCTGTTAAAGAGTAATTGCAAAGTATCATTATTTACATACCCAGACTGGCTTTGTACAGACTATTTGTATTATATCCATGCTCATGTCTGGCTTATATTTCCTTTAATAGAAGGACATAGGTCCTCAGGATGTAGAAATGGAAACCCCTACATTATGCTCAATACACATATTTTAGAGCCATTATGTTATACAATGAAATTGCATAGCATATAAGACCTCAAGCAGAGAAGGGATTTCTCAGGAGTATTGGTAGCAAATGGCACTGGTTTAATGTGGGGTATAGAGGAAATATGGTGCTTCACAGAAGCTCCCTGTTCAGTGTTTTACTAACAGTCCCCAAGCAATCCTAGCTTTGGGATCCTGTCCCCTAAATGCCCTATCTTAATTGGATTGTGCTTTAGGTAATTAGTTTTCCTAATGCAATATAGTCAGTTCTCTCTGAAATTTTCTTTTAATGCCTAGGGACACACCATGTCAAAACCTGATGAGCTTATATATGCAAAGGATGATTTATAGTCAAGCTTACTCCTCCTCTATACCAACATAGTGAAGAAAGGAAGGACTAGAAGTATAATCCTTTCGACATCCCCAGCAGGAATCTAAACTTATTCCTCTGCCATTATAAGATTAATGTCTTGCCATAGTATGAACTAGGGACAATTATCCAGCATCCCTGAGTATGGCAAGTGTTTTCCATTTCTATCTTTCATTTTTGCTGGTGAATCATCAACATCTGTCTTTGGGACTGGATGCATCAGCCATGTGCACTGATGGCCAAATAGTAGCTGGAGTAGAAAAGGGGAAAAAAAGCCCTAAATTATGTTACACCCCAAAAAATTTATACTTTTGACTTGACCAAATTCATTTTCCAAATGAAAACCTGTTTATTTTGCTGTACTGCTAAGAAAAGCAAAATGAGATTTAAATCTTTCGTTTGAGGCTTCTTGGAGTGACATTTTCCAAACTGATAGTGCCTCACATTAAATATATTTTTCTGTGACTAACATTTTGAAAACAATTAACTTTGATGAAATCTGAGATTATTTTTTAATGTCTTTGCTTGCTAGAGATCTTTCTATACCCCCTAAAACGTTGGAAAGGTCTAAATAATCAAAATAGAACTGAAGTGTTGAGTCCAACCCTTGAATACGATAAACTGCTTTAAATTATTTCAGTTGCAGCTTATATTGTTATACTCCTTGAGTATTTATCTAACTTTAAAAAAAATACACAAAGGTTTATAAGGTATTTCTCTATATGACATCTGATGATACTGAAATGAACATCCAAAGGTTTCCTGTCTCATAGAAAAGTATAGGATATTTTGTCAGTTGGTGAAAGTGGTAAAATCAGAATAGCTTTCAAAAGTCATTCAATTTAGGAATGTTTCAGCTGTTCCAATTAAAATTCTCAAAGGATGATTCCTTTGAAATCATATAATACTTTGGAGTAACTTATCACAGTACATTTTCCTCATCAGTGTGAATTTTAAAAAAGAGGGGAAAAAAAACCCTTTGAATTTTTCATCTTTCAGCATCTCCCTCCAAACAGAGCATCCTTCCCATGGGATGCATCTCCTACAACCCCACCTTCTGATTCATGACCCTTATGTTTATGAATCAGGAGCTAGATGGATGGCTGCAGGGGCATTGCACAGGAATAGCCTGAGGGTGTGCTGCACTTAGGACTAAAGCCAGACTGAGATGTTCTGGCACTCATCTCCTCTTCCCACACCTCTGTGTTTGGGAAGGTTTTGGGGGCCACAGTGTAAATCAGATTAAGAACAGGGCTCCAGTACAAAATCTTACCCAGTCCAATGACCAAGGTTAGAGTGTAATCTCTGAGTGAATGGCATTGGAGGTGGAGGACAGAAACAGGCAGATGTGGAATATCTTCTATCATTTTTGCTGTAGAAGGAAAAGTACAATATAACCTTTCCCTGAAAGAATTACACTTCCCGGAAATGCACCACCATGGGGAAAAAGTCAGACCTTACACTCATTTTTCTCAAGTCTGTGCTGTAGTGTGAGGAACAGCATAATGTTTTATCAAATATTATATGTGCTTAATGCTTCTTGATGAACTGGATAAACTGAAATATTCTTAGTTGAACAGCCACAAGCCTCAATAGTTTCTTTTCTGAATGTAAAATGACTTTTTTTCATATTGGAAAACCCTTGATTCCCCTCCTGCTAAAATTCCTGACAAAAATGTATTCAAGTCAAAATTTCCCCACTGGTTCTTATTAAGTAATATAAATAATAAATAAAATGGACACATTAAATGAAGTGGTGTTTGTGGTGTCTTAGCCAGATCCAGAGAGTGTGCTACATTTTAAGAGGAGAGATGGTGCTGCAGCTCATAATACCCCTAAAATGGGAATGAACTAAAATGAACTCATTTCAACATTGTTTGTAGCAGGCTGTAAAGAACAAGCCTCAAGTAAGTCAGTCAAAATGTTGATTTTTCTTATTTTTTCTTTCTCGTGACACATTAAGGAAAAGGCAGACAAAGAAGAAAAGACCAGCTGTTTTTTCACTTGTGGACAACATATAACACTGAGCCTGAAAAACAAAAACCCAAGCAGCACATTTCCTGAAACTGGGAAAATGAGACCTCAGTACTTAAAAGAGCCCATGAAAAGGGAATATTAAAGCAATTTCTCATTTGATTTGCATAGCACACTGCTGCAGCTGTAGCTCAGCTCTTTTAGGCTGGGGTGAATGTGATACAGAAAAGGAAGGCTCAGCACTTGGGCTATGGCTATTTGACAAGGGAGGGACTGGTGCTCTGCAGTCTGGCTGTGACCCACATGCCCAGCTCCCATTTCTGTGAAAAGCTCAGCAAGGGGATGGAAGACAGAAAAATATCTTCTTCTTGTCTAAAGTTAAAATGCCACCAGGTTGAGTTCTCAGCTTTGGGAAGTGACTCACACAGTTTATCTGCAAGTTTCTAGCCTCAGCATGCATTCTACACAGAAGCAGGGCAAACCCTTGGCACCCTCTCCATGCAGTATGTGGATGTATGCTGAGGATTTTAAGGCAATCTTCCTTATCTTCATAGCACACAACAAGGTTTCTCGAGTCTATGTGGGTACTTTAAGTTGGCATTTTTGTCGTGGGTGGTGTTCTCCCACATATTTTATATTCATTGGCTCTCCTGCTTAGGGATATTTTCTCATGCAGATTTCAAAGGCGAGGCAGCCTGGGAATGGGACATTTAGTCTGAGAGGCTGATGAGATGTTTAGTTTAACTTACTGCATTCAAGTAGCCAATAGAGCCCTTGAGCACATTAGTATGGCATTTAAAGACTGTTACACAACATGGCAGAAACCCCTGCTATAATTTTCACCTTCATTCTGTAGGAAAAAGTATGGGTTTGGAACATCTCCACACAGGTCTAAGTGATCCTTTGTGCCCTGTGTAGTGGTAAACAAGGGGTGACCATTTTGCATTGCAAAAATCTTCTGTCTTTATTCAGGACCAAAGTTCGAAATCAAAGCTCTCTACCTGGGCACAAAAAGGGGGAGGTTTCCTTAGGCAGCTTTTCAATGCTTAAGCAACAAATAAATTGCCAGGTTTTGGGCAGAGCTAAAAGAACCAAAGTTTCACACCAAAGATAAAGCACATAAAAGGTTCACTTAAACCTTCGGCTGGAAATAATGGTTATTATAACTCATATTAATTGTTAACTGAACTAATTAAAACTTTTGCATTTATAGCATTTTAGGCTTAGGGGAAAAAAAGAGCTTTTCCTCTTATTTCCTAGCGCTTAAAAATTTGCTCAAAACTTGGAAAAAAAATATGAACAGCTTAACCTCCTAAATTAATAAGGGCTCTGAGAGGAACACTTTGATGTAAACCCATTCAGCCCTCTCACTACCAACACTGTGATCTCTTTAATTACAGGAACAGTATGTTTTATAAATATTAGTTTACAGCCTCCTACATGACAGCAAGGGGAAAATATTGAAAGAAATTTTTATAATTACAGTTCAAGGATCTGCATTTTAATTGAGATTTTTTTTTACCAAATAATTTCATAGGAAGACAGGAATGTTCCAATAAAACTGATTCATGGTTAGTCATTTAGGATTTAAATTGTCCTACTTTGTTATATTTGGACCTAAAATGACACGGAGACAGAGACACCAAAATATTTCTAAGGGTTAGGGGGTTTTTTCCTCACTTCTATTTGCAAAATTCTAGAAAAACATATAGAAATATAGAAAAATATTCTTATGTCTGCCTACTTCTGAACAGTCAAATGCATTATACAGTGTTTTGAAGAAGCACTGTAATTAAAGTTGATAGTGGGGTCTCAAACATACTTGCAAAACACTTGACTCTGCTGCTGTTATTCTCTGAGATGCCCTCTCTGTAATTCCACTTTGCTGAAAAACCATACTTTCTTTATTTTGCATTTGCCAACTTATCCAGTTTCTACCCTATTTTCTCATCTAATGCTTACTTGACAGGTATTGTTACTTACCAAACAGAGAGTTAATAATGAGATAGTAGAGCTGACAGAACTTCTTCCAAAACAATTTCTCTTGGTGTGAGAGCTCCTGTGTTGGCTAAGCAAGCAGAATAGGATCAAGATGTCTAATGGCCTGTGATACTGCTATTGAATCCTTATTTGGAGCTGTAGCAAACTCCTTTCTGCCGTCACTCTGGTCCAAAGGATAAACACAGCCCCAGTAATGCTAAACTTAATGCTTAACTCCATTAAATAGTGTTGGAGAACAATTTCTCAGAGTTCTTTTTTGTTTTGTTTTTTTTTTTTTTTTCTGTATTTCCTAGGTCAAGAAAGTGTTGAAAAAAAATTCTGACTACCAATCCTCTCCTTCACTTATCTGTGATACCATTAGCCAGTCTTAAGCAAACTTGCCAGAAACCCGGAACTTCTTTTCATGCCAACAAGCTGTGTGAGAGAGGGAGGCTCAAGATTGTGTCACTCTGGTAGAGGTGGTGAACTTGCACTCTGTTACCCCATTTAACACACTTCAGATGCAGATCTGCTAGAAATCAGGTCTCAACAGGTGAGGTATGGCAGAGCAATTACCAGTCCATTTTTTGCTCACTTTTATTGTAACTTTTTGTGTGTGTGTGTTCATATTTCAGATTAAACTCAGAGTAAAATACCAGATGAATGCAGCTCACTGTTTTCAAAGTAGTCTAATAATTCTTGTTTCCCTACTGCTGTGTTCAGAGTTCTCAGCTTAAATGTATTTATTTTCTTTGTGATTTTTCCTTGCTGTCAACTGCTTAGGGACTTAACACTTCCTTCAAACATGTTTTGTGATTGTTCATTTACCACAGGTGTGGGAATTTTTTTTTTCTTAGTATAGACATAGCAAATCCAAATGTTCTTGGTAAGTGCATCAAATAAAAATGCAGTTCTACCTTCATGTATGAAACCATTCAAATACATCTCTCTGGGTATGGTCCTTTTCCAGATGTGCAAAGGGATTAGTACTCTTTTGGATTGAAAAGATCACAACTGGGACAGACACATTGAGAATGCATTGGAAATTGTGTTTCAGTTTGGTTCTTGTAGAGATAAGGTTTTAATGTTGTATCTTTTTATGTTCCACTTTCAGTTTTCCCAGAAATCTTTTGAATATTTCACCTTCAATATCTAGCCTTGCCTTTTCTCTTGTGAGCTTTCATCCATTTAAATTAGTAATCTTGGTCTACAGTGACATAAACAGGAAATCAGAGTATTGTCCTTTCTGGGCATGGAGATTTGCAATTTGTGAATATTAACTGATTTCTGCCAAGCCTCCTAAGTTATAGAAGACTCTTTATTTGAGTGCACACTTGAGTTTCCAGCATGCACTCTTCCCATGAAAAGTTAGATTTGGAAGAACCACCTGAGTCACATGAAGTACGTGATGAGCAGAAAGCTCTTGCTCATTTTACTTCAGGTACTTTTCCAGCTGTGTGCATGTGTAAAAATAGGTTATGTGCATACACTATGCATAAAAGTTATCAATAAATAACCTTCTCATTTGGCTAAGAAAGAACCCTCATATAACACATCTCTCTCTCTTTTGCATGTAGCTTTTGTAATCCATGCCTTGGATATTATCCTAGATCTGATTTTAATGAGTATCTTTCAAATTAAATATCTCTTTTCCTTGATCATCTTCCTCCTTTCTTTTTGTAAGATAAGTTTTCTCTTCCAGGCATGATGTATAGCTGTCTCAAGTTATATTACAGCTGAGTGTCTCTGACTTTCATTTCCTGTGATTATCTTTGGTATCTGTGTTTAGAGAGTATATTACATGCTTTGTCCTATGCTAAGCAGCCAATCTGGTGAAAAAACATGAAATCACCAAATAAACTGATACTTAAAACCAGGAAAATAAATATTGCACTTAATTATCTGTACTCTCATTTAACCCTAGGTGATACTCTGTTAGGTTCTGATTGAAGCTTCCAGCAAGTGCGTATGCACCCCAGGAAACAATTAGTGGAGAGTAATGCTGCAACTCTTCTCCAGAATGAAAACACAATCTCATCACTGCAAATTAATGCTATTTATTATTGATGTTCCATCTCAGCTGATAACAAGAATGCTCAGTTGGATTAGATAAATATCAATATGCCATGAAGGCTCTAAAATTCAGTACCTTAGAAAGACATTTTTCAAAAGCCATAATAATAATTTTTGTCTTTTCTTACATCAAACTACTGACCAGTGGTGGAAAAAAAGATAATGGCATAAAGTTAATATCACTGTGGTATCACTGTGGTATCCTAAAGATAATTCATGTTTGATCAAATTTAGATGTAACAAGTTGAAATGTTCTTCCTGTACTAAAATCAGCAGCAGAATTTCCAGTGGGATTGGGGCAAAGCAGCTGAGTCACTTACTGAAAGCTGTAATTTTTAGGAAAAAAAAGACAGCTCAGACTATGATATTGTCCCATGACTAAATATAGGGGAAAACCAAGCCTTTCTGTCTTTTTTTTTTGTATGATTGCAGCGTGGTGAAATTCTCAGAGGATGAAAGGACAGATCTGAATGTGATATTTCCTGAGAGAAGAATATTAGTTTTATGAGTCTAAATATAGAGAGGGGACAGACTGCATGAGAGTTACAAACTCCTAAACTCAGTGTGAGAGAATTATAATCACCAGAAATATAAAACTGCTATTTGTGTAACGTCAAAAGAGTCCTGACCCATGCCAGAAAGAAAGAAACCAGAAAGAATCCATTTTCAGAAAGACACGTTATTCACTTACAGGAGCTCCTAATGTAGGCAGAAGGATGTGCCCTTCCACGTGAGAATGGATGTCCTACACAAAAGGTAGATATGCATAGAAAATGAGATTATGAGAAAATGCAACTTTTTGAGAATCCAAGATTCAAAAGATTAACTGCAGAAACTGAATCTAAACAAAAACCACTCCACTTCAAAACTGTTTTTATAAAGAGAGCCAGATTGTATTCATGAGCCTTTCAAACTTTTCTCACTTGACATGTGTTTGCTTATTACCAGGAAACATAGAGCAAATTCATCTTATTTTATTCTTCCTCCTCTTCAGAGCAAGAATTAGTCTTCATGAGGTTTTTCTGGTTTGAGCTGTCTCCTGCATGTCCTTAGTTGGTGTTGGCTCACACTCAGAGTTACAGTAATGCTCAGGTAGGTTACTTGAGGAGAGTTTTGTGGGGAGGCATTGTCCTTTTGATTGCAAAGCAGCCTGTGAAGAAAGTACTGTAACTTTGCACAGCTTTATCCCAGGGGTAAAAAAACCTATCAAGAGGGCTCTAAAACCAAGTTATGAGGGTGAGACACTTCCTTTCAGTCTAGAGAGAGGGTGGTTGCTTCACAAACTGGTGTTCTTCCCTTTTCTGCTGCCAATAGCTATTTCTCTTCTAATGACAAGACAGAGAAACCAGGACTACTCCTACACTTACTGCTGTCCCCATTCATTTTTTCATACTGTGGGGATTTGGGCAAGAAGCTCGTGCCCCTCGTTAAATGCAGAATTTGTCTGCCTGAGGCTGAGTGGAGTGGTGTTGCATTGAACATACTCCACTGCACTGATCCACTGCACCCAGGGAGGGCTGTTGAGTTGTACCCCTTTGAAATAAAAAGGTTGCTCCCTCTCCACTGACAGGGCTTTTTCCCTCTCTACTGACAGGGCTTTTCTTCCAAGTCCAACAGCATGGATCACTAGTGGGTTTTATGTGAGTTGCTAGTTAGGGAACAGTTCGAAAGAATTATTTACCTTGAGGGAAACACAATCAAAAATCCTTTCAAATCAAAAAGCCATGTCTCTTCTCTAACGTTCTTTATTTTTTTCTTTAAACTTTAGTCACAAAATAAAAAAAAAAAAGTTGAAAATATAATGGGGAAATATTGAGGTGGTGAAGAAAACAATTTGGTGGCCTTAATGACTCATGTCACTGCTTTGCTTACCACCTTATTCAGTTTCTTATTAGCAGATAAATGGACATACAAACAGGAGCACTTCCTCCTACTGGCTGCTTATGATCCCTCAGCCAGCCATCTCCTCTGCCTTTGGATAAGTAACTCCTCAGGAAGCTACTGCAATGCTTGGATATTTGGCCATTTCCAAAAATAATTCCTTGTGCATGTCCCTGAGTTTGTAAATGAATCATTTCAAACGATGAATCACTGAGATGTGCTACAATGGGAAAACAATAGCCCCAGTCACAGTTAAATTTACGGCTCAAAAGCTATAAACCCAAGGCTTGTAGAAACAGAATTCTAATTTGAGTAAATACTCCAAACTCAAGACGGAGAGCGAGGACAAGAGCTGCCCCTGAGCAGCTTCTCTTCAAGCAGCTGAAGCTGTTGGCTGTGGATTGGGGTGCTGAGCTGCAAAGCTCCCCTGTGCTGCTCCCAGGAAAGGCAAGCCCTCAGCCTGCTCTGCCTCCCAGGGTATAGCAGAGCAAAGATGGGACATTCACACCTCCTGGGAAGCATTCAGATCTTCCTTCATTCCCAGCAGATGCAACCAGCCCTGCTGCTGATGACCACGACCTGGGTGTGTGTTTCAGGCATGGTCTCATTGGCATCTTCTCTTGCATTGCCTGATATATCTGCAGCATGCAAGTTGTCATAATTAGGGCAAATAAGAAATTGCCTCTCCAAACAAGATTCTTCTGCACTGCCTCCATGAGCTGGTAATATCAGCCACAACCTTGTCAGTTTTAATGAGATTGTTGACACCTTCAAATGGACAAATAGAACAAAATAGCTCTCCTGGCTACAGAAACTGCTGTGATTTACATCAAAAAAGCTCAATAGGCCCCAAGACTATGGTAGAGCATTTGAATTTCTGCTACACACCATTGTTCTTCAGCTTCATCAGTGAGTTTCAGGTAAAGGCAAGGAAATGTCATCCTATTTAATTATCTGTTTATATGTGTAGGTGTTTTTCTCAGGAGAAACATATTATGGTGTACCTACCATAGAGCTCAGAGCCAGGACATAAAGTTTTATAATCCTTTTATCCTCTCTTCTTTAGACCCCCCAAAATATATTCTTACAAATTACTTCTCCATTTTGTCTTCCTAATGTGTTTTCCTTCTCGCCCAGCCATAGTGGGACTATCTACCTAATTTTTTCATTAACCAGCTGCATTTTTGTACATTGTTGCATACAGGTAGTTTTTAATCTTTTCCAGCACTGCACTTTTGTAGATGCAAATATTTTTTTGCGTCCTGGTATTCTTCTTAAAATGTCCCTAACTGACATCACCACACGTTTAAAGTGCACAGAATGCTAAGTGTGGGCATCAGTCTGTAAGCATATTTTATAAATACATTACTGTGCATGGAGAAATGTTTTTTTCTTCCATGATTGTACATTTTTCATATATGAAAATATATGAAATGTAATATGATTACATTTAGAGGGACCCAGTGTGTTAACTCCTTGGGGATGATAGGGAATTCTAGGGAATGTGCAATAAGAAAAGACCAAAGCTTTTAATATACTTCATAAAAATGTGTGGTTACTGAAAAACATATGATTTAGTTGAATGTGCAATTACTACTTGATTGAATGGCATACCTGATTTTATCTATCTTTAAGTAAATGTTAGGGGATCTGCAAAGTAACCTATGAAATGAGGTTAGGATTGCTGAACTGTTTGAGATAAAACTGGATGGAATATTAGATTAAAGCAAAACTTTTCAGTCACATTGTTCACTAGATGGAAAATCAATTTTTGCATGACCTAAACAATCTCCCAGTGGGGAACTAAGTTCAGAAAAAAATAATTCCTTCAGGAAAAATGAGGATCTTATAATATTCTTTTTCATATTTCTTGCAGGATTTTCAAAGTGAAAACATTTCTTCTTCAAATCCTCATTTTAGATCATGATAAACAAAATTAAAATTTAAGAAAGGGATACCAGCACTAATAGAAAAGTGTAGCTTTAAATTCTAAAACAAAAATGGTTATGCTTTTTCTTTAATTTAGTGATGAGTTGGAGGAGGATAGCACCTTATGCAAACTACATTTTATTTGTTGCTGGTTAGTTTATGGTTTTAGTTACTAGCCCAAAATAATAAATTATTTCTGAAATTCCATCTTTCCAAGAGCTGTGATGAAAAATACTTAACATATTTAAGACTTTCATTAATTATTCGTGCAACTATGGACTCCAGTGTTCAGTGTTCATACAGAATTTGGAAAACAGCAGGAGAAAAGCCTACTGTCTTGCTTTTAAGTATGGAATTAGAAGGATGTGTCTAAGAAACTCATGTGAGATGACCTGTTTTTACTGGACACAGAGGAGAACTTGTCAAAATTGACGAAAATTTAAAAAAACCAAAACCAACCCCTCCCCCCCCCAAAAATACATAAAAACCCCACCCCCCCAACCCCAAAATATTGCAAGACCTTCAGAGTAGTATTCAAAAGGCTCATCCTGCTATAACTGATTCCTGAGTTTCCCAACCACAAAGATTCTGCCACCTTTGATGAACCTGTTCATTTAAGTCAAAAGAATCTCCTCCTGTCTACCTCTTCCAAGAAGAATGAACTGTAGGAATAATATAAAGTGTTAGGTTGTTTTATGTTGGGTTTTTTTTTGCAGGATGTCCAGGATGTTAATTATTCTATGTGTTTTATCACATACCTCAGGAAAAGAGAAGCCATTTTAAAAAGTTTTCTTGATTCTGAAGTGATAAAAAAATGCTATAATAGGAAGTCTGTTTCTTTAATCTTCTTTTCCTGTTTTTCTCTAAATATGTTGTTTTGGCTACTGAAAAGAAGAGAGAGAAAAAAATCAATAACAGGAGTTCATCATATAATTTCCTTGTCAGCCTATTCAGAAATTAGCTGTCAGATTAAAAACAAAAGAAACTAACAAAACAAAACCATAGAAAACAAAAACAAACCACAAACAAACAAATTCCAACCGACCAACAGATAAAACCCAATGTGCTGTTAAAAAAAAAAAAAAAAAAAGAAAAAGAGTTTAGAAAAGAGTTCTGGGAGTTATAAAAGAGTAGAAAAGAGAAAAGAGTAGAAAAGAGTATCTGGGACTTAGCTGTTTAATCTTGTGGTAGTGAACTGCAGAAGTGAAAATTGCTTTGACATTTCATGGTAGTGACAGTGTCTACATAGCCCTGAGAAGACGTCCCCAGCAGCAAGTTCAAGGCCAAGGGCCTCACCTGTCTGCCTGCTGTGAAATTCTGGCAATTCTGTCATGCAAGCACATCACCATGTGGCATGCTGGCAGTCCTCAGAGGACATTTTTGGTGTATCTGCCCCTGTTGTGCTGGCAATAGGATCTGGTGAGATCAGCATGGCTGAAGACAGAAGTCAGAAGTCCCGTTTCCATTCTTGTGGGTCCCTTCCAGCACAGATTATTCCATGATTTGTGATCCTCCTCCCTCCCGGGGCCGTGCACTCCTGGAGCGCAGCCATGAAGCACCAACTATGTCCCTGGACCACCCTTTGCCTTACTGGGCAGCCCTGGGGCTGTGACAGCACCAGCCACTTTCTGCTGGAGCTGAGCCTTCTGCAGGCACCTTTCCTGCTGCCCTCCCCACAAAAGGAACATGACACATCCACATGGGATGCCGGAACCTGCCCTTCTCATCCTCATCAGCAGACCCCAAACCACAGAGCTGTAATAGTTTCAAACAGCTTTGCTTCTGGCAAAGAGCTACAGAAATATTTAATCATTGTGGTCTTCCCTGATACGCAAGCAGCCTCTCTTTGGCTAAACTGTTTTTGGGGTTTTTTTTCCTTTTATTGGTTTAATGACAGATTAATTGGTTTTTAGAGTGCTTGTGTCTCTTGCCTGCTTTAGTGGTTCTTTAGATGTTTGTGAATCTAATCTGAACACAAGTTAGGTGGTCCTCATATTCAGGCCAGATTCTGCAAATTAGTTTAATTCACAGTAAGTATTTAGGCACCGGGCTAAGAGGATGGGTATTCAAAAGAGCTCAAGAAGCTGGACTGTGTAGACACTTAAAATTCCACCATGAATTTTACATTTAAGATTCCCATTCTTAAATGTTCTGGCAGTACCTGAAATGACTCAAAGTTCAGTGTAAATGTAAAATTTTTAAAATAACACCATGAATCCAGCAGCAAGATGTTGAGAGTTTTCTAGTTTTCAAAACAACATACCAAAAACAAAGTTATTTTTCTCAATAAGAGAAGAGAGAATTTGAAATATCATCCTATATTTGCAGACACTAATTCCTGGAAATAGCACTGCAAATATTCCTGGATTGATCGTTCAATATATTTGGTGAAAACCCAATTCTTCCTATCACTAATAGAGAATTGTGAGTCTTGTGTATTCTGCCAGCAGAGAAAATTCATCTACCTTTGTTACCAAGTTTTCTAGATTTTACTTTTCAGAATTTGAGTAAAACTTGTTTTTCAATCCAAAACAATGTTCAGGCAAGTACATTTTCACTTCTAGCTTAATTGGAGGCCAGCATGTCTGGTTGGAGTTGTTTGATGGCTTTTTCAATTCCTTGAGGTTCCAGTGATTTGTGATGTCTTTTATTTGTAAGTAAAGGCACAGACAGCTTTTTCCAGGGCTTGTTATTCCATTATAAAGCTACATAAAGGAGCTGTATAACCTATTGGTAATGAGCAACCATCAATACTGTTGTGTAACCAAGCCACCCCCTTCTGCTTCCTGTCTTTTCATTTACTCTTCAAAGTCCCCTTCTCTCTGCAAATACTCTGCTTTGTGCCAAATAGTTGCTGGTTCTCAGGGGATACAGAAAAAGTGAGGCTGGCCTAAAAGGTGGTGTGGATCTCTAACTCATCCCTTTAAAGGCAGGGCTTTAGCATAAGCCATGCCCAAGGTACTGGATTAAGTTTGCACTTGGGATCATAGGCCAAAAGGGTCCTGGTAGTGGGCTACAGGGGCAAGGGAAACTGTGCAGGTACTGATGCTGGCTGGAGATAATGACTCACTTCTTCCCAAGCATGATGCATCACAGTCCAATGTGGTTTGCAGCAGTTCCTGAGAGACCCGTGGGTATTATGCCAACTTTAAGATAAAAATTGAGAGAATGGTTCCTCAATTCCGCTTACAGAGGGGAAGGTTTCAGTTGTGTATTGAGGAAATGTATTATTTCCACAAAGTGGGAGCATTAAGCAAAGGTCTCCATCAAGCATCTAAAACATCCTGTATGCAGCTGGGAAAGAATGAGGACTGGAAAAATGGAGAAGAAATGTACAAAAATTGAATTAGGAGATTTAAGAACAGAACTGAGCACCATTTTTTCTCTTTTCAGCAAATTAAAGAGGTAATTTTGAAATCCCGAATTCCTTTCCATCTTTCCCCTTTTCCCCCATAAGAATCAGTTTGTATTACGTGCCCTGTTAGAAACTCTGTTCTGTTTCTCTGTAGGCTCTGGCACATTCAGGACCCCTGCCTTTCATTCTTTTAGGTGACATTAACAGCCATTTGTCAGGAGTGCTTCTGTAGTGACATCCTCACTGAGTCTGCTGCTCAGGAGACAATTATCAAGCAGTGAGAACAGCATGGAAGGCAAGCATTTCAAAATGGAGTCAAAGCTGTAGTGAAGCATTTGCCTCAAGCCAAAATAAGCCAGGTAGGCTAGAGCTGAAACAATAGCATGGTGCAGAGACACATGCTGAGTAGATGTAGCATTCTTATTTTATAATAAAATCTTCCACACTTCATAGTGTAATGTTAAAAAGAAAAAAAAAAAAAAAAAAGGAGCATGTTATACTCAGCACTACCATTGTGTACTATCTCACTATCTCATGGCTGATTGACACCCTGCACTGACTCAGGGCTCCCCAAGTATCATCCAGGTCCACGTAATAGAAAGCCACTCAGAATGACTCACCATTCAATATGCTCACATTCTATAGACTCACTATCTTTCTGACTTCAATAAGGTTTTTTTTCTTTTTAATTTCTTTTAAAGTCACACTGTTTTCTTTCTGTCCCCTCTTTGTTTTTAACCCAAACTATTGCCTATAGAAGTTTTGTCCAGAGTACCCAGCAAGGTAGCACAGGTAAAACATGCTGTGCTCCAGCTGAAATTAATAAGAGGACTTTTCATAACAACAGGAATCCTGGCATGCACTTAGGAGCCTGTGAACTGGATGGTGGCTTTTAAGCCAGTGCCCTGGTGTCTAATTCCTCACAGGCAGTGGGAGAGCAAGCTTTTAATCTCCGTCAGAAGCATCTTCTTGTCCTGTGTGTGGACCTGTTGTGTGGGTGGGGAAAAGGGAAGAAAGCCCTGTCACTTCTCCAGACTTCTTGTAAGATTTCTGCTTTCCCTTCGTGACAGTAACAGTGAAAGAATAGTTTCTGAATGACCTACAATATAGGGATTTCTCTTCTCTGACCTCCCCAGCTGGCTGGTTGCAGAGAGGAAAACTGTGCAATTAGAGATGTCAGAAAGGTAGATGAGGTGTTTTTTCTTCTTTTAGTTGGTAGTACAGAAGGATTATAGCACTTGAGCTGTTATCCTTCTGATTGATGTTAGCCCTGGGGCTTTTGACTTGTACAGTCTTACTGTAATGTGTGTATACATTGTTTTAATTGTGCAGCAAAGGAGGAAAAGAAAAACATATATATATATATATACACCTACCTTTATCACCCTTAACCCTGCTGACCATATATAAGGAGATCCTAGCATTTGAGAGCAATTGAACTTGTTCTGGTCATTCTCTAAATATATTACAGTAGTAGCTGTTTCTAAGATTCCCATTCTTAAATGTTCTGGCAGTACCTGAAATGACTCAAAGTTCAGTGTAAATGTTATGTGCTGTCTGCTCTATGTTGATATTAGGGTGGCATGTTTTCCAGTAGCAAAGTAAATAATTAGCACACAAGAAGCAATTATTTCTGTTAATAAACAGCCTACAGTGCCAGTTTGCCCAACATAAACCTATTGGATCTGTATGCAGAGGCAGCACAAATAGTCCATGGGGCCATGGCCTCAAAAAATTCTATAAATACAGATAGGGTAAGGGTGGGTGTTAAGTGGTTAGAAATCTGGAACCTTGGAGGAAGAGATGATTCTGTATGTGTGCTTCTACCTCAAATTCACCAATGATCAAATTAGCTGTAGGGGACTCTCTCCCTCTGGATGCACTGGCAGATTAATAACACGCAAGCAAGGGCTCTGAAAAACAGCAGGCAGAGCATGTTCTCATATATCGTGCCATGAGAGTGGAGTTTCCTATCCATTATAGTAAGGATGATTGCAGTAATGTCTGTCTCAAGTTCTTCTTCTATCCAGACTGAACACGATCCAGTGAACCTGGCTGTGTTGACAAACTGGTACAGACCAGCTTGTCATACAGCAAAAGGCAGTCTAGTTAGGCAGAGGAGGCAGTGCAGCACCCTTAGGAAAGGTTTCCGATAAACCCTGTACCACAGCTCAATTTGGCTGAACAGCTGGTTTCTAGCCCTCCTCGAGAAGAGGTGAGGGTCTGGCTTTTCATACAGGTGTCACTGAGACGAGGGAATGGAGAATGAAGCCAACCTGCCTGGCAGGACACCAATCGAGTTCACTTTGTGAGTGCAAGGAGGGAGAGCTGAGTGTCAAGAGTAGGATGATGATCCCTTTTAATTAATTTACAGCAGTCCAGATAAGTTTAACATAGATGTTTCAGCCCCTGAACTTCTTGCGACGTAATTATGAAAGGAACAAAAGCACTGGAAAATTTAAAGAACATCCAGAGTCCAAAGAGTCATCCTCACTAAGCTGGCACTTGCCCAAAAATGAGCCATGAGGAGGGAGGAAGAGTATTATGGGATAGCAGTGAAGTTCAAAAGAAATACATTAACTGAGTCCTTTCCTAATAGGAACAATAGGTGTGAATTTCCTTTTTCTTAAAGATGCAGCTTTCCAGAATCTGTAACACACTCTGAATGATTGCACTAGATGATCTTAGGGGTCTTTCCCAACCTAGAAAATTTTGTTATTCTTAGACTCTTTCCATCCATCTGTCATACAGCTGTCAGATGAAAGGGTAGTTGGTTTGAGCTTGAAAGTGAAGCCTTCTTTACCTTGGAAGTACTATTTCTCACTCTTCCTTGTCATTTTTTGAACCACTGCAACATGCAAAACTGCTAACCTTAGCTCTCCTCCAGCTAATTAGGCAACAGCATTAAAACTCTTTATTAAGGCACCCCTCCTGGGTGGCTGCAGATATATATACTTTCACAGAGTAATTGCTTTCTGGCCCTCATTTTAATTGGAGTCCGTGGGGGGCCTGTGGAATTCCGCTGCCTTCATCTCCCACTGGCTCATTGTGCCTGTGACACAAATTTAGAAACGGGACTGCTTTCCAGATCTGCATCTGAAAGAAAATGTAAGTGAGGGGGGAAAAATAACAATAGTTAGTAGATGACATGTAAGAGGAATTACACTGGAAGAACACAGTCTTCCACTTTGATTCCTTCTTTTACCAGGAGAAAAAAAAAAAAATTGTGAACATTTTTCTGGCATTTCTGTTTTCTGTCTTTTGTCTAAGATGGTGCAGCTTGTAACTAGGTTAACCAGATCCTGGAGGAACTTAAAGGCCATTTAAAGCAAAGCTTAAATAAAACCTATTTTGACCCACAGCTTTCTAGGTCCTTGGAGTCTCAGGCAAGGAATGTAACCCAAATATGAAAGGAACTGCCTCTTTAAATTCAGGCTTTGTCAACTTTAGCTCCAGAAAAAATGTTTCAGCTTTATTCGAAGTTCATATTTTGTTTAAAATGGACCCTTTAAAGGCACTGAAATGAACTATTTGCCTAACAAAACATTTCTGTCAGAAGAACTCCAAAAAACCAACAGGTTGGAAGAAAAGCATGTGTTCATGCTTGATTACACAGAATATAGTCAGGAGGGTTTTATGCATAGAGAAAATTCTTGGGTTTATGCTTTGAGTTTTTGAGATATGTGCTTTAGCTAGGTATTTCAAATTAAATGAATAGTAGTAAAATGGTAATTGTATTGTTCGTATATGTCTTCAGAGTTAATATATTCTAAGATGAGCTAATTCATATCCACCAAGCTATTGTTTCAGGCAGTAACTGCAGACACTTCTACTCTGTATAGTGCTCCAATTAATGTTTTCTAAATTATAATCATAATCATAAGGACTGGAAACTGTAATTTTTCAAAAAAGTGTGCAGATACAACAGCATGAAAAGAAATTCTGTCTCATTTCAACATTTTAAAATAAGTTTTTTTCAATTTTTTTTGTATCAACACAGAAATAACTTCACAAAACTGCAGGTATATAATTGCCTCTTTTGGAGGTTTTTTTTTTTTCAACATCTCACAGTTTTTAAAGTTTTCAATTATTTCCACTAGAACTTAATATACATCCTTCATTCTTCTAACTCTTTTTTTTCTCTGTAAGTCTAGGTACTGGGGCAAAGTTTTGCCACAACCTAAAAATGCCCCAGTGCCACACACAGAGAGGTTTTGCACCTGAGTGTCCGTGCATGGTGCTAGTGTTTTGTTTCTTCCAACACGGCTGATTACTGTTGCCATTTCTGTGCACAGCTGGGTCTTTCTAGAAAGGTCTGTAGCCCCTCATCACATCTATCCAATTAGGCTGATTGGTTCACAGCGCTGAGCCAACCTGATTGAGAGGTGTGCTTGGCTCCGTGTCCTTATTTCTAACTGCTTTTTTGTGTGTTAAATGAACCTTGCTGAGGCCCTTTGTGAGCCACTCTGCCAGCTTGAAGGCAAAGATGCGTGACTGGTGTAATGCTGAAGAAATAAAACCTATCCTTCTCACTTGCTGTGGGCGAGCTACACTACAAATACACTGAGGTCTTAGTTTTGAAGTTTTAAAGTTGTGGCTACATAGAGAGACAAAAAAAACAGCCTTGGAGTTCAAAGATTGAGGATTTGAATAGACGTTCATAAAACAGGAATCTAATCTATTGAGATTAGTGCAGGCTGATTAAACTAATTTTCCATTTAAAGGTAGTTTGGCCATGCCAGATGGCTTTAAATCTGTTGTGTAGAAGGTATAAACAAAAAGCCCACTGTACTTGTTTCAGGGGTTGTGAGCTTACAGCTGATATAGTTTCAGGCTGCAATTCTTGCAGCCCTTTCATAACGCAGTGATCCCATTCAATTCTCCTCCAGGGCCTCAGAAACTCAGCTTCCAGTGTTGCAAAAGAAATAGATTTTTCTAGTACAAGTATCATAAAAACACATGAGGAGGTTGATGATGGGTTACACTGGAGCAAGTAGAAGGATGAGACAGGACTGTGCCAGGAATGAGCTGCCTGACTTCTGTGCTGCAAGACCAAGAGGGAAGCGGGGGAGAGAGAAGGAGGCTGCATGGTATGAAGCAGAATTCAGGCATTAGTTCATCTTTTACATCCAAAACTTAGAGATGTTTAGATTAATGAAATTTATTCACTCCATGGTGGTGGCCCAGGAGCTAATTCGCTGTTGGCTGTAATTTTGGTACTCAAAGGAATTATTTCAGCACACCGTGCCTAGAAAAGCACTTGCAGCATTTGCAGAGTATATATATGTATATATATGTCAAATTGGATTTTGAACTCTCCTAAATGTGCAATTGCTCTATTCTCAGAGAAACCAACACTCTTACATTACAGCCTTCAAGTTATCCACTGACTTTGACGAGCAGTCACAGGAATGCTGTGCTGTTTAATATGGGCTGTGAATTTAATATGGGCAAATGTTCCTTTTTGTTGAACCTTGTAATGAAAATGTCTCTAAATATCTCTAAACCTTAAACTATCAAGTGCTCTACTGGCTCTAAGTTCTGCTACGGTTAAGTAACAGTTAATGTCAAGAGCATCAAAATTTGCAGAAATCATTCCTCTAAAAGAGATGAACCACCTGACAGATTTACATCAAAATCAGAGACACTTTTTGCAGTTTCATTTGATTGCATGTGAGAGTGTTTCATAATCTGATGTTCTGCTGTGCAAATTTAGAGTGCTGCCATTAGCTTTGAAAGCACTGCAGTAAATCCACCATCCACGTATCTGACTCAGCAAAACTAAACCCCACATTCCTTTTTAGAAACTGAGTTCTTAATATTCTGCTCTTTTACCTTTGTTTATTCTTAAGGAATCAAAAAAAAAATCTAATTGTTTCATTTTGGAGGAGAAGGAAGATGTTACAGCTTCAGCGCTGTGCAAAATTTGATCCATTTTCCATTAAATATACATTGTTATGTACAGCTGACATCCACAAAGAATTTTGCATTCAGAATTAAAAACTCATTTGCACACAGTATGCACAGTGCATTACCTCCTTTTGTAGAAAGACCACTGCTCATGAGTAGTTGTCTAGAAAAGGTCTTACTTCAGACACATGACAGATAAGAAATCTAAGCATTTCCACAAGCACACTCCCTCCTCCTTTCATGCGCCTACATGGCTTGGACCAGGCTGTATTTACTCACAGGTTTGAAAGGCTTTGTCCACATCATAAATGTTAAACAGTGCAGAGATTTGTCTGAAGAGATGAGATAAACTGTGCACAAGCATTGCAGTCAAAGGCAAAGGCAGAGTGTGGGTGGGAGAGGGCAGTTTGCCCTGGTGTAAGAGTGAGAGAGCTAGGAGCTGTGTTTCGTGTCTCAATAAGTATTATAGGTGTTAGTCTTCATGCCTACATGGCTTAAGGCATTACAGCTGTAAAGCTGAGCTTAGGGAAGGCTCAGCAGTCTTTGATAGGATACTTTACATTGCTGAATTAGAATTTCAAGGAATAAGAGACCACCTCTTTCTCTTCAGTTTGAATAACAGACCTTCATGCTAGCATCAAGCTGAAACAGCCAATGAGTCTATGGTGCAGAGCTGCTCACTTTAAATAAATAGGAAGCAGTTTTTTCCTCTTGCCTCCATCAGCTAACCACTGACCAAACCCTTGTTTTCTCCTAAACTTGTTTTGAAATCTGCTTGCATTCTGTTCTGAGTCCACGTGGTGTGAACACAGGCTCTACCAAACACATTGATAGACAAATCACTCTGTAACTCCATGGTCTTTCCTTCCCCACCTGGGAAAAGAGGGAAAATCTCAAGCAGCAGATCAAATGCTCACATGCCTTTAGAAAAAGTTCCCCAAGAAGGCTTACAGTTCATGGATTTCTTCCAGATCTCCAGTGAGTCTTTAACAAGGGCCAGAACATAGGCCATGCTCTTGCTGAGCAGTAATTCACCTCCTCTGCACTGGGAAAACTTATCCAGCTGGTTACAATGCTACCTAAGCTGGCAACCATGCTTCTTCACATTGGCCAAAAAATCCCAATAGGGATTATAGTGTTGTAGTATAATCTGAGTGAAAAAATAGTAGGTTAAATTTGTTGAAAAGACCTGGCAAGCCATTTGTTAGATAAGACCCCCAGTATCAAAGCTACAGTTGTGGGGAATATATAAAACATTTACATGTCCAGGACAGACAGTGAAATAGGAGCTGATAAGGTGACTAATTAAAGCAGAAAACCTTTGCTTCCTGAATTAACATATAACATTTGAATGGAATTAATAGGAACCCCTGAGGCTGAAATAGGGACATGGCTTTTAAACTGTGCTGAAATGCATTGAAATAGTTACACTTCTTTGTAAGATAGACTATGCAGAAAAATACAGAAAATAGGAATGTGTGTGCTAAAAACAGAGACTGTCCTTTCTCCATTGGAATGTCTGACAGCTAAAACAAATTGGTTTGGCTTTGTCATTTAAAACAGTGAATGATATTTTTTCAAGTTGTTCCCTTGTGGATAGATTCTTACAAAATGAGAGCAGTGATTCCATTAATTTGTGTCTCATCTATGGTCCCAGGTGATGTAGTTAATATAGTTTCTGTAATGTCAAGTTAATACTTGTTCCTCCTTTTGGTGAATTCTTTTACAAACTTGCCCTCAGCTTGTGTTATACCCTCTGCTAGAAGAGGAGTTGAACTTGGGAACAGAGACTTTAGGCTTGAGCTAAAAAAATTATAAGATCTAAAGAAATGAAACTTCCACATATGTCTTCAAAAGCGAGTTGGGTTATGGCTCTCCTCTTTCCTGCAGGGGGGCAACCCAATGCCTGGACAATTCACAGAGTTTTACATCTCCTTCCATTCATTTTTTTCCATTTTCTGTGTGAAAAGCACAGTCCTACATCCTGACTAAAGAGGAGGATGAGGTATTTCAGCTGGAGACAGTGGGACAAAGTTGCCAAATGCAAACGTGCTGTTGACATGGATAGTGCTTCCCAAGGGGGCTGGTCCTTGGCCCAGGGCTCCAGGCAAAAGATGGGAAGAATTAATACTCATCATCAGAATATCTAACTAATTTCACAAAACAAGCTGGATATCTATTCAGAGAAAACTTATGCTTTCAAGAAGAAATTTCACCTAAATTTTAATTTCTATTTAAAATATTAATCAAAATTGATGACCTTAACTTTTCACAGAGCAGTTATTTGTATTCTTCCATGCCTTTGGGAATTTTTGAGTGGTCTTCTCAGAGACAAAATGAACACTGGTGTAAAACTGTTTCACAAAATAAATTTGTATGTTTCAGGAAATGCTTCTCTCACAATGATAGAAAGAAAAAAGTAATTGGTTTAATTTGGTACAATCAGATGGTACAAAAGGCACTAAGAAGAAGTAAGCACTAGAGAGTGATAAATCCAAGGGGTTTTTTTTCCTATTTTTCGTTCCATTTGGAAAAAACCCGCATCATGGTTAAAGCATTATCAGAATTGATGTTGATCTCTCTGGCTAACATTTCAATGAGTTAAAACTTAAGGGATGTTTGGCTGTATTCCAGTTTTTTTCAGTTCTGTGCTCTTTTAGGAATTTTAATTTTTCTTGGATAATTAGATCTCTGACATTAGACACATATAATTAACAGGGAAAATGGCTTGCATGCTGGCTATAATAGCACTGTTTGATCTGTTTGCCAGATAACTGTTATGACCTTTTTTTTTGGAGCCAATTTGTTCCCACAGATAGCAGCAGACATGCCTAACTGGAACCACTTCAATTTGTTTGAAAGGATGAAATCCTGGGACCTTTTACTGATTTCAGTGGCCTCAGGATTTTGCATGCATCCTTAACATTTCCTTTTAAGATAATAGTTTTTCAACATTTTTTTATATATATAGTTGTATCTGAATGACTCCCCCATGTCAATAGAATATAAGGGCTGAAACTTCATGTGCAAAGCTGTATTGCTCAGAGATGCTTCTTAGAACTGTCACAGATGCTTTTACGGTAATTTTCAAAATGTGCCTCTCTGGGTGGGAGAGAGATGTGTTCTCTTTAAACTAAAATATTAGCGTTATCTGTCTGTTGTTAACCAGAGTTCAGGACTTGAGTGTCATTCACGTCTTTTGCAAAATTGTCCCCAAGACTTTTTAATAGCCTATTTACCAACTGCTAAATAAACACCACCTGACAATAAAGGACTGGAAAAAATGTTTTCAGCTGCTTGTTACCATGTCTTTTATGCTACTTACAATTTTCTGCATTTAGATCAAGTTTTGGTTCACTAACATAAAACTTTTTCTCCTCATTTTTTAAGGAGTAAAAAAAATATGGCTATGAGGTGAGTGGAGCCAGCAGGATATTACTTTTTTATTTTTGTTTCTGAGCATGGGGTTCAGGGAGAATTTTTAGGTGACTAATAATTGTAATTAAAAAAACAAAAAAAAACCCAAGAAAAACCAAACAAACAAACAAAAAACAAAAACAAATAAAACTATATCATAATAATAAAAGCCTGAAAAATAGGCTGAAAGTGTTTTGGACCAAAGTGGTGTTAGGATTTTCAACTAAGTGCTTGACTATGGTCCAGCTTTTCGGTCTAGGCCAAAGGAAGCAGGTTTCACTTCTGTGGCATAAGAGAAAGGTCCATTAAGCATTTTTGAAAAATCCCAGGATGATCTTACAACAGTGTATTACAGTTCATGGAGAAATGACTGTTAAGACACATTCCAAGTATCCTTATATTCCACTGGGTGCAGATCACAGAGAACTCAAAACCTTTACCAACTCTGCAGTTAAAGCATATCATTCACATTACCCCATATTCTTTTCTTTTCTATGTGGAAGATAAAAACAGATTTCCTACACGAATCTCACATTAGAGGGTCAAAAAATACAGAGCAGAATTTTTTTTCTAAATCAGATAATCCTCTACAGTACTTCTTTTGATGTATGGAGTTCCTAGTGCAGTGAGTTTTTCCCCCACCTCTCCTGAGCATAATTCCTTATCTTTCAACATGTCTACAATATATGAAGCCACTACTGTGCTAAGTATGCAGCATGTGGACATATGTGGAAGTGTGTGTCTATATAGTTACTGTTTAAATTCCACCTTTTTTATTTCAATGTCTTTGCTTAAGGTATCAGGTTTGAAAACAGCACTGCTTTTTTTCTAAAAAGAAAAATGGTTTTATATTTCTTCCTCCAGTTTCTAGTAGTCAGTGCAGAACAGCACTCTGTTCATCATAACAAACTGAGAGGAGGGGAGCAGCAAAAGGAAAATTTTTGGTGATAAAATTTTTGAACACAATCATTTTATTGCACAATTTAGATTTACAGTGCCACTGGGATTGAACATATCCATTTTTAAAAGATCCATTTTTCCTGCAATATTTAAGACCAGACAGAATCCCCAACTATCTGCTAGTTTCTGTACATGCTCAAATTAGAACAATACCTATCTTGAAGAGCTCACAATTTACATACAAATTTTCTATGTTTGCAGAAGTTCATATTGGAGGGCTGATCACATCCCTTTGTGAAGAGATCCTCCTTTCTATCCCAGTTTGATCGCTAGAACTTTTCATATTTTCCTGTGAATCCAAGTCTCTTTCTGACAGAAATTATCTTTTCCTAATGTCTTATCTCTTGAATGTTGAACGTGGAGTTCAGAGTTACCTGGATTTCCTTGTATCTGGCATTCCAGAGGAATGCCCTAGTTTGAAACAATCCCTTACACTAGGAGATGATGAGTATCCCTTCTGCTATTAACTTCTGCTTTCTTTAATTTTTGGACTACTGTGTTTACATATGTCCAACCACCAGCACTCAGTTCTGCTTGTTCTGCTTTTGGCTAAATTTCAAACATCCTGATGCTCATTGCTCAGTAAGCTTTTCTTTCCTCATGGTCCAGGTAAAGAGGCTAATAAGACACATAAGTGTTATGGACTACAAAATGAAAACAGAATTTTGTAATTATAGAGATATATTACCTGAATCATTATTAATTAACTTTAGCTATCTCAGTTATCTTAAAAAAATCATTTTGACCAATTATATGGATAAATCTCCAGCATACTTTAGTACCCAGCTTATTCAAAGTCTGAAATCATAGACCTCAGTGATTAGCCATGTGAATTTGAGACACCCCTTTCCATGGAAACAGCAGGAAAGATCCAGCTCTTACTGTGTCCAGCGTGCAGTCCCATTCTGCCTGAACAATTCAGACAGATTCTGAGACATCAGAATGACAATTATTGAGTGGTTTTACAGCAGGTGGTATGACTAACCTGTTTATAAGGAAACCTTATGTTTATAAGGAAACTTTATAAGGAAACCTTGAGTGATTCTTTCTTGATTCCAAAGAAAAAAAAATTAGTTATGAATGAGGAAGGTAAAGGCACTCATACTTTGGACAATTTCCCCCTCATTTTTCTTTTATTTCTCCTCCTTTATGACATTTGCACTCTGAAAATCTTGAATATCTTTGCTAGTAAAATCATTTGCTCTTGTAGCTGAGCTTAACCCCTTTGAATAAGAGGCTGTGATCTGTAACTCTCAAAAGAAGCAGTGAGTCCAGGCTGCTCTGTGTTGAGATTTCAAATGGACATCCGTCATCACAGATTAAACAAGTGTATGAAATGAAGCACAATAAAAGTAAGTGTTATTTCTATGAAGAAACCAGGTTTTAAAGGTTCTCAGCTGCAATGCTTAGTGGTTTAAATATTGCTTGTATTCTTAATAGTAAGATCTGTTTTTTTCTATGTAAATTAACCTGAATACTCTAAAATGGTATACCTCATAGGCTCATAGGATTGTGATAGTCTTGTCTTTATTAAGAAGACAAACTTACCTTCTTATTATAATTTTTCAATGAGCTCTAAGACTTTTTATTGTTTCAAAACAATACAAATCATTATAGATAACTTCTTGCTGTGTTTTTTAAGTTTACTTTTTGCTCAATTAAAATTTTATTTCCATTTCTCTTTTGAATTGGTAAATATGTGGAGACCTAACAACCCAGCTGCCAGCAATATCTTTTAAATTTTACATCTTATCAATGATCAAGGAATAAACTGAATATATTTGGTCTTCAAGATGTTCACTGTTTCATCCAATTTATAAAAGGCTGAACAATTACTTTCTTGATTCTTGTTTGAGAGCTGTGATAGATCTTTATACTGAATTACATAATTGCAGGCAACCCTCATCATACACACTTCTATTCCAGTTGACACATGCACTAATCTGATAGAGCGAAATGTTAATCTTGATAATAATTTCTTCTATTTCTACAAAGCTTTTCATTCTTTAATGTCCAAAGGCATTTAAAAGATTTGCTGTGCACTACTGAGTTCTACAAACCCTGTAGAAAAGCCCCCTTCCATGACCAAGGTCATTAGAACAATGAAAAATATTTTTTTCTTCCAAAGCAAAATACATTAGTACAGCAGTTGCAGGTTTGCAGTCAACAGTGAGGTTCATTTTGCATTCAGCATGCATGTTTGCACCTAAATATTACAGTGACAAGCGTGCTGTAACTACCTAAGACAGGAAATACTGTGCATGCACAGCCTGTTAAAAATTGGTGCATACCCGTAAGATATCTAAAAAAAAAAAAAAAAAAAGCAAACCATATATATGGAACACATCCTTGTGTTCAGCATGGGTTATGCTGGGAATGTTTGCCAGATCTTATTTTGGATTCTATTTACAGTCTAAGCAAAACATTGCTCTCAATGCATTTTCACTGACATTAGTTAAGAAATAGCTCATGATGACAGTATTCAGCACCACAGTAAATGGAAAGAACAGGAACCTGAAACAAATCCAGTAAAGCTCTGCAAGCTGTAATACCCAGCTCATGCCTGGAAAAGCTAACCAGACAAAGGAATTTAAGGAGCAATTCAGGTCAAGAAAGGTCAAGGGAAGAAAGAAGTGATTGAAGCCCCATTCTATCAAAAACCTTTGTAAAAAGAAAAAAAAAAAAGATTGAGATCCAGCATGGTTACCCTGTTGATCCTTCCTCCCACCATACCCTGGAAAATGCTGAGGATAAAAGAGACACAGACCTGGCTGAGATGGTATAATTATGTCAGGCCATTATGACTGCTACTGAGAGTCACCTGGAAGAGTCTTAATGACTATCCAAGGAAGTAGAAGTGAAGCACAGTCTCAAAAGAATAGAGGAGATTATGTTATTTATCATAATTCTTTTTCCCTTAATTTTTTTTTTTTTTTTTTTTGTGATGTACCCTGAAAGGATTTAGTACATGGCTAAATCAGCACTTCAGCAACCCATTGAATTGGTTCAGATCATTCCTGTTAACAGTCATATTGGACCAAATCAGTAAGTGGCTATTAAAAGGCAGGAATTTCTAGGAGCATCTGTGCGTTGCAGGAAATGTTGCTACTGATTCTTCTTTTTATATCGCATTCCTATAAAAAGTGAGAAGGAATCTTATTGCCAGCGAGATGTAAAATCAGGTCGGGACTGTCGCTGGTTATTTAAAGGTATTGCCATGCTTTTTGTAAGACTGAACATATTACATGCTGTATCTTGGCTAAATTCCACCTTTTATAATTACATCCTCTTCTCCCCTTCTCAAACATTTCTCGCTGTCACAAGAGGATGCAGCACTCTTCGTTGTCCTGGTCTAGATATCTGTGTAGCAGTGTTTCAATCTCATCATGACCACCCTGAAAGAAATATTCATGTTGCCCAAGATGCAGCATGATCTCTTCATCACTCCCTGTGGCATTGTTGTGGATGGAGAGAAAGAGGGCTTTGGAATTAATACTCAGGCAGAGGTTCTGGGTTTTTTCCCGCTTAAGTACAAGCACAAATCTGTTGGTTTGGCTTCCTCCACAGTTACTCATTTGCTACACTCCCTGGAGCAGTGGGAGGCTTAATACTTTACCTCTAAAATATACTTTGAGATTATTTAGTCAAAATGCAGGCCACCAGTGTTCCATTAGTACTGGGAATGCTTTCAGAGCATTGACCAGCTTTTGCTTCCAGCTTGATGAGCTGATGATTGTAACCCTCAGATGGCATTTAGATAAGCAGAATCCACAGGGATTTTTTAGTATGTTAGCTGCTCAATGAACTGCCAAGATTGTATAGTAAGCAAACAAGGGATGAGTGATTATAAACAAAAATCCCAGCCATGTGATACTATTTTAATCTTGTTTTCTTTGCAGATCCAGTGTTTGCTGGAGAGGAGAGCCCGCTAGCCTGACACTTGGAAACACAGAAGGATACTCTGAGCAATGGTCCTTGCAGTTTAGTAGCCAGCTGTGGGTGAAGCAGATGTTTGAGAGAAGGGTCCAGTAAATATCAACCAGTACACCTGGCCAAAAGCACCATGCCAAAAGTAAAATTCTCATCAGAGATGGCACAGAGTATCCTGTTGTCAGTTTCTATTTGACAAAGAAAAACAACTACTTCTCACCTGGAATATTCAAGAAAGAAAACTATTTCTCACCTGGAATGCTCACAAATTGGACTGAGGGGCTTGAGGTGAGGCTGATCAAGTTTCACTTCAAGTGCTACTAGGACAACATTTCTTTTTGTGTCTGATGGTTTCTGCGGCTCTCAGTCTGCATCCTCTTGGAAGTTGGAATCTGTGGACTTGATTCTGCTTTCTTTCAAGAGTCTGCTTTAGAGGAATCCAGACTGCAGCAACCAGACTGATTCCTCACTTGTAAAGCTTTGTAAACTTCTAGAGAGTGGTACATAGTAATTTGAACCAGTGCCACCTACAAGCAATATCATCTCTATGTGGTCCCTTAGACCCTCTTAGCTCAGAGGCATGGGATGGTTCATGCATCAAGCTCTGAATACTGACAATTATATCTCCCTCTTCCCTTTTTCCTTGTCATCTTTTCTCTACTAACATGGGAGCCTAAACAGAAATAAATAAAATATTTGGTAAGTACTGATTTCTTATCATTCCCTTAGTGAAATACAGCACTGTGCATGTATATCATTGGCAGAGAGGTGTTTAAATATTTCAAAGGAATGTCCATACCAAAAAAGAAAAAAAAAAAAAAAAAAAAAAAAAAAAAAAAAAAAAAAAAAAAAAAGGGAGGCAAAAACCATGGCATGGGCCAGATCCCACCAGCCTAATCTTGCCACTTTGGAGGTCTCCAGCAGGTAGGACTTGGCAGAACAGGAAGTGTGTATGTATTCCTGGAGTCAGGAATCTTAGGGATGCTCTTATCAGGCTGGCTTCAGCCAGAGCTTAGGAAGAACTGCTGCCCAGCACAGAGGGCTGTGCCACACCACACCCTGTCACCTTTGTGTGTGGGACCAGAGAGTGAAGGCAGACAAGACATGGCACCCATGCAGCCAACGTCAGACCATGGCACCCATGCAGCCAGCATCAGGAATGCTTGGCAGGGACTCCAGGCAACACACAGCAGCCTTTACACAGCCAAACTTCAGCTGGGGGCTGGGAACTGGCGCTCATGTTTTATTCATCCAAATTGCTTTTCCCCACTCCAGAAATCTACACTCCTCTCTACACTAGAGAAGCTGTTCAATTTCCTCTTGTTTTAGCACAGAGCTGCAGTGCTCCCATTTCCTCTGAGCCCCTCCACGTAGAGACTGATTACTCGGCAGTAATCACAAGTCCAGCTTCTCAGGAGTGAAATGTGGGTGAGAGATGCTGGTTCCTCTAACTTGATCAGTCTGTTTTGTTATACTGTATATTAGATCTTCCATAGCCAGCTCCTGTGGAAGGAAATAAAAATGTAACAAATCCAGTTTCCTTTCCTTTTTGCATTTTTGGTAAAATTTTAGGTTTGACTCATCTTTCCCAAGCTAATTGTCAAGAAACTGACAAATCCATCGTGGTTGACAAGTGAGTAATTGGGGAAAGAGAAGGAGTGCAGCAGGTGTTAGTACTAATTTGGTAAAACAATTAAAGTAAAGAGTGGTATGACAGTCACTTACACAATCATGACGTTACAAGCTCTTCATACAAAATGTGTGCAGGATTTTACAACACTCAGAGAATTAACTATTAACCAGCCACTCCACACCCGTTTCAAAGGCAACCTGCAAGTTCACCATAAGATGTTTTTGAGCCTCTTAGGAAAGAGCAGATCACAACACTTGTTGGGAACCAGGCAGAATTCAGTTTTATGATTCTCACCTGTCAGGTTGCTGGGCACTCAGAACAGTCCTTGCAAGGGGCAGACCCCATGTGCTGGCCATGGCTGGGCTGTTCTAGGCTGGACCATCAGGGAAGGATGTACTGCCAGGGCTGGAGCCTTCAATTGCTGTTGCCCTGCCAAGATCTCTGTTGCCCACAGCTACCCCAATTCTCCAAAACTGTGGCTCTAATGAGTCACTGCTCATTGCTAAGAGGATGATTTTACAGCAAAGCCCAAATCTTATTTGCTGAGTGAAGAAATTACCTTTGCACCTGGAGAATTCCTCCAGCACTGAAGGGGATGGTCTGAGACACTGCTGCATTTTAGAAAGCAAGCCCTTGGAAATAAATTCTTCTTCTTACCTGCCAAATCTGCCCCTCTGAGCTGTGTATTTCCTTGCTTCAATCTCTGTTGTTACTGCCACTGCCTCAAGAGCAAACAGTGTTCTCTTTTTGATCCCTGTAATCGTGTTAGTGACTACAGGCCAAATAATGGCTTCTACTGGCAGACCCTTAAGACACTCTTTTGCTCTGAAGCAGCTGTACAAATAGCATTGCAGCATTTCATCTTTATTGTCTGCTAAGGATTTTGATATCTTATATGCTCTGTTTCAAAAACATAAAGACCTTTTCCCCATCTAAGTTCTAGTCCTGAAGATTCACTGGGGATTCAAAGAGAAGCTGATTTTTTTTTTTTTCTGACTTCTGCATAGTTATTAAGAATACAGAGGCTGCAGGGCAATTTCTGCTCTGGCTTTCATCTGTAAAACCCCTACTATCTTGTAAACTTGCTTTAACTTTCACACACTGATTATTTGAGATGAAGGGGGCCTGCAAGGCAGCTCCAAGTAGCAATTGTGTTTCTAAGGGATGGGTCCAGAGGGGAATCTGGTGTCCTCTCCCAGAGCTACAAGGCACATCTCTGACTTAGACCCCATCAAATCATCTCCAAACACCTGTACTGATCCACTGAACAACTGTTTTTTTTCTCACTTTCCAGGATGTAAGTATTGCTATTGGAAACATATTTGGGTTGCTTTTTTCTGTTTTCTTTAAATGAAGGAGTCATCTCCACCAGCCATATGGAGTGGCACCCGCTCAGCAAAGCGTATCTGGTGGGAAGCAGATCCATTCAACCCTTCACAATACAGACCTCAATCCAGCAGGGAAGAGAGCTGACAAGCACCTTTGCAGCAGATTTAAATCAGAGGCCAAACCCCAAGCAATATTAAGCAATCTGAGGCAGACAGCAAAGTCACACTGACCTTCTGCCAGCAGTACTGCAGACCCAAGCATGACTTCAGGTGCTGCATCCTCAGGAGTGATGGCATGGGGGAAGCCAACAGGCTCTTCCCAATGGCTGCCTCTGCTCTGCTGCTGCCTGATGGAGTGTTGTCACTATGACAACCTACAGGTATAGTATGTGCATGATAGTGGGAGCTCCAGATGACCCAGATTGCGTGTGCATGCCTCAGAGCGGGGCTTCCCTGCCTGGGAGGGGAGTGAGGAACACGTGGATCCACAGGTAACTCTCCCCTGACTCTGTCTTGTCATTTGCTAGCAAGTTTGGGATGTGGGCAAGGTGGGAGCCTTAGAGACACTGAATAGCTAGGATTTAAAATAATCTTCTCTGGGACAAGGAAAAAGATTAATTTTCCTCCTCTTTTTCTAGAACCCTTTTGCTGGGCTTCTTTTTCTTCAGTAAAAGACATGAAAGAATATAAGGGTACCCTTCAACTCTGTCCTCACCAGTCTGTTAAAAGGTAAAATATTTCCAAATTTCATACACACTGCCGGCCTCTGTGTGTGTGTGTGTGTGTGTGTGCATGTGCATGCACGCGTTACTTTCTTTCACTACTATGACAGCACATGTTCCTCCAGTGCTATTCACAGCATTAGAAACACAGCTCCTCCCTCCAGTGCCGTGCGTGTGTGTGTGTGTGTCTGTGTGTGTGTGTCTGCGTGTCTGTCTGTGTGTGCGTGGCTCGGGCTCGCTGCTTCAGCTCACTGCCCTCTGATTGTGGGGCTGGCGGTCACGACGCTGCTCCACACCTCCAGGCTTCCTATGGAGGGGAGGAGTGCCGGGGGAAAGCAGGCACACAACTGACCTACAGAACCATCGATAACTTACTCCCTCGCAGCACAATCGCATAGGAAAGGGGAGGGAGGAAGGAGGAGAAGGAGGAGGAGGAGAAGGGGGGGAAAAAAAGAAAATCCAGAGAATTCTAGTCTGGCAAATATAGTGAAACCAAGCGGTCGGAGTTCATTTGCTCTAGAAGAGCAGAGAAGAAAGAGGACGCTAAATGAAAAAAAGCAAGAACCATCTGTAGCTTTTTTTTTTCTCCGATAGTAGCGGTGTTTTAGAGGTAAAATGATTCCTCCGAGCAGCACGGCTGAAGTCAGCGTGGACAGTGTGGAGAAAGAGAATGAAGTGGAGAGCACGGAGCAGCCCCCCTCTCCAGCATCAACTACCAGCCAGGAATCAAAGGTACTCAGAGAATGAGATTTATTTTTCCCCTCTTTCTTTGTTTTGAAAAGAGATGTATTGCTTTGATTTTCATTCGGAGCCCTGTGCCAGGAGCAGCGGCAGAGTGCAATGAGCCACCTCTGACTGCGGTGCCTGCTCCGACACTCCTGCTTCTGAATTCTGCCTGTCACCTCAGGAGTCTGAGCTGGGAAAATACCTGCCTTCTGACATGTTTGGGTTGGTGGATTTTTGCCTGTTTTCTTCTCCTTGTTACAGTGACATCCTGGGCTAGTGACGGGGCTCAGGGAGGGGATCGTTGTCAACGGGCATTGTTAGCTATTTTCACACCAAGTATCAGATCACTTAAAGGGTTTTTGTTGGAAAATTTATTTTCCTCAAAGGTTCATAGAAAATAATTTTGTCTGGAGGCTTGGGGTATTTCACCTGGCTTTACTTCTCTGGCAGACTCATCAGTGAACTTTCACTGTTTAATGAGTCTCTTAAAGCAGGAGATAAGTCACAGCTTTATCACAACGCGTGTACATCACAAAGAAAAGGATTTTTGTTTTCACAGCCTTTTTTCTGTTTGTGAGTTTTTCAATGTGGTTCAATTTACCTTACTGAAAATCAGCTTTCAGCTCAAATGGCATGGCCTCTGAATTTTTAATTGACTTGCATGTGAAAAGTTTTTCTGACTGCCAGGCTGTTACTTGGAAGACAGAGAGGCAAAAGGCAAAGTAGTAAGCTTACATAATCAAAGTTCCTTGCAGCTGAGTTGGATAATATGCTTTCACTGATCCTCTGTTACTTATGATTGATACCATGATAGCACCTGACAGATCTTTCTGTGAGCTTCATAGTGATGCTGTGTACGCATGTAAAAATAGGGAGGTTCTTGTCACTAGGAGCTTACAGGTGGGTAAAGCCTCAGGAGGTGGGAGCAAAACAGCTGCTTGACAGGGAAGCTCTTGTGCTGGCCTGTGTTTAAAGGCAGTGGCTGCCTGGGTCTAATATAGAAAGATTGCTATGTTATTCTGCAGTTACAGCTTTCCACTTTCCGGAGGGTTCAAATTATCTGTCTGTGTGGGTAGAGTTTTGACGCGGGCTTTGGGCTTTTTTATTTTATATGTTTTTTCAGAAGCTGTACTCCAAGGAGGAGAGCTGAGGTATTCCCTGTGTGATACTACAACCTCTTTAAAAGAGAGGAGCTTTTCCAGTAATAAAGCGTACAATATTCACTGTACCCATTTAGTGCTACTGGAGTCTCCCTGGTTCATGGGAAATGAAAAGTAAATGGATTATTGGTATAAGCCTGGGCTCTAAAAGGATACGGTACCTAAATCCCACCCCCCTGAGTCCCCTTCTCTGGAATTACTGAAGTGTTATATGGGCAGTGGAAAGCTTTGCCCCTAGTGAGGTCCCAGAAGTAGCTGCAGGCTTCACTGCCCTGCCAGCACCAGCTGCTCGAGTGCTGTGGGCTGTGCACGGTGGGCTGTGTGCTCCCCGTGATCCCGGCTGGGATCCTCACCCTGTGCCAGAGTGGCTCAGGAGCTCCATGTGCCCCTTGGTGACAACGGTGCTTGAGGGACTCTCCCGCTGGGTTGCAGAGTGCTCTTCCCAAAACAGGCTGGCATGGATCCAAAACTCTGAGAAAGTGGAGACCTGCTCAGAGGGTTCCCTCTTGCTGTTTGTGCACCCGTGTGCTTCCAAGGATGACAACAGGAATTGGGCACATCTGGCAGGAGAACAAATAGGCTGCAAACTAGTTTATGATCAAACATTATCATCATCAATTTTTTTCAGTCTTTTGAGCATCTGAAGAAATACACTGGAATATGCAAAAGCTATGACCATGAAGTTGATTCCATTGCTTGGATAGAGATATTCTTAGCAAACAAATAATCTGTGTATTCACATTTTAGAATTGCAAATACGATCAGATAGCATGATGTATTGTCATTGCAATAGATAGAGTCAAAAGAGCCTTCTGATTACTGGGGTAATAAGCTTTCTTTTTTTGGTCCAAGAAAACAGGAGGATGGAAAAAATTCTGTGATTTCATAAAGATACTGTTTATGCTTGGTTTTTTTTTTTTTTATTTTCTAAGATAACTCCTAAGGTACTTCAGAAACTAGAGTCTGACAGAAGCATAGGTCAGTGCTTTCATCCTGTGATGTCCCATGCTGAGGGAGCTATCCTGTCATTCGGTGGAAACTAGGCTTTCTTCAGGAACTCTCTGTGCCCATGTTAACAAGTTCATGTCTACTGCATTTACTGCAAAACTGTTTGTGCAGTATCTAATTAGCCCACAACAACTTTTTTCTGTGGCAAAACACTTCAAACTTGACATATTTTCTCTGGCAAAATTCTCCACCTATTATGAACTCCAAATATACAAACAGAACCAACATGGAGGATAGCAACCTTCAAAATGCCTTTGAAAACACTTCAGCAGATTAGCAATTTTGAAAAAAATGATGTAGAACTAATAGCTGCAAGCTTCATCCAGTCCAGTGTAATCCTAGACATTGGTGGCACATAATCCCTGCTCATATTAAAGTCCAGAAATGAGTTTCATCTCTCACCCTCCAGAGTGCACTCAGAAGATGACAGAGAGCAGGTGCAGCAACTTCTGACTAGAGCTGAGTTTGAGAGGCAGAACTTCAGGCTGCCACCAAGTAGCTGAAATTTGGAAGGATGACTCTCGTGTTAGTCACACACCTCTGTTGCAGGAAAGCAGCTCACTCTTAAACACATGCTAAATCCTCCCACCACCTTTTCCTGTGGATTTGGAGCATAGCTGCAGGTGAGCACGCCCTGGCTGTTCAAAGAACCATCCTGTGGTACTTTATGTACTGCTACTGTGCTAAAAACCCTAGAGCCTGAGTGGCTAAGAATCTTGCAGAACTAATAATTAATTTATTAAACTAATTTATTGGCTCCTGAAAGCATTTACTTCACACCTCAGTATGACTCAAGTGGATACTTCAAAGTTTACCAGGAGAATGACTTTAGGAGGGTACCACAAAATTGCAATTGCTAAATTTTTTACATTTATGTAGTTGTAGTTCTGGCTCCCACCTGTTTGGGACATTTACCTCTGGTTTCCAAGAGAGCAAATTACTAGTTTGCCAAAGCCTTTTGTAAATTTACAACTCAGCAAGGGAGGAAGTCATTAGTTAATGAATCCTTAGGGAAAATTTCTTCTGGAGGGTAGCAATTAAAGACATATTGCATATTTATTTAACCACTAACTTAGCAATATAAGCAGAAATCTAGTGGAAGTAGCGATCATGTTCCTGATGTGTTTTATCTAAATGTACCTTGGAATTTTGTAAAGAAAACTAAAATTTGAATAAATATGTGTCCAAAGAAAGGAATCCTACACATGGCATGATTTCTTTGTGTTTTAGTGTAGCTGGCACATAATTCTTTATTATTAACTTTATTCTTGTTTTATCTTACTGGCATTTGTATACGAAGAGGAAAGAACCCACTTCTGCTCATTTCTTTAGTTATGAATCAAGTTGTTATCCATCTTCTGTGAGCAATGGCTGGGGTATTCCTAGGAAATGGGGTTATCTTTGAAAATTCCTTTAGCATTTTTAAGTTTTAGGGGATACCTGAGCATGTACAATGTTTGAGCTAGTGCCACTAAGGTAGATTAGCACTGCTGATCTTCAAGATATTAGAGTTCCATGTCAATATGTTAAAAGTCTTTCAGGCTTTCTCATATACTTCAGAAGGGTTTATCAAGTCCTACCTCTACCACAGCAGGCCATCTGTCATGTAAAAGTTACTTGTTTGAAAATATTGATGGATTTCTGTGAAGATCAATTTTTTTCCCCACAGTTTTCCCATTTCTGTCTACTGTATTTGCTAAAATACAGCTATAATTGTGTTGTTCTGTAATCACACATGTTTGGAAGGATTCAAAATTTTCCTCTGAACCACTAATTCATGGGTCAAAGAAATTGCTCACACTCAGGTCAGCTTGGTAATTTGAGCAGCTAAAAAAATTGAAGGAAAAAGATAAATTAAATCTCCAAATATATATGGTATCTGGAGTATGTATTTAAAAAAATAAATGAGTCAGCCTCAATCTGACACTTTTGCACACTGACTACCTAGTGGACAATATTCAGGGAAATGCAGCCCATTATCTTCAAATTCAGGTGTGGCAATTCAGGAGATGCAACAATTGTTCCAACATGAGCTAACCTAATAAGCAGTACATAAAATGGAAGCTGAAAAGAGTAGGAAGCCAATAAAAGGATTAAGCATTGAAGTTCAAGGTGTGAACTTCATTTATGAATATCCCCACATCGATCACAAAGACTGAGCTTACATACCTGTCCTGCTGGATCAATAGAGCAATATTGCTTACTTGAGGTTCAAAACCAGGTGTAATTTTGGATATTGAACTAACATAAACAGCTTGAAACTCTTTGGGTTGTGTGGCATTTAAATCACATAGAGCTTGTGCCATGCTGTTAAGCAGAGATCTTCCCCACTTAAAGAGTTAATACTTTATGAGGCTGCATAGATGGTTACTCATCAATATTTTAAAAGGGCAGGGAGTATGGTGTGCAGTTAGTGTTTCACCCTCCACACCAGTGATAAATACACAGCATGTAAACTGGTGCTCTAGTCTTCAAAGCAATACCAAACAGCTTAAAAACATCCCATGAAAGAGGAAGAAAGAACAGTTTTCCTCCTCAGTGTTACTTCCATGCCTCTGTTTCAAATGGTGAGTACATGCTGTGAAGGTAAGACTAAGGGAAAGAAATTAGTTTAAGTATTTTTACATGTTTTGCAACAAACTATGAAAAGGAAAGTTTCATTAAAGCAGGAAAGTAATACTCTAACCAGTCAACGTCTCCTCAGCAGACTCATTCTTGTGTTTACACTTATTTTGACTTTCTTCTTCTTGTTCTGATTGAAACTCTCTGGTATTGTTTTTACTTTGATATATATGTCAGATAAGTTTCTAGGTACTTTGAGATATCTAAGACAAAGTAGAAATGTGATCAGTTCATTCTATTCACACTTTAAATGGTGTCAAAATGGATAAGACATCTATTACATTTCTACAACTGAAAATGACTTGACTGAAATCTGGTGTGGTAAGAAAAAAACAAATGAATTTTTAAAATAGTGAAAATTTTCACTGAAACAAAACAAATTATTTACACAGCTGGAAGAGAGTTCAGTCCACTGTCCAGTCTCTTACACTGTATTCCTCTTCATAAAGTAATTCTGTTGAATTCAGCTTTTATCACTACTTGTAAAAAGCTCTGCCAACACCTGTATGGTCTAAAAATGGCTAAGGGATGTCCTCTATGCTTCATCCTCTTCTAATTCCAGCATACATTTATTTTTTTGACAGCTTGTGTGCCATTGTAATTTTAATAATATTGCTTTAGCTTAAACATCTCCTTTCCATTCTTGGTGCAGGTTTCCATCACATAATAGACTTTCATATCTCTTACCAACCTTTAATTTTTTATGCTAAATAATCTGGGCTGACATAAAATAAACTCACCATTCTTCATCTCATTCTGGTAGCAGAGCAGTGCCTCCATTTCAGTATTGAATAATATTTCTTGAAAAAGAGTGACTGAGTTTGTGCATGGTATTTTCTGAGAGCTTGCACAGTATCATTAATTCCCAGAAACCTTGCTTCTAACCTTTGTGTCTCCTAGTCACCCCTTGGTGAACCAGAGGTCTCCATTCTATTTTTCTGGAATTTCCAGGGGATCCAGGCAGGATACATTTGTCTGTCCTCGTCTGCAGCGGTTTGAATCAGGTCTCAGGCACCGAAGTTGGCGTTTCCAGGGCTGAACTTCATCACATTTTCCTGACTCCATCCCTCAAGATCCAGGCCTCCTCATATGTGACAATGCTTCCCACCTCATGTTAAAGAAGCTTCACTGTCTGACCATCCAGGAGTCGCTCTGGCACAGTCCCTCTTGGACCTCCCAAGATGGGACCAAGGCTTCTTCCCAGCTTCACGACCCACACTCACACAGTCACACCAGGTTTCCTTACCCACCTGACCCCAGATTTCCCATGCCACATTTTCAGATGTTTCGATCCTTAAAAAAATGTAATCACGGTGCAATAGCAAAATAACAGCTTGAGGTGGTTGCCTCCAAGATGGGACCCCAAACCAAGGAAACCCTGGGGGTTCACACCTTCACAGGTAAGCGTGGGAAAGCCTGGAGTCCTCAGCCCTGCCGTGTCTCTGTGTCTGGTCACCAGGCCGTGCCACAGGTCCCCATACCCTTTGTTATGCAAGGGGTCATCAGTTCACAGTCTTGCCTGGGGTCCTGCCACCCAGAGCTCAATCTGCAGCTGCACACACAGAGCTGTCTGTGCTTAATGCATTCCTCAACAATGCCAGAGGGAAATGGCCTTATGACCTGCGTAATCTTTGCAAAAAATCCAGTAATAAAAGTAGAGAGCGCAATATTGACGCTAAAAGTATGTCAGTGCTGTTCTTGAAGAACTCCACCAATGACCAGCCCTCAACCTCTCCTTTCAACAGAATCCATCTCCCACTGAACTTTCCACAAAACTTAGTTACAACTTTCCTCCTTTTTTGTCTTGGCTAATAGATTCCCTTTCAGGAACATATTCAATAATTTAAATGAAATCCAAGTAGACACAGTCTACCTTTGACCTAATACATTTTCTAGAAAATTGTCTATAGAATTGTTCATCTTGTTCATTACAACTGATCTAGGAAGATTTCTCTTTTTTTATTGTTTCATTTTGATTTGGTTTTGTCAAATTCTGTTGAGGTCAGATCTACAAATCTGTATTTGCTGTGATCACATTTCCTGCCTCTCAACAGAGACCTCCATTTCACTTTACATCATTTCTGTCTTGATAAAACATGTTAAGGAAACTTGTTTCTAGACTTTCAAAGTAAAATTTAATAACAGAGCTTAACTAGTTTCTTTTCTCCCTTTCACCTCAACAGACACATTGAACTGCTTTTTTAATGGCGTGCCATAAATTTCTGTAATCTCTTTCCTATTGTTCCAGTTGTTTTTCCCCAGGATCATGGTTCTGGGAAGAAGGTAAGCTGAAGTGCTTGCTGAAGCTCCAAACCAGCCTTTTATCCTTACAATCCTTACTGTACCACAGCCTTTTTCTTCTTTTTCTTTCTCTAGCCCAAAGCTGTCCATTGACATCTCCTAAAATACATTTTCAAAGGAATCAGCTTTTCTTGACAATTAATATCTTTTGACCTAAGCAGCTGTGCTTGAAAGATCCAGTTTTATTTCCACAGCATTTGTTTTACTTTTTTTGTTTTCTTGTTCCCTTCCCCACCTTCTTTGTAGACTTTTTCTTAGTCCAAAATTCCTTTTTGAGATAACTATTTTCATGCAGTTTTCCAAGAGCACACATTCACAGAGTCTTTCTATTTATCTTCATTTCATAGCATTAGTATTAGTAGTAACAGCTTTGGAGAAATTATATGTATCTTACACATCCAAGCACATTCAAGGCAGCTCTGCTGTTAAAAGTTTGAGTCCTTCTGTGTCACACTCCAAAGAGTGATACTGTCTAAAATATGCCTCTAAGTATCTGAGAGTGCTGAAGGCCTGAAATTTCTTCAGTATAATGGAGCACATCAGTTTTGGATTTTTGAAATCCAAAACATGGCTTAGAGGTTCATTTTTCCTGTGCACTTTATTTAATTTAAATTCAAGTAAGTCCTAACCATTTGATACAAAACTGCAATTCTTTGTAGGACAAGGATTTTGCCTACTGCCTAGGACCCATTGCTGCATACTCCTGATGGGTATAAGATTCCATATTTGATAAATTTATACTCATGTTTGTCAGGCAGAGGACTAGGCTTATGGATGTGAGCGTGAGTTGAATATTCTTAACACAGTACTCAGTCCTGCACAACTTCCAGTTGCACAGGCAAGCAGTCATTCAGTGTTAAATAAGCACTTCCCAGGAAAGTGCTGAAGCATAAGCAAACCTTGCATGTTCATTAGCAAAGAGAACCAGCTGTGAAAATGAGAAATCTATGTGTGAGTGACTGAAATAATTTAAATTTGTTTTCCTTTGACATATGCCTCTGTTGGAGGAAACTCCCTTTGATTCAGTAAACCAATTGAGAGAGTAAATGCTCCTTGTCAGGGAATTTAACTCAGGAACCCTGTAAAATCTATTTACAACGGATGTCTGAAAAACAGATTTCTTGTGTCTCTGACATCAGCAGTTAAATGTGACAAATGGCTTGCCCATCTTCTTATTTATTAAATAAAATGAGTTTCATGTCTGAAGTCTCACATTACTAGAGGCTCATGGAATTTTTCTCCCTGACAGGTCAGCATTTCTTAGCTTACCAGTTTTTAAGTGATGAGAGTGGTTTGCTAAGTACTGTCAAATGGAAGTGTTACTGTTTAGGGGCTGCAGTGGTGTTGAAAATACCATAGCATGAATAATTGTGAGACAGAGGCATTTCCCAGCCACAGGAGGCTGCAAGTTCAATATGGAATTGCAATCCTTTAGGCAAGTAACAGCAACAATTTTAATGCTTTACTTTTTTGTAGACACAATATGCTCCATCTCTGAGTGCCATTTAAAAGCTTTATTAAAATGCCACACATGTAATGCTTTATTAATGAAGATCATTTTAGCAGTCTAGGATTCTGAACAGAAAAGGAAAATGAAGCTGACCTACAGTAACTGATGATTAGGCTTAACTAAGAAAGGAGAAAAATTACTATAAACTGGTGTTCACAGAGCTATTAAAATATGGATTTAGAATTTTTTTTCACTTATTCATCAGAGTAAGACAAAGAAATGTATGCTTTGGAGGCACAGGTGCAGGTGAGAGGGCAGAGTCAACCTGACAGATTGGTATAGCAAATACTGTTAAATATGGTCTTACAGACAAATGCCCACTACCTCAGTATTCAACTTCTTCATCTTCTCTTCTTTTTTTTTTCTTTCTTTTTTTTTTCTTTTTTTTTTTTTTCCAAAAATTACTCATTCATAGTGAAGTAGTGAAGGGAGACATCAGCTTTTTTCAGCCAAGGGAAGGGTCAGATTTCTGGCACAATGCAAACAAGTCACCTTCTAAACTGTCACTTATATAGGTGTACTATTTGTCATTGATTTGCCAGTGTTTTCCCTGTCAGTTTAAATTCTGTGGTTCCCAAAATCAAAATATCTTGTGACTGAAATGAGAGTCTAAAAGTCCTGACCCAGCCTCTCTTGCCTCTGTGCATACAGTGAGAAACAGCCCTGGACTGGGCATCTCTATGCTCATGAGTGAACAAAACATTCATAAAGGTAAACTTGTCAGAGTCCCTGACTGCTGTGCAGTTCAATTGAGAATCCAGTTATTAAGGAGTTTCAGGCTCAAATCCATTTTAAAAAAGCACTTGCTCTTATCAGCTAGTATTAGTCAACTCAACGACCTGGCATATAAAATTTTTGTTGTATCTGTTTGTGTACTTATTTATATTATTTATAAGTGGTATTAGATAATTTCTCACTTATGTTCACACAACATCTTTTAATTTAAATTATCTAATTAAGGAATAATTTACAAATAAACATAAGGTGACTTGTAATGATTTGCCAAATATTTCTGATAATGAGCATTCCAGTGAAATGCATGCTTCTGGAGTGCTTTAAAAAAAAAAAAGCACTTACTGCTTATTTTTCAATGTCAAAACATCTGGTCCTGAGGATTTTTTCAGTTTCTTAATTGTGTAAACTTTTGCTAAGGTGCTTTCCCTGATTGCAAGTGAAATTTCCAGACAAAAGAGGAGGGAAAAATGCATCCCAGGTTACATTGTACAACCTCACCTGTAATTAGAGACCAACTACAGGCAGGTAAGTTAGTAGTTCAGTCCTCCTCTATTATAAATGGAGCACAGACCAAAACTGTTTTATCAAAGGTGACTTAGAGGAAGAGCCTGCTTTGTGTGATCTAAATTAGCCTCTCTGAGCAGAAATCTTTTTTCCATTGACCAGAGCAAGCAGCTACAGCTGAGTTAAAAGCTCAGTTTTAAGTGAGGTGAGCACCACTGAGATTCTGTCAGAGTGAGGTCTTGAACCTTGCCTACAAAGACTGGTCAGCTGTCTGTCCCCCTGCATGGCTAGTCTGTCTGACTTTCCCCTCCCCTGCCCACAGGTCTCTCAAAGACATTCTGAAAAGCTGCAGTTGGTTTGTTTTTTTTTTATGCCAAAGCAGAATAAAATCATTCAAACTTTGAAAATGTTTGCTAAGCAAAACAGCTGTTTGCAGACAGCCCTATAATGGAAAGTTATGAACCTGTGAGAAAAAGAGAGCAAAGTATGAGTCTGTCCAGGCTTCAGAGTGTGAAGTGCTGCTGTTGAGCTGTAGCCACGAGATGAATCATGTACCAGTTTCACGAACTATGGGCACACAGGAATCTTTGGCAGGTTCACAGCAGTTAGATCTACCTCCTGGAGCTGGTTATAATGACAAATGGATTTCATCCTCCTGACCATTAAAGATCCAGTTAACTTTTGTGCTACCTCGCCCACTCACACTCTGCCTTTCAATGATTCTTTCTTCCCTCTCTGCTCCTATTCTCACACTAATGCTTTAAACCATGACCAGTCTCTCTGATACAATGAGTCTTTACAGGAAAAACTTCCACATTCCCAGGCTTAGTCAAGTTTAGATATTTCTGTTAAGAAAACGGATGGTGGTTCTTCTGTTAGGGGAAAAGACCTTTCATAAGCACTGTGTGGATGCTGACACTCAGGCCAGAAGTACTCTTGGAAAAAAAGCAAACCTCACAGTTTGTACTTGCCCTTTCACCCATACTCAAGCTGTATTTCCATTACTCACAGAGGAATGCCTTCAGTTGCATTTAACTTCCTCACATATTCTAGTTTTACATGGCCTGTTCCTCATGTGTGGATACCTATTTATCCCTTGATGTAAACTCATTGTGGTTTTATGTGTCCATACAGGAAACTATACACACATTTAAACCCTGAACAATGAGGTAGTACAAAACATTCCTTATGGAGAAGAAATAAAGCCCTCTTCTTAGTTTCCCCATCTTTTCCCCTCCTTTTGGGGTAGGTAACTGAGGACCAGTGCTACTCAAAACAGCCCTTTTCAAGTGCCCTGCTGCTGAAAAATCTTTTGAGCTCCTGCCTTCCCCAGAAGCTAAGGTTCCCACAGACTTCTTCAGGCTGCAATTCTGCCCTTAAACAGCACTGGCTTTTTTTAACAGTACCTGCCTGGCATCCAAGAAAAATGCTCTGGCCATCTTCCTTAGAGATTATCAAAGCTAACATGAATGCCAACAGCTGTAATAGACCTACCTAGCATCCTGCTAGAAGGTAGAAAAATTAAAAACATTTCATAAAGGTCCAAAAAATGACATTCAAACCTTAAATGAAAAAATATCTGAATAGAGTGATTTTCTTCAGAGGAGAATGCACTAGACTATGACTAGATGCTGCCATAAGAAGTAGCCACTCAGTCCAGTCAAAAAAGCATCAGTTCTTTTTTAAACAAGATGAGAAAGCTAGCCTATTTATTTTTCTGGCATTGTAGAGAACATACTGTAATAAATACAATATTCCCAAAGTAGCAATAGAGGTAATGTCATTTTGTCTTTACTACCAGCTGCTGAATTCTAGAAAAGGAAAAATCTCCTTTCCATGAGTTAATATCTCACCAGTACAGTCCCACACATAGCCTCTGCTGCATATTAAAAAAAGGAACTGATGGGACAAAATTGATATAAATCTCAGAATTTAGCACTGCACTTGCTCTTTAGTTCAGCAGTAGACAGTAGCTGTATTTCTGCTGTAATATTTCACATGCCTTATAACTCAGTGTTACTCAGATAATATCAAGAATTCAAGAACTGCACCTACTCTAACAGTAGAATAGATGAGACAAAGGGAATCTTTTCATGGAAATCCCCCCCACTTTTATAGGCTTCATATTCACATTCTTTAAAACTCTTTCTATTAACGTGACTTTCCTTTCTTCTTCCTTTTATGTCCCTTCTTTCCTGCCTGTCTGAATCCCTCAAGCAGCCCCATGCAATATGCTGCTCCTCTTGAAGTCACAGATAGTATTTTTGTCAGACAAGGCTTCACAGTTTTAAGATCCCTGACTTTCCTGTCAAAGCAGTAACTCTTATTAAATTAAACAATTGATAACTTATGTCAATGACAACAGCTCTTTTCTCTTGCAATACCAAAATTATGAAGCTTCATTTATTAGGTGAACACAACATCATGACAGTATTACAAACTTTTTTCAAAAACATTATTACAATTATTAGATGTTTTTGTGCAGGATTTCATTAGCAACAGTTTAAATTTAGAGAGTTTTGAAGAACTTAAAAAAAGAAGTCTTCATAGTCAGAAAAAAAGGTAGTACTTCAGAAAGAGTTATATTCTCTACTTTTCTACATATGGTATCCTGTATATAACCATCTTTTTACACAAAACCAGCTATCTCAGTATGAAACCACATTTTTAGAGTTCAGTCATTATAATCTTGAAATTTTGATAGAGGTAATTTGAGAAGGAAAATTGTGCAGCTGGTGAGGATAAAAATAAAATGGTTTTGTTTTGCCGGGTTGATCTTGAAACAGTAGCTGGCTGAAGATTTGTTCAGCAGCTTGGAGGTTTAGGAAAAAATATAAAAGAAATGGATTAGCCTGAGGCAAAAGGAGTCAAAGATAGATCATAAATCTCATACTTAACAACTCTTGCTAACTAACATCTCCAAATATACGTGTTTACATTGTCAACTTCTTCGAGCAGTGTTTAGGCCTTCAGATGTCTCCAAGAAGCGCCAAGTAACTGTGTGTCATCTGCATGACAATATCATCACCGAATTAAACAGATTTTCCATGTGGAGAATTGGCCTATTCTTTATGTAGGACATTGAATGCAGTTTTTGCTTGGCATGACTAAAAAGTCATAACAAAAAGACAAAAGACAGAGTTAGACAGAAACTTTCTGTAGCAGTAAAAGACTCATTGGAAACTGGTACTACAAGCATAATTTTACCTTAAAAATTTTTGAAGTGCTTTTTGAAAATTAGAGAGTAGATTTGTTTAAAGGAATAAGTGCATACTGTAAGTTGCACTTTGAGAAGAGCTTTAATGGAAAATGTACCAAATCTGGACTGGATCTGAAAATAAACATATTTTTGTCCTGGTGGACAGTAAGGTAACTGGATGCAGAACAAATGACAAGGAAAATGTTATCAAGGTAGAAAAAATTTTAGTTGACACAGCATTTGTTATGTATGTGGTAGCTGCTGTCGGACTTAATAACTGAAAATATGAGATGGAGGACACCCTGTGGGTTCCCAGGTAAAGCATGAGGAAACCCAGAGGACTAACTAGCTTTGCTCTTTGTGTGCTACCAGCTCTGCCCCCAGATCCAGGACTTCATGCCAGAGCGGTTTCAGGGCAGCAATGTGCACCAGGACCATATGGATCCTGTCAGATTTGTGGTGCCTGAACCAGCACTGCCAGGGTGGCCAAATGCCCTGGCTGGCAAGAAGCAGTGTTCACACAAGGAGACATTATTAGCCTTCAGGAGGGGCAAAAGGAAGATAGAAGGCAGGAAATTTGGCACCAGATTGCAAAACTATGTGCAAGAAGAGGAAGGGAACCATGAAAAAGAAAAATCAGAAGGGAACCAACAAACTGTGCTAATATTCTGTAAGGTGTAAGTTCCTATGCCATCTCTCATGGAGTTGTGTTTGAAATGGAAACATGAAAACAAATTGTAAAATTTGGATTTGAATCCCTATTTGTGAACAGGCAGCAAAGAAATGAGTGAAGAAACCTGTGGGATCGTGCAAGACAAAATAATGGCCTGTGGGCTTCTTTTAAGCCAATAGTCTATACAGCACCCACATTCTTGCATTTCTCATGTTCTATCTCTTTCTTTGACTGAAAAACAAAATAATATAATCTCAAAGTTAAAGCACAGTAGCTAGGCAAGAATTGGGCAGAATGTATTCACACAAAGTACGAATTGATACAATTGTCCAGGAAGGACAGGAGAAGCAGAAGCATAATATCACCTGGGTCTAGCTATAATTGGTTTCAGAGCAGCACAGTTTAGAAAAGAGTAGTTTAAGAAAAAGAGGATGGAACTTAAAAGGTAGATAAAGTCAGCCAGGTAACAGAATGCCAAATGTGGCCAGGTTTTTCATGCTACTTGCAGAAATCCTTTATTTTAAAGTATAAAACACAGTATAAAACCTTAAAAAATATTTTTTTTTCAAAACATACAAACAACAAAAAAACCTCCAATAACCCATCCAAACCCTGAGCCTTTACTGAGGATACATGCTCAGTGAAGTCAGTGGGAGTTAGCAGTAAGCAAAGACCTTTAGGATTTGGCCCAGTGACAATTATTTTGTCGTAGAGCTGAGAACTTGAATGTTTTCATTGCAAAGCAATTTTAACAGTGTAAGTTTTGAGCCCCAGAAGTAAGAGTGGAAACACTGACAGAGTATTAACTGTAACAACTCCCAGCAGGTCTTGGACTCCTTTTTGTTTTAAGATGACACAAATGTGATAATTCAGTATGTGGGTTGTGGTGTTCGTGTTAAGTTGCCCTTAGTTAGTATCAGCATCTCTGCAAGATGTATTTCCATATTTGCTTCAAGAGATAAACTGTTATTTAAAGTATTATAAAACATCTCTGTTAACAAAAAAGAAAAGAAAAAAAAAAAAGAAAATAAAATTGATTTATAAAACATATAAACATATTAGTGGAAACTATTGCTGTAGGTAGCCCAGCATTTTTTAGCAGAACACTGTTGTGTTTTGGGTTGGATTTTTTTGAGGTCTAAGGGTGTCATACTGAGACAGAAGATCAGCAGGGAAAATGCACATTTCATAGAGGTAATGCACATTTCATAGAGGTGCAGACATGAGATACAGTCAAGGATGATTAATCTTACATTCACAATCACATTTGTCCCAGATTATTCATGAGAAGGAAAAGAAACAAAACTCAGATCCTATTATTATCAATCTGGAAGACTCTCAGCAGGTTGTTACCAGTGTAGCTTCTTTCACCTCAGCAGGGCTGCCTGGATTTACATCACTCTGAAACCCAGCCTTTTAATCTCCTAAATTTCATTGTGCCACATCCGCCACAGCAAAGATTAATAAATGACTGAATCAGAAGTTACCAAAGGGTTCTAAATGTTCCATTTAGAAGCTGAAATGGAAGAGAGCTATCCAAAAAGAGATACAAAATATGGGATTCCCAGAAGAGACTCAGAGATAACACTCCAAATGCCTTCTACATCCAGAGGCAAGAGATAACAACATCCTGAGATCCTGAGAGACAAAGTATGGAGATGACTGGCTGCTTAGCAACCAGGTGCCTGAGGTGGACCCCAAAGTATAAAACAAGATGTTGTAAACACTTACCTTTCTTGAAATTGAAAGTACAGGCTGATTTTTTTATTATTATTATTTTTATGGAAGGACTATTCCTAACCATCTCTTGCTTTCTTCATGAGCTTTTACTTTGGTTTCAGGAGGAAAAAACTGAGACAGTTATATTGTCAGACTGTGAAAGGGAGCTACATAAAAGTCTGCACCAGACACCTTTCGTAAACTGAATTATAAAGGATGTCCTGCAGCTGTTGCCACCTATGTGGAAACAGTTATTTAGCAGCAGGGAGAATAGAATCCTGGATGTAGCTGCAGGATTTGTAGTCTTTGCTCCTGAGAGAAGCAGCCTGTCTTTTGTTAGGTGAGGCAGCAGGGGAGATCAAAGAGACAAAATATTTTGCAGCCCTGATATTTGATAATGACTGAAGTGTTCTTTAGTTTGATTTGCAAAGTGTTTTGTTTTATGCACATGTTGACAAAGGAGGGAGAACTGATGATCAGTGAGCTCAGTAGATCTTACTTGGGGACTGATAATCTGATTTCTATCAATTGGATTACAAACTTTGGAAAGCTACAGTACAGATTCTCTGAAAGGTACTGTGACTTGTTATCTTGAAATACTGCAAATTTGAGAAAGATTCTCTGCTAGAAGCAGGCTGAATGCAAACCATGGCTGAGGGTTATTACAAGCATTTTCCCCACAAAAAATAAACTTGAATAAAACCTGTTAGGAAGTTTGAAGAAATACTGATAGACACTAGACCTCATTGAGATAATGTAATATGCACTCCTTTCTTTCTAGATTACTCTATCTAATACAGTTGGTTAAAAGAAATCCAAGGAATACATCAAAATAGAGCTGTTGAAAAACATAAAAGCAAAAATTATGTCAGATATAAAATTTGAGAGTTTGGGTGTGGATTTTACTCAGTTTTTAATTAAAGAAAAGCCTTGCATTTTTCTTCATTTTCATTCATACAAGTATTTATTTTACATATGTTTCCTCCTTTTTATAAACTATTTTAAACTTTTTAAATGACTGTGAGTCTGTTGAAGTTACAATGAAAATATAATTTAGCAGGGAAGGTATTGTGATCTCAGGGTAAGTCACAATTACAGACAATCTAATAAAGTGTCTACCCTTTTTATGTCTTAGGACTAAGTAGACCGTTCTGAACATAATAGAGAAAAGAATTTCCCTGAGATTTGAAGTCAATTGATACACTGAATAAATTGTGTTTCCTCAAATCTATCACTCACTGGACTGCATTACCTTATTCTGTCATATGTGAAGCTGAATTTTGAAGACATATAAAGGAAATCAGATCACATAGGAGACTTTTCATATTTTCAGGCCTTAAAACTTCATGTACTTTATCTCATGTTTACCTCACATATTTGCCAATCCTGGTTCCTTGAAGAGTTGGAAGACGACACACATTAAAATGTAGGATAAGTTCAAACCAAATGCAGTTCTTGGTTGAGGAGCAGTTGTTGAGAACCAGGTGAATTTTTAGCTTGGTTTAAACCAAACCAGAGTCACAGAGAATGAACAGCTCTGCTAAGCAATGTGCCTGTGTGGCTACATGTGCAGGCTGACCTCTGGATAATTCAGAGGTCTGCTAACTAGGGATGCAAATGCCCAGCTGGCAAGGATGCAGTACATCAGGAGAGGGCTGAGGACATGGGATTCACACAGACATTTGTGAAGGTAGTGACACCTGGGCATCCCTTCAGATTTCATGCTTTCAAACCCTGAGGCTCTTTCAAGGATTTTTGCCGCTACGCTCTGTCATGCCAATCAGAGCATTTCATTGTAGTTTAGGACTCTATGTGTGAAACAAAATCACAAAAAGAGGCCTGCCTAGAAAGGTTTATATTCTTAATAGGTCTGGGAATCCGTGAGCAGATTTAAAAAGTAATATAAGACAGGGAGGAGAATCTGAGGACGATGATCAGAGCTGCAAGAGCCAAACAGAGTAGCTGAAGGTACACAATGAATTGCTAATAATATTATTGGTAGGTATTATGAAAAATGGCTCCTCTTTGACTATTTCAATACAATATTCAAGCAGAAAGATTGAATTATTTACTTTTTAGAACACCAACAAACATATTTGTTCTAACAAGAGCTAAGCAACCTGTTTGGGAAAATACACAAATATAATACGTAGCAGATTCTGCAATAATGAACACTCCCTCTTTGTCTGTAGTGGATTAAAAGGATACAGCTTCCAAGAAAGCTGGCTAGAGCAAGCACATCTGCATGATAGGGCCAGATTCTCAGACTGTATAAATCATCTGCAATTGAAGTCAGTTTAGCTAATTGTACTAGCAGAGTACTTTGACTATTTATTATTTAGAAAGAAGATGGTAGAAAAGAAATCAGCTTTGCTTACAAGTTTTATCATGAGTGCTTTGCCAATAAACAATACAGCCCCTTAAGTATTAGAAATACCCTTTTATCTTGTTAATGTTATAAGACACGATACTCCTCTCATCAGCAGGCAAACACACATATTGTTTATGAAATTGCATACTGCCTTTAGGCATGTTATAATCTTATTTTTGCTCATTAAAATGTCAAGGCAGAGCATTTTCAACTCAAAATCTGTAAAAAACCCGCTCTTGTCCTCAAAAATCACTTGCTTTTGTATCTCTCAGTATTAAGAAGAAAATCATTAGCCTTCCTGCTCACAAAAAGTAAGCACTCCTATTTGAGCTGGTTCCCTGATGGCTCCAGATCAGCACAGCTAGCTGGGGCCCAGAAATGCCGCCAGGGTAGCTCAGACCCTGGTAACATCCAGTCCTTCAACAATGCAAGTAAACAACTGAAGTATGTCCTGAGAGTTGCTAATACAAATTGAATGTTCGTTGACCCAGAAAATGGACTGTACTCAGTAGAGGAGATGCCATTCATCAAGGCTTTGTTCTCTCCCTTATTTGAAACACTTTTGGTCTGAGTCCCTTTTGGTCATAGCCCCTGTACCTGACATTGTCTCTAGCAAATCTACACAACATCATCTGAACCATGTGCGTTGAAGTCCTTCTTTTAAACCAGTATGAGAGTCAAATAATTTGGAAATCTGCTCTAAGAAGCTGCAAGGAAGAAAAAATGGCTCCTTACAGAAGGTGGATGTTTATCTCACAGCAGAGTGAAATCTGTTGACAGAGCATTTTTAGTCTGCGTACTAAACAAAATAGCCACATTTTATAAGGCTTGCAGGATTCAAGCTGGCTTGATGGCTCATTCCAGCTCTGTTAATACCCTGAATTACTTGTAGTGGATCTAATGATATTGTTACACCAGTGTAAAGAAAGGGATAGAGAACAGCAAGCAATATTTTTTTTTTTTATTTATTGGTAGTCCAGTAGCAATATAGCAAACAGCTGATGTCTGGAAACAAGGGCTGGGTTATATGGTGAGTCAGTGAATTCGGGTTGATAAATAGGACTCATTTATTAATTTATGCTGGAAAGTAGTTAAGAGTGGAAATGTACAAACAATCTCCCCATAGGCCCACATTGCCCAGGAGCCTCTGCTGCTGCCAGGGATGGCTGGCAGTGACACAGAGGGCAACAAGACCAAGCGTGTTGGGAAATCACCTGATGTGTGCACGCTGGGTGCTCAGCAGCCCCTGCTCCATCCCTCCCAGCCTCTTCTACTGAGCTAGGTGCTAATGTAGGCAAGCTGGAGAATCAAGGGGAAAATTGTTCCTAGATGTCAGGGAGCACTTAGGAGCCTGAATAAAGTACTCTGCGGGGTGGATGCGTATCTTTGTAATTGCAAAGCTGGGGATTGTGAAACAGCTCAAATCACATCTTTACGATTTTCGATTTTCGTGGGAACTTCTTAAATGAAAATTGTAGAAAAGCATTGGGTGCTTCCAACAATTACATCAAATAGAGTCCTGGTGAGGGCAGGTGCAATTCCCATTCACAGCAAAAGCAGTGGCATGTAGCTAACACTAGCAATGAATTTGAATAGCTGTTCTTTTACTGCCTTCTGTTTTCTGCTTACAGCAGCTAAAGAGTTGTAGTATAGGGGAATTAGGAACGGAGGAGTGCTGATAACAGAGCTTCCTGATCCCTTGAAGCTTGAACATTCATTGACTTGGAGGAAAATTGAGATTGTGCTACAAGATACAGGAAAAAAAAAGGTTAATCAAGCTCTGAGGTTGAGCTATTGCACTTATCTCTACCTTGCCTGTGGGGTTAGTATGTGCAGTCACTGTGAATCTGTGTGGCTGATAAAAAGCTTTTAACCAGAAACAAAGATTTTTCCCTTACTCTAGTTTCAAACCACAGGAACATCCTGGCTTTGATATCAAGGGCTCATGTTCCTGAAGTGTCAACATTGTGGAGTCTCGTGATGCTACCACAAGTCTAGAAAACCTCCTGTGCTTTTGAGAATGTTACTTTTATTTAAATGAAAGCAAATTGCAGCCTTGCTCACAATGGAGAAAATGTGAAAGTCTTAGGAGATTTATTTCAAATATGTTTCTTTAGGCCTTCTTGTGCTTGGTTTAGGGGTTGTTTCAGTATCAATACATGATTTTTCACTGAAAAGTTGAAGTATTGAGTGTAGAACAAACCCAGCTGCAGGGCTTTTTCACAAAGTTTTGTGATGTGTCTTCATAAGGTTTAACTTTGGACTCATTCACTCTGCAGAAATAAAGTGTAAATATTAAAATTTGCATACATTCCTCTCTATTGAAAGATTTTATTCCCACCTCAGGGGAATGTTATAGCAGCTGTAGCATCACAAGTGCTTTAACTCAGTTTACAGCAGACCAAAACCAGACATATATTACATACCTGTATTTAATTGCATTTGAAATCTGGCAATAAAAGAATGGGGATAATCCACAGCAAATTTCAAAATGAGAAGATGGTGATATTTAAGTAAGGGAAGCAATGCTTACTCAAGTGTAGTCTAATAATTACTTAAGCTTTTATGGTTTTATAGTTTATACAACATGTATAACAACCAGCCCTTGCCCTTGCCTGGGCCAACTTTTCCTAAGTAAACAATCACATACCATTGCCCTATTTCAAATTCTCTCATGAGCCTAATATGAGAAAGGAAAGTTGGATCTGATCTGAAAACCTGATGCCAGTCTTCTGTGGCCCTGTGTATGAAGAGAATATGCATGAAGAGAATAAAACCTGATCTGAGAGGTATTCTTAACAGTAGAGGTGTGTAATTAGCTGTGCAAAATGCTACATTTTGCCAATATTCTTCATTTTCTCCAAGTCACTTCTCCACACATATAACCTATTTGGGATGTAATAGTCCCAGACTTCCACTGGTGTTTTAGGTATGCAACGGAAGCCACACCTGCAGCTGTCTTCCAGTCTGAGTGCAAATGGGCATGAAATCTGTATTTTGGCTAATGAAATGGATGCTCATCTTGTCTGGGAATTATTTAACCACAGGAAGCCAGGATGGTTCTCAGTGAGTTTCAGAAGGGGCTATCAGCTTGCAGAACTGCAGAGGTGCCTCCCAAATATGTGAAGGTAACTTGCTCGACTCATTCTTGGGGATGTGTCCTCTGAATATTCTGGGAGGGAATGCACAGAATCCACAGTTTCATGCCCTTTAGTGTTTATCCATAAATTTGGGCAGGTATAGCCTGAATGCTGGATTATTGTTTTTTTGAAAACTTGGCTTCTCTGCTTGGGGGAGGAAAAGCTGCTGGTAGATCCCTCAACTGGTAAATGGCTGTGCACAGGAGAATGGGATAAGGATAGTAAATGCAAAGCTTCTTAAAATGTACTGCATTCAGTATCCAAAGTAGCAGGACTGTTGTTTCATGATAAAACAAATACTGTATTGCACAGCTTAGGTTTCCTTCTCTGGCAGGAACAGCATTTTGAAATTTAATTAGCTTCATGTGGCACTGTAGAAATGGATGGCAAATCAATAACGTATGCCATTTCAGTCACCTTGTGGTGTTGTAATTCTCTGTGTTTTGCTACTCTAATTAGGTCTGCCTTCAGTGAGAAATGTTTCAGGAGCAAGGAGGTGAATTATTGTTGAGTTCCTGGCTGTCACTGGGGAGATGAAGTAATCTCAGAACTGACTAACCTCAGTGACTTCAGGAGCTAGTAATTTAACATCCAAGAGAAGATCTCACATTCTCATGGTGCAGTTTACAGTGAGTTTTAGGTTCAGACAGTCCATGGCTTAAGCTTCAGATGAAAAAGCATCAGAAACCATAAACAGCACTTAACTCATTGTTGGCATTTAATTACTTAATTGCTCTTATTTTCACATTCCCCTACAGAGTGAGAGTTTCTTGCAAATAGGTATTTTCTTCCTTTGGATCCAGGGCTCCTCCTCTGAACCCTGAGTGAATTGTGGGTGCAGAGAGGTGCATGTGAGATGGGCCCCGGTTCTGATGCCTCCCCACTCCCAAAACCATTGTGAAGGAACAGCTCAGGAAGTAGAATGCAGTTTGCAGTTTGCTCCCATGTAGCAAACCCAAACACTGTTAACTGGAGCCAACAGCAGCTCCTTGTCCATTTATTTGACTCTGGGGTTTTATTGGGAAACACTGGGTAGAGAGCTGGTGTTTCCCTCTCCAGGAGCAAGCTGCTTGCTTCTGAAGGTGGAAGAGATGCTTTCCCCCAGTGTCTTGACTCTCCTCTCCAACAGTGTACTGTCAGCCACATCATAAAGAAAATGGATGGATAAGGAACAGAATCTAGGGAGAGCAAGCACTCTGAGGCCGCTATGTCAGTGTGACGTACCAGCTCCATGCTTTTTTTGGGAAAGCATGTAAACTCCCTCCCTTTATATTAGTGTGAATTATGCTTCCAAATAATCATTGCTTCCAACATAAACAGTTTCTAATATAAACCATTCCTGCTGGTTACCACAGACAGCCCGAGCAGCATGGAAAATTTCAGTTGTTACATCACAGTCACCCAGAGAATAGCAGCGGTGATTGAAATTATTTTGCAGTGGTTTGAATAATGCTGTGTGAAAGGTGATACAGAATTATTGCACTTCACAGAGGGCAAACACAAAGCAGACTCAGAGCTGCCTTTCCTTTTACCTGGCCCCTCCTTGTGGGATGTTGGAGCTGACAAAACCACAAATTCGTGTGGGTAATTTCCTAGTCATGTCAGTGACTCATCCAGAACCCCTCTCAGCCTTATACAAAACTGGGGAAGAGCATGAAAAATGAGACTATGGCTGATATGGCACAAGAGAATTTACAGATAAAGAATTTGAGTTAACAACTCCAATTAAGTAATGCCTTATTGTGGTGCTTGATAATCTGACAATCAATACAATACAACATACAAGAACATATGTGAATGTGTGTTTACTAGTGTTAATTAATGCATTAACTATCAATTGGCCAACTAATTACACTCTTACTGCTGTTAAGACTTCTGTCCTTAAAAAAATAAAGTAGAATTTCTTAGTCAATAATAATCAAATGCATATAATCTTAAATATATATGATAAAAAATGCATATAATCTTTGTTTCTGCCAAATTCAAGAATTTTAAGTATATCAAATATATTCACTGAATTCACTTGTCATGTACCACCATTTAGCAGCTATTCCTGTAATGGCTTTACAGACTGATTAAGTACTCTTAGAGGATGAATAATACTCTAAGTTCCCTCACGCTTGAATACAAAGGGTGTATTCTCCCATGCCCACAACTTTCAGCAATACTTCTTTGCTGCTGTACCTGCAAATAAAGACCAAAAGGAACATTTTTTAAGACTATCAAGTTTATTGTCCATCAGAAAACATATGTAGGGTAGGTTGTTTCTGATCAGGATCTGCTTTCTTTGCTCAGAAATTGCTGGTTAAATTTTAAGGTCAGTTTTATTGTTTAGGTAGTTTAAGGTCTAACAGCATCTCCCAAGTTCACTTGGTAACAACACACCCCAAAACCAGGAGCCTTGCATTGGTTTTAGAGTAGAAAAGATAGTAATTATAATTGGTCTATTTGTTGCAGCTGCAGAAACTGAAGCGATCCCTCTCCTTCAAGACTAAAAGCTTGCGGAGTAAAAGTGCAGACAATTTCTTCCAGAGGACTAATAGTGATGTGAAGCTGCAAGTAGACTTGATGCCTGAGGTGAGCACAAGCACTGGGCAGCTCCCCAACTCAGACAGCCAGGCATCTTCACCCACCAGAGCCCAACAGCTGCCAGAAAACAGCAAGACTCACATCTTCCAGGAGCACATCTTCAAAAAACCAACCTTCTGTGATGTCTGCAACCATATGATTGTTGGTAAGAAACAGTTTATTTAAAATCTCATGTGTGTCCCTGCTAGAAATTGCAAGTTGACCTTTCTCTGATTTCTGTGAGCCCAGAAGTCTCCTTGAGAATATTCATGCAGGGAGGTTCTGGATTTGTGTCATATCTGCCACAGGCTAACATTTACTGACAGATGTCTTGCCTTGTAGACACATACTGTAATCACAAATTACAGGTGAGGGATTCAGCTGGAATCAAACTCTTCTGTCATCCAGGTTATACTGAGCACCAAGCACAAGTTGTATGCTGCACTAGAAGCAGCAGAAATCCATATTGCGAGTGTGTACACTATCCTCACTTTTTCCTACAGCAGTAATTTTAACTTTCTTCCTCCTCACGTCTGCCCTCACGCACTGCATCACCCCCAGTTCCCTTTCACTGTGGTGACCATACCTACCTCCCCCAGCTGTCCTACATGTCACTTAAGGGACAAGAAGTAGCATCTGCTGGGTGGCAGGCTCTTATCTGCTTGTGTGGGTGTGTGGGTGTTGGCTGTCTAGGATGAATATTTTGGGAGACCAGGTCAAAAACCAAATATAACAACTGAATTTACACTGCAGACTTTCTTGGGATTATTCTACCTGATCCCTCCTATGCACAAAACCTCACACTAACTTTATACCTTTGAAAGGTAGGCCTATCTGCTCTCTGAAGCAGTCCATGAGTACGTAAGTTCCAGCCAGGTACTGACTGATGGACAGACAGGAGAAAATTTTGCTATTGTCTCTAGTGTGCAGAAAAAACCTCCCTGCTGAGCCCTGCTTGTAAGGTAATTTTCAGTGCAGTGTGAAGACCTAAAAAGCCAGCCTTCATGCTGATCATCCATGGGGCTGTGCAAGGAGAGGTCAAAAGAGAAGTGCAAGTGCCTGGAGGTGTAGAAGCTGCATGGCTACCGCAGTGGGAAGCTGCAGGAGCTGCTATTCAGCAATCTGATCCTGGAAATTCACATCCTCGTGGCTTGTGTTGTGCACATGATTTGGTCTTCCTGCTTACTTACCATCTCCTTGTCCCAGCACAGTAAAGCAGGAGTAAATTCAGTGGCAATTTACCAATGTGAAAGTGAGTGACGCAACTTCCAAGCTTTTAGGCAGGACAGGGAGCTAAATGTGCTAATGATTTAGCTTCATGTAGAAGTAGTACAGGTCTTTGAGTACAAAATATTGTCTGTAAAACTTGTTATACAAAATTTGTATAACTTACAGTCAGAAGCTTACATCCCCTGGCATGGAAGTCACTGCTTTTTAGGTAACAGTATGGTAAGCTTTTGAAAGATGCTGATAGGACTGATCAACATTTTTCAAATGAGGGTGCTCAGCGTTCCCCACTTCTGTGAGGAATTTGTGGTCTTTGGAAAAGGCAGCTGTCTACAGAACATTAAAATTGATGCAAGACAATCTTGCTTCCACAAATTAACTTATATTCTCACTTCACCACAGCTGTACTGAATCCAAGGAAGCTAAGGAATTTTAATCACTTTTTTTTGTGTCATTTTTCCAATCTTTTAAGGTTGTTTTCTACTTGAAGTGGTAAAATAAATTAAAGAGAGAAGCAGTAAAGTATCAGGGAAGTTCACGGTCCAGAATTTGACAGGAAGTCTGGAAAAGTAGTTAATTGAAATAACTTTATATATGGGAAAGGCCCAGGAGTTGTCTCCTTCAGTAATGTGGATGGATGTTCTATCAAAGCTTATTTTCACAAATATATATTGCAAATATAAGTTCCTTGAATTTCTGGCAGCTTCTTGTGAAGTTGTATGGAGATAAATATCATCACAAATCTGCATGACTCAGCACTAGTGTTTCAAAATAGTGCTGCTCATGACGGATTATTGCTGGCAGCAAACTTTGCAGAGAGTAAATCCAGTTCATAAACACTCCTGCCCTTCTCCTTTGCTGGGCAATCTGTGTCCGCCTGGAATGGGAAAGTCCTGAAGCACAGCTCTAGGCTTCAAAACATCAGCTTAAACCCCCTGTGCTTTCTGAAGTTTTTTCTGTTCTCTCTGCTGAGGGCTTTGTTTTTCTGTTCTGTGTCTTAGCCACTTCATTAGCTGAAGAAGCCTCTTATAATTGCTGAAGAAACTAATGTGACCTATTTTGTCTGGTAGCAGTCTGAGTCAGGTGAATTGCTCTGACCTCCTCCAGCTCATCTTTGCTTGGAGGTAAGGCAGAGAAGATGTTGGGAGTGTTACCTTAAGATGCCTTAGACTGTAGATGCCCTGATTTTCATAGACAAACGTCTTCTCTATTCCTGCCGTCTTCTCTTTTTGAGAAGTGCAAATCCTTAGTGCATTTGTGCCTGATTTTGCTGTATTGTTATTTAAATAGCATGGTAAATCTCGATGTTAACTGTTTGCTGTTCAATTAATCCATATAGGTTGTGCAACTGTGGGTTATAGGAATAGAAAAGCAAAACAGGCCGCTTTCAGAGAACCCTGTCAAGCCTGCTCCCAAAGACAGACTGAAAAAGCCTCATTTCTGTTCAGGGACTCTGACTGCTTGAAACATGGAGCCGATTTGTTCTCTCTATTTGCGTTTTTCACAGGCAGTGACATTTAAGAGTAATGAGTCTATGACTTTAAATTCCTCATTGATGAGAATAAAGGCAAAGACAGATACATGTTTTGAAGGCTGGAGGAAAGACTCCAGGAAAATTGTGTCTTGACTTTAGATGGCTTTAATTTTGCCACCAAGAATGATTCCAGGCTCACCTTAAATGGCACTCTGATCCATGAACTAAGCAGCTCTGTTTGGTACATGGCAGCGTAAAAAACAGTGCACAGCATGAATGTGCAGCGACTGCTTCGGTGTCACTCATGTGGCAGAATCCATCTGTAGCTTCAGAGTGAGCAGGACACATGGAGCAGAGGCAGCAGGTTCCCTGTGCTGCTCTTTTCACAGCAAAATTAAAGAACTTGAAACATTATCTTACTAGAAAAAAATACACGCATCATCTCTCTTTGATCCCTGGGCACTAGGAGCCAAATACTGCCTTTGGGATGCAGTGCAATCAGTATATATATATATATATATGTGTGTGTGTATAATATATATATATATATATATATATGTGTGTGTATATATATATATATATATGAATGAGTAAACTTACTCTTTCAAATGTTTTTCATGCAGCCCAGAGTACAATGCAGCAACATATTCAAAAGCAAATCTGTTTATTGATGTGATTTCAAAAAAGAAAAAAGAGTATTAATAGTGTGCTTCATACCGCGCTTTGAAGGCAGGAGTTGGACTGTTCCTATTAATTGTACTAGACTGAGACTCAAGTTCCACCTCAGTAAACAGAAGAAAAATTTGATACAGAAGCAGCAATTTTCTGTCAAATGAAATAATGGAGGAAATTTCACATTTGAGGGAGCTTTGAAGAGTGCATGCAGAATCCATTTTACATTAATGGGGCCTTCTTATAGCATCCAATTCTCCAATAAAATCATCATTCCTAATAATGAATTCAACAGTAATAATTCACATAATTTCAGAGCAAATCAATAGTGTGTTGGAGCAGACTCTGCACTCCTTTCTCCCACTCACTGTTTTGCTGCTGTGAGTGCCTGGCATCGGTTAGTTTAGGACTGGGGTTTCAGCTGCATTGAGGGCTACATATTTTCCTAAACATATCCACCCTTGAACATCCTCTCACAGTATGTCTTTTAGAAAACCATTAATTTGCTGGTTTTAGTAGTAGTATTTATTACTACTTTAATATCTAACTCCAGCAAGGGAAAATTTTGAAAATCAAAGTGTCTTGTAGAATGTATTACTAGATCATCATTTAGGAGACACTGGTTTTATGGGGTTTTTATTTTACATCACAGTGAAAAGAAAACCATGTCAGATACTCAGATACCTTCTTATCTACCATTTTCTGTGATTAGCAAGAATGTGGTAAGCTTTGGCAATGGCAAATTAAGGGAGGCAAAACCACCTAGCTGCAGCGAAGATAGGTACTGTTAAATTAATGTTGCTTCAGATTATGGTCCTATGTCTTATCTTATTATATCTTATGTTCTTATGATCAGAAGGAAGTTCTTGCTTTTCTTCAGTCTCTGGTGTGTCATCAATCATCTCTGTGACAATTTGCTGTTGAAGAAAACATGATGTCAGTACTCTGGAGTTGTAAAACATTGTGCATTTTTCAGAAAAAACTCCATCTGTAGAATTCTCAACGTTTTATTCATTTGCAGATCATTTCCTGTGCTGATTCACATGGAAAAAATGTTCTTTTCCACATATTCCAAGCATATTACATGCAATTAATGTATTCCCATCAAAGTCAAATATAAGTAATGAAGCAAAAAAAGTGCTTTGCTTTTAAAAATATATTACTTTGTAGTCAATCTTTCAAAGCTGTGTTTTAAAGAAATATATCTCTGTTTTTATTGTATCTTTCTTTGTGTTTCCAAAGTATGTGTAACTGTTTCACTCCATTCTTAACCTTAACTATGGCACAAAATTTTAATCAAACACCTGGGTTTTTTTGGCATACCTGTTGGAGCATGTTTGCCTGGAACAAACTTGCAGGAAGAGCAGAAAAAATTGTGGTTCGCAATGTCCAGTAAGTCAAAACCAGGTCCTTCTGGGTCATGCCACCCCTGAAATATATGCATTTATAGGTGTTCTCAAGGCAGCTGGGTTTCTGGTTTGTATGCAGATTCTCTGAGCCTTTGCAGCTCTGGAGGTAAATAACTCAGTACCTGTCCTCTTGGGGAGCTAACCAGATTGCAGTTAGAGAAACCTGTGGAAAACAAATAAGCAAGTAAAAAAGATAAAACCAAGACGTGGCTGTAGCATAGCTTCCTTTCAGTCTATTAATCAGTAGTGCTTAAGCAGTGAAGTTGTGTTATCCCTTCAGAATTTACTCACTCCTACCACCGTCTGTTCTGGTTTAGCCAGTCATTCTGGAGGTTCAGACAGCCAAAAAATTACCATGAATAATTCTTTCTCACTTCATCTTTTAGAAACAACCCCTATTTCTTTATTTCACTGTGCAGTTGTGGCCACTAGAAATTTCAACCACTTTTATCCCCAAAGCTGTATTGTAAAATCCTCCAGAAAGTTAGGGTCAAAGTTGATAAATTGGGCAAGCTTTTCAAATGCAGGAAAAAGGGAAGGGAAGAGGTCTAGGTTGAAGCAATGAAGCCTTTTTCTGTTAGATTCTGCATTTGAAATTCTTCTCTTAGACTATCTGTAACTGCGACTAATAAGTACTGGAAAAACTCCATGGTTAGAGGAAGTGTTTATATAACTGTAATTTATGTGGATGTTTATTAAATATAGAAAAATTTCACAGGAACTATGACACAGTGCTTTCTGCCTCCAGTCTGATCAGCTCTCTCCTAAAAAATATGCTTGACTTTTTTTAGGCTTGCTGCCTCATTTCATGAAGTAGGAATTCTGGTTTGGTCCAAACCTGCCTATATCCAGCAGTATTATCCAGGTAGACAAAGGTGCAGTAAATGGTCACAGATTGATCACCACTTTTTGGCAGCAAGACAAAGTAGAAGTACTCCTGGAAGCATGACTGTAACTGGCTTTTTCCAAGGCTATGGTAGTTTGGAAGGCTCTTTGGACAGAGATCTTGGAAAAAACAAAAAAAGACATTTCTATTTATCTTGCAGGATGAAGAATAAAAATAATGTTATTCATTCAGTCCTGCCCTCCACTCTTCCTAGTCTCTCTAGCATCTCTCAACACAGATGACCTTGAGGGAAGAAATTTGTGTTGCCACTTCATCAGAACAGAGTTGTGCCTTATAGAGAAGGGTAAAGATCTTCCACCAAGGGGGACATACCCTTGGAGCAGGGCTTGTGTAGTCACAGTCAAGCCTTCCCACATCTATCCTCCAGAGACATTATTACTACTACAGCATAAATTTGTTTTGTTTATTATTAAGAGTTTCCCTATTGAAAGAAACTTTCAAAAGCTGCTGAATCTTTTTTTTTTTTTTTTTGTGAGGAAAAGTCATAAAATGCTGCCTGACCAATCTGACAGCCTTCTATTGATGCCATGACTGTCTGGGTAGGTGAGGGGAGAGTGGTGGATATTGACTACCTTGACTTCAGCAAGGCTTTTGGCACTGTCTCACCTAACATCCTTGTAGGCAAACTCAGGAAGTGTTGGATGAGTGGACGTTAATATGGATTGGGAACTGGTTGAATGGTAGAGACAGAGTCCAGTTGGAGGCTCATTGCTAGTGATGTTCCCCAGGGGTTGGGATCAGGTCCAGTCTTGTACAACACATTCATCCATGATTTGGATGAAGGGATGGATGCATCCTCAGCAAATTCACTGATGTTACAAAACCAGGAGGAGCAGCCAATACCCCAGAGTCCTGTGCTGACACCCAGTGAGACCTGGACAGCTTGGAGGGCTGTATGGATGGAAAGATCCAGAAATTCAACAGAGGCAAACACAGGGTCCTGCACCTGGGGAGGAATAATCCCAGGCATCAATGCAGGCTGGGAGCTGACCTGCTGGAAAGCAGCTCTGCAGATCCCTGTGGATAACAGTCCCAAGCTGTCCAAGAGCCAGCAGTGTCCTTGTGACCAAGAAGGCCAATTGTATCCTGGAGTGCACTAGGAAGAGCTTTACCAGCAGGCTGAGGGAGGTGATCCTGCCCTGGTGAGGCCTCCTCTGGACTGCTGTGTCCAGTTCTGGGCTCCCTGGGCAGGAGGTACATGGAACTCCTGGAGCAGGTCCAACGGATGGCTACAAAGATGATTGGGGGCCTGGAGCATCTCACTTAGAGGACAGGCTAAGGGAGCTGTGGTTGTTCAGCCTGGACTAAAGACAGCTGAGAGGGGATCTCATCAATGTCCATAAGTACCTGAAGGGAGGTTTGAAAGAGGATGAAGCCAGGCTCAGCAGTGCTCTGGGAGTGACAAGGGACAACAGGCCCAAACTGAAGCAGGAAGATTCATCTGAAAATGAGGAAGAACTTATTTACTGTGAGAGTTACAGAGCACTGGACCAGGATGTCCAGAGAAGTTGTGAGGTTTCATGTTACAGAGATATTCAAGGCCCACTGGGCCATTTTCCTGTGCAACCTGCTCTAGTAGAACCTGATTCAGCAGGAAATTGGACTAAATGATCTTCAGATGACATTTCCAAACCCAGTCACTCTGTGATTCATTGAAAAAGGGCCATTGTGTAACCTTTTCAATTACTGGTACCAGGTGCCATCCCATATATTACTAGGTGATCTACAATCCCTGCCTCTACCTCCTCCTTCCTTCCACTGAATTTACTCCTGGATTTAGGACACTCCATTTCAGTTGATGACAATGAATGGCTGTGGGCACTTTTGAGAGTCAGTGTGTGAGTATTAAGTGATCTCCCTCTGCTGTGCTAAGGTTTAGGGGAAATAAAAACATTGTATTTTTTTAACACACATCTGCTAAAAATTGGTGTAAAATAATTATTTTACCCTATTAGAGTGAAATTGAACCTGGCTTATCCTACAATCTCTTTCTTGAGTTAATATGTCTCCATAAGCATAGACCTCTCCACTTCTGAGTGGAGCCCTGTAAGAAGGGCCAAACAAAAGCCTTCTGGAAATATGAAGTACTAATTTACCCAAACTGTACAGCATGCATTTAACCGTTAGTTATGGACCAGTCAAGTATAGGTAATATCATCTGGACTCTCCAAAATTTCCCAACAGTGGATATTCTGTCTGTTGGAATAAATAAAGTGGGAATAAACAGAAGTGAAGACATAGAAACAAAATGGTATGTGCAGTATAGATGTGCTCCATTTCTATTTTTTGATAAACATGGGGAAAAGTATCCAATTCATGCAGTCCCACATTTGTAGAAATGCTACAGGCAGCCACACATTATCCCTGCATCAAATCATTACTTTTCTTTGTTAACAAAGAGTTAAAACATGCTCTCAAGCAAATATTGAAAAGAAAATATTTAGTTTGTTTATCCTCTGGGAGGGCTTCCTCCTCTGAGATGAGGCAAGTAAATTGGATAATCAGGAACTGCTTAGCTGAGAAAAGAGGGTGGAAATATATTATAAATTCTAATTTGTCCTTGAACAGCATCAGACATGTTTCACATTTGTTACAAGATAGTTTTCAAGCTCACTTTAATTTGGGGGAAATTGCTATTAATATGAAACTAACTGCAGTTAATCCCTCAGTCAAAACAGACTTTAAAAAATGCTGACCAACATTTGCTGTTTAATTAGATGGAGAACAACAAGCATTTCTAGCACATCTACAATTAATATTTTGTTAGCCATGGTGATTTTTAACCAAAAAATACATTAAAACCACCAAACATCCTATTCAGTAGTGAGTAGGCTCCTGGTACCATTGCTCCTGGTATCAGCTCTAGTGAAGAACATAATGGCAAGCTCAAGGTTTTTTAAAGGCCAAGGGATGAAGCAAAATGCAAGTGCAGTTTTTATGTCCTGCTATGTACTTTTCCAGAGCTCACATGGGATGTTGGGTGTTTACAGATAAGCAAATTAAGTGCATCTTCTTTCAAGCTGACCTTCTTGTAAAAACGTAATTTTTCTCTTTAGAGTCCTTATCTACCAGAGTGTGACTGTTATGTGGATAATTACAATGCTGTATAGCTGACAAAAGCATTATCCAGAAGCAAAATTATTAGAAGCTTTACCTTACTCTGAGTTGCAGAAATCTTAAAAGGAGGCACTTAACAGAAATGCTTCTGCAAGAAATAGCACACTGCCATCATGTAGAGTAAAATGCCTACCCACATGTGCTTGTTGCTGTCCTTAATATAGAAGGATGTCTCAGAGAGCAGTGATCCTTGCAGCTCACATGGATCATTGCATGTTTTCCTGCTTTGGTAATAGGAGTGAAAGTTACTGCAACTTCACCAATGCTCTTATCTGATCTGCTGAAATTTCATTTCTCCAGGTATACACAATACGGAGCAGTTTTCCCCCTTGACATAAGTTTATCTTGTACACTGAAGGATGCTGCAAACACATGAGTCCTGGCTTTTGATTCTGAAGACAGGCTCAGTTAAAAATGACATGTAGTTGAAAATTGTGGCTTCACTGGAGGTTACTTTAGAGCATGCATGAAGTTAGCTATGTCCATCATTTGAGAGAGGTTTTTCTTATTCGTTTAAATAGTAATTGGTGCCACATGTAGGTGTGCTCTGAGCCAGTACTGCTGTGTGTCAAATAATGAATTCTCTCAGGTTATAATATCTGTTTACAGCAGCAAGGTGAGATATTGCCTTTCTTGCAGTCTTTAATACACTGTTAAAAATTCTAATGTGGAGAGCATCTGGGTACCAGGTTTTATTGAAGAAACAATGACATTACAGATTTTACTCTATTTATTTTTTCTTACACTAACTTCCTCCCTCCCCACCAGCCTTTCATTCCCTAAGTCTCCCCTTCCCTGCATGGAGGGGTCACTACTAGTGAGATTGGGGCAGAAAGTAATTTTTTATTCCTGCTCTGATGCTGCTTGAAGTTGCCCATCTCAGGCGCAGTTCCCGGGCATCCCCTGGCTTTGATGTCCGTCACTGATGTACAACATTGATGTCCATGGCTTCTTCATCTACAAGATCTTCCTGCATTTCCCAGATCCCACCCCAGGCCAGGATCTTCACCTTTGGCCCCCTTCTTTTTTCTGAGAACACTTCTTTCTTTCAGGAACTTTTGGCACCAAATATTCTTTCTGGAAACCAAGCTTACAGTTCCTCCAGTCTAAATAATGTATGTGCATAAGAACAGGACATAATCAGCCTTCTAACTAGTGCTCTGGTCTCCTGTCTCTTTATTAATTGCAGGATTTGGGATACACTGTTTTTGTTTAGTCAGAGTGTTACCAACATTTCCAGCGGCTAATAGTGGTTGCATCTTGCAAGTAGCAACCTCTTGTCTGAGAGTTCAGGGGTTCAGTTTCATGCACTTACACAACAGTTACCTGCTGCCTGTTCTGTTCACAATTTCACCTGTTCTTTGCCAGTGACAGCTCCTAAATCTCAATACCTGTATTGACATTCAGTTCTGTGCCAGTACCTTCTGACACATTGATGTGCTCTTTGCTGGACTTTAGCTATATGTTACAGCTTTGTACACTGTACAATTGTACAACAGACATAATGCCTGCCAAGCCTTTTGCTGTCCCTCTGGGTTTCACTACCCTGATAGTGGTAGCCCAGTTATGGTCAACATTAATTAAGGTTTTTGGACAACAAACCACATAGCCATGCTGGTCCAAATCATATGTAGATGATAAGATTTATGGCTTGTGTTGGCTTGGCTTGTTCCTGCTAGAAGCCAGGGTGAATTCTGGTAAGGTAAATACTGTCTAAATATGGACATCTTATGAGTGATGCATTGAATTATTCATGTTGATTGACAAAATCTTAAAAAGCAGATCTTTGGTGATTTTGATTAATGATTTAATTATTTAGCAATAGAGTGAAAATTCAGCTTAATGTCCCCATTTTTTTTCACTGTCCAGATTGACCCTTGGGCAGGTAATGTTCTTTTTTGCTGAGCTACATAAACTTCTGTAAAATCACTTGACAGAAGTTTTTCTTATTTATTTAATTATTAATTGGTGCCTTATGGAAGTGTACCTGTAGGTGTGCTTTAGGCCAGTACGGCTATGTGTCAAGTAATGAATTCTTTCAGGTTATAAGAGTAGAAGGCTGAGATTGCCTCTTTGACAGTTGTAAATGAAGTTTTTGTACTTCCCAGCCTGTGTGATCTCACTGAAATCAGTAGCTATTTCTGGAAAAAAATTACCAACACCCTGCCCCACCTCACTCTCCCCCAGCCTGCACTTGGTGTGAAAGGTTTCACTTGAATGTTTTTCCATTGCTTGGAAATCAGAAAGAATTCACAGAAAACAGGAACAGATATTGGAAGGGGCTGCTGGGGCAAGTGGTGGAGTCACTGTTCCTGGAAGTGTTTAAGGGAAGACTGGATGTAGCTTTCAGTGCCATGGTCTGGTTGACAGGGTGGTGTTAGGTCATAGGTTGGATTGCTGACCTCAGAGGTCTTTCCCAAGCTAGTTGATTCTGTGATTGTATATCCCTCACACGGAAAAGAAACTGAAACACATTTTGCTATAAAATGTGGTGGTAAAATTCTGAAAGGTAGAAGCACATTATGACTAACTGTAGAAATAAATTCCTTGAAAACTGATCCCACCAAAATGGTGTAACTAGCCAGTTACTTATGGTCGTGCCCTGAATTCCCTCTAGTCCAAGCAAATCATGCTGTCAATGCATCTGTAGCTTCTGATGAGATCCTCCTTAGCTATGTGTGATCCAAGGGAAGAAACAGCTTTGGAACAGAAGTCTGTGCATGTGGCCAAATCCTGACCAAGCGCTAGATTTTAGCCATATGGTGTCACATCTTACCTTATCTTCTGTTATCTTCTCTTACTCCATTTCCCATCTCTATCACTAGCTACTGTGAAATGGAAAAGAGAGGGAGGAAGAGGAATTGTTGTCCTGGTAAGTCACACTTCAGCACTTTGCATGCAAGGCCCATTGCTGCAGCAGGCACTGCCAGTCGGTTTGTGCCAACACAGACTTGCAACAGCACTGGGAGCTTGCACTGGTGAGGGAATGGTTTTAGTGCAGGAGGAAAGGGCCCAACCCCTCAGTAAGTCTGAAACAGCAGAAGGCCAGTGAACAACCACACACATTATATATATATGTATATATATATAGTGGGAACTAACTGTCCTATAGTTCTAATTGATTTTTCTGATCTTCTGGCAAATAGCAGTCTCTCATTTTCACTGATGACGATGGAGCCACATAAGCAGCAGGCTTATGTCAAAAATCCGTTAGCAGAGAAGAGAGGACATCAAATCCCTTTGCTGAGGACACACTGTTCTTTTGTTCTGTAATTCTTTTCCCACATTTTCAGCAAGCTCATGGTCCTGGTCTTCATTTCACATCATAGTTTTTTGTTCAGATTTCTGGTTTCTGTTTTCCAGCTCCTCTGTAATGATACAATATCCTTGGAAGATAAAGGTTTTGGCACATGTGAGCAGTCTTACAAAATTCAACTGCTTTTTCAAAGCATTCAAAACACAGGAAAAAAAAAGGCTGCAACTAATGACTTTTCATTTCAACACAGGTGTAAATAACCTGAGCCTGTCAAAGTGGAAATCTTGTTTGAAATCTGACTTTCATCATCTTCACCTCAGGAAGAGTTACTTCGGATGCTATGTTTACTAATACTACTGGGACCAAGATCAGCCATTCATCTCTGCTTGTCCTCATTTGAAATAACACACCAAGCTTAATTTTTCCATGTTCCCTTCTCCTGTTTAGTTCTGCCACCATCTCCTCACATAGCCAAGTTTATGCCTGTCCTCTCTGGAATGTTTTCCTTTTCAGCAAAGCAGCCCAGTTCAAGGACCTATAAGCACAGGTTCATCAATCTTGAAAATTATCCAGAAGAGTAGGTAACAATAAATCAGTGCCAGTTTTTTCAAAGCACGGAATGTTAGACATGATTTAGCATGTTTAGTGTTTAGGGGACAGGGACTTTTTCTTTCAATAATAGCTGTTGGTTTATTTACCATGGTGTTCCAGCATCCTAATTAACATTTAGATGATCAAAAACCTGAGATGATATTTTAAGAAGTGCGGAGGTGGATATTTCCTTTCAGGGATAGACTTTTATAGCAAAGCTGCTGAATATGTGAAAAATGCATTTTGAAAAAAATTCTTATGGCCAAATTTTTAAAAGGCTTTATTTTAGCAGGGATATTTTTCATCTCTATAACCGTCTTGCAGAAAAACCTGCCTATTACTGCCTCATTTTTTTCTCAGCATGTCATTTCTAAAGAAAACTATGCCACTAGGAAGTCAATTCTAATTTTATGCACTGTTATGTAGCCTGCCTACACATAAGGCAACTTTTCTTGCTATTTAAACATTGGATATTGTTATGGAGAAACTGGGGTAGGCACTCAAATGGACCCACACCTCTCAATGAGATATAATCTAAAATTTATTTATTTGAAAGGATAGGTACCATGATTGGATATCAAGTCCTACTCTACAGAACAGAAATATACAAGCTCCAGCTTCTCTACACACCCTGTTTGGTTTAGAGTGGCACAAGGTAAACTCATGGGAACAGGACACTTTGTACACTTTGTACAATGTGCCTCATCCCAAGAAATTATAAATTTAACATGCCCAAAGCTCTGTACTTTTTGAAGTGGCGAATTTAACTGTAAAAAAATCCAACCCACCGCTTAATAAAGAAAAAAATGTCATTACTAAAGAATAACTCTCAATTTAAATTCTCAATCAGGTATCTGGCAGCAATGACTTCAGTGTTCAGGCCTCTAGGGTGGCTGGGGAAATCTGTGTTCAGGCTTTGATCTATGGCTCACCTGATGAACAGGTGAGGATCTGAGCCTCTGTACTCTCCAAAATGCCGGCGTGGGAAAGTGATGGGGCAGCATCAGTTAAAAAAATATAATTAGAAGGGTGCCAGGCATTAGGAGAGAGTGTAGTTCCCTAGGTGGCAGGAGGCACTCAGGGAAGCTGAGGCTGAGGAAGGGTAAGAAAAGGACTTCCCAGCTCATTCTTACAAACCAACCTGGTGGTTTGGATGAATTAGGCTCAAGGTTTTTAACTTTAAAGATCTGGATGTCTCATGTAGAAAATGCCATTTTCTGATCTCCTCACAGCTCTTGATTGGGATAGAGCAGGAGAAGGAGAAGTGCTTGTCCAGCAGCAGCCAGCCACAGGGGCAGGAAGCTGCTACAGAGGAATTTTTAAAAACAGTTGTCTCTTTCAGCATCAGAGCTTTTATGCAAAATCAATTAATTAAAATCTAAGAAGGGGGCATGACAGTAGAGTACACAAAGGCTTAGAGATAACTGCAGAGGCATCAGTCCCATTTCGGGCATTTCCTCTTTTTAAGGTGACATCCTAAACCCTTCTCTGCTGCAATACTGGCCCAGCTTGCTTAAAATTCTCCATTTCCCATAAACTTTGGCATGGATGAAGCTTTCTGGTGACAACTCTAAATGCATTTAGGGAGAAAGGGGCAAGACACTCATTATTTTTATCATCCTCCCACAGCAGAAGTTGAAGTTCTATGGAAATTATGTAATTTTAAATATATTTCTTTTTGAAAGTTTTAAATCAAAACAATTTCTGAGTGGTATGTTCCTCTCACCTGGAATAATAAAAAAATAGTGGTTGGGCCATAGGTAGATTAGCTGGAGGTGACAGCCTATCTGTGTCTCTTTCCCTTCCTCATTCTGTCTTTTATAGACCTGAACGTTTTTATCCTCTCCTTTCTGTTTTTTTCCCCACTTTGGCATAAGTGCCTAATATAGTTATGTTTATACAGCCAGTATAACATCATGTTGTTACCAACATCTGCAGTTTTCTTTGAAATTTCTCCAGGCCGTAGGGCTTGTTCTCCCTCTCTGGTTATTAATCTTATGTTGAGACTTGGAACAACAGGCAAAAAGCATCAGCCAGCAGTGCCGTGGCCGTAAAGGGGATGACACAGGTTCCTCCCTTTGTGTGTCTGTAACCAGCGGATTGTCATTTGCGTTCCTTAGGAAAAATGTGACTTTCCTGAAATGCATAGTAGTTACTAAACTGCTTTTGTAAGGAAACACAGGAAAAAAAGAGTTGGAATCAAATTCTGCCCTGTTCCCTCTGTCTTTCTCTGCCTACAAATATTTCTGTTCACCTATATTGAGGTGTTCTGTTTCCATTTAGGCTTCCTCCAAAAAAGATTTAAATTTATAAAAGTGATGCAGTGTGTCCTTTTAGACGTATTTAAGGTCATATTATCAGAACAGTTTAAGATTCAATTTTCCATGACTGTTCTGGAAAACCTAGCCTCTGGTTTAGATATTCAAATGGGAGCTGACCCAGTCACAGAGTATTTCTAGTGAGGTGTTATTAAACATGACCTGCTTCTCAAAACAATGCATCCTTCCAGACCTAGGTGCCTGGATACATTAGCTGATATCTGAAGAAAATTACTGGACAGAACCTCATTTGTAAGTTTATTTAAGACCTACTCAGTATTCTGGCCTGAAATGTCCTCTTTTTTTCCAGTGAAATACTGTTTCTTTTGTCAGTTTTGCCTTTTTTACTGTTTGAAAAAGGAATACCAGCCTCTACAGACTTGGAGATAGTTGATACATTAATGACTATGACACAGGACATTTATTCTAATGTCTGTGTGTTTTTTTCTCTGTATGAATTTCATAACCACATAGACACTACTTCATTGACCAAAGAGGACACGTTAAGGGTTCATGAACACTATAAGTCAGTTCAACATGTCTAGTAATTTCCATTCTAAATCCCCACTTTTAGAATTTTCAATTTTTATAACTTAAACACCAGCATCTGGGCCAAAATAACATTAGTGCAACCTCTGACGGTTTTACCCCTTACTCCCCTAAATGAGAGCCATCTCATACAAGTTTTGGCAAGGGACAAAGACAGTGAGCCCATAAGAAAACTCATGAGGCCGTTAATCACTTTGTATTTGGAATAAGGTAACATGGGACTCAAGAGATAATGCTTAAAGACACACACTGACTGAGGAAAGTAAAAAATAGATGTTGAATAGAACTGTCCATTCATCAAACATTGTCTGCTCTTTTTGGTGAATGAAGAAGTAGTGTGCCTTGAATAAAAATAGTGAAAATCACATCCCCAGACAGCAACCAAAAAGCAACTGAGCAGAATTTTGTTCTGTCCTGCTCAGTATTTACCAACCAGCTTAAGTAACCTTAGTAAGGGGTTTTGGAGAAGAAGGTAGGAGGGATGATTACTTTTTGAAGGTAATAGCAAAGCTATCAAAGCTGTTAGTTTACTCCCCCTTTGAATGAAAACCAGAGAAAAAAGTAGTTAGGTTACTCCAAGTGAAGCTTAATTGTAAAGCCTTCAGTTCCTATATTTCTGATCCACCACTGACTGAAATTATTCCAGGTGAGCTAAGATAAGCAGTGACTACTGCATGTGAGCATCAGCAGCTTCCAGCTTTGCTTTAAGGTTGGTATAGGGGAATATCTGCTGGTGGGAATACACAGTGGGCTGCAATCAAACCATCAGCTATTTAAGGGAACAGAAATCAACCTAGACAGCGATGGTCAGGCTTGCAGATCATCAGTGTGTGCTCAGCACATGTCCCTGAGGAGACTGTGTTAGTGTCTGAGACTTCATTAATTGGAACACTGCACCTTCCAGACAGTGCTTTAACCAGCTCATGTGTGAACCCTCTCCTTACCCTTCCCCTGCCCTATGCTTCAATCCACAGAAAGATTAACCCAGTGGGAGTAACCACGCCACAGAGAGGCTTTCAGCTTCAAACAAGGCCTGGTACCCTCTGGCAACAAAGGAAAATTATCCTCAAATAGTCTCTATTGTGTTGTTGTAGCTATTGCTATTATTGTTACTATCTTTGTCACTGTAATTTATTTTTTTTTTACTTTTATGAGTCATTAATACCACTTATTTTCTAGTATTTAATGTACATTCAGACCAAATTCCTAACTTTCTTATGTTTTCCAGGGGAATTTATTGGGAAATAATGTTTCAACACATTACTATATCCTGTGCCACTACTTTAGGCATAATGAAATAACTGTCTTCTACCAATGCATGACTGTGGAACTGTCACTGTACTCATTCAGCTTTAAATAACATCCTTTCAAGATCTGTGTTCTGCCTGCTTTTTTCACTATTTTAATCTACCAGATATCTCCTAAAACCTGCCCCATTCAGGCATCTGCATGGTCAATAAGTGTGCATAAATAGGAGGCCAGAAATTGATGCAATGAGTCAAACCCTGGTCTCATTTACACCTGTACTGAATGCAATCTCTTATCTGTGATGTGAGCTGTGATTGTGCCTCATTTCTGAATCTCAGAAACTTTTGGGTCAGGTACATTGCCAGTATGTAGTTATCTGATTCCTGGCATGCACTAGTTTTGAAACAGCTTAGCCATAGTTCTCTGAGTGATTAGTGTAATGGGGAAGAGAAACTGAAGAAAGAATTGTTATGTGGGAAAAAAAAAAAGATGTTTCTTGTAGAAAAGCCATTTTCAGAGCTTGAGATATGGTGGTTTAGCATAAATACAGCATAAATGATTCTTCTCCAAGCTCCGTAGTTATTCCTCAGTGGGAGGCAGGGAGACGCAGGGAAGTTTTTTCCAAGCTAGCCCCACTGTAAACCAAGTAGTTAGAACTGAAAATGGGTTGAAGATTGGAGCTTTTGGTAGTTACAGGGGTTTCATTTTGATTTGATTTAGCCTTCTTGTAGACTCAAGTGTGTGACAGAAATACTTTTCCTCTCTTTGAAGCCACTACTTAGCTACTCAGATATAAAAATATGGTACTCGGCAATGGAAATACAGAGTTGCTCTTTTGTAATTGTCTTACTCATTTTCACATGACCACAGACTCCTATTCTGAAAGAGTTGGGGGTTTGATTTTTGAAAGCAACTCAGATGCTTCACATTCATTTTGCACATCATTTTTGCGCACAATTGTTTTGACAAATGTGTATCTTCTGTGATCACATGGTTATAACATGTAAGGACCAACATCCACCTTGTAAAGTTAGCATTAAAATGGCTGGAAAAGCATAACATAGTCAGCAGGAAGGACTGTGAGCCTGTCTGCCTCTCCACAGCTAAATCTTAGGAGTACCTTGGTACAGAGCAGCATGAGAGGAGAATTAGACCTGGTGTAAGCACTGACGTGTTGCATAGTCCAACTGTGATGTCATTTTCCTTTACTCATTCTGCCCTATAAATATAATGAAAAACTGTGAGGGAAATACTCTTTTTTCAGTGCCAGTTGTTGATCACCAGGAAGGGTGATTCAGCATTTCATCATCAGTAATAAAAGCACAAAGCCACAGAAGTCAATATTGGTTTGGGCATGTGTAATTGGAAAGAAACTATAACTGAAAAAAATCCTCTCAGCACACTAATCCAAGTGCAATCATGCAGGAAAAAGAAACAAATAAACAGGCATGTGTTCTTCTAAGAAATCCTGTGTTTGCTAGGAAAAAAGACCTCAGAAAAAGAGGATAGAAAGCATGTCTGCACTCACTGTTGCTAAAAGGGGCAACAAGTGGGGAGCAGACACTGACTCCACTCCCTTGAAGTCCCTGGGGCACACCCCATACTCGACCCCATTCAGTCCCTATCACTCCAGCAGTCTATAGAGGGAGGTGGGGAACATCTTGGTTCCCTGTCCTAAAGGAAGCACACAGGTAAAACATCTGAGCCTGGCTCACTGCAACAACCCACGGCTACCTCAGCCTGCCTTACCTGGCTTGCAAGTGGCCACTTCAGACACCTCTTCCTCTGAAAGTGGAACACAAGGCCTGGGTTTTAGCAAGAGCTTAATGAAACCTTCCCTGCAGTGCTTCTTTCTGAGGTAGCACTTCACTGAATGAAACTGGCAGCATGTACATAACCAATAAGCTCAATGAGTGCTTTCAGATGCAGGATCCTTCTGACTAATATTTATCACGTCTGACTAATGAGGGCTGGTTAAAATGTCAAGAGTTTTTAGGGTTTTTTATTAACCTCATTTCATACTAATTCTCACAGTAGATATAATGAACAGATATGTTGTTTACTCATTCCATTTACACAGTCCTGTAGGGGATAAAAGAGTTGCTGCAGCATCGCTGCTTCTTCATAGTTTAGGAAGTGTTATGGTTGTATGAATAAAAGTGACTGTTCCTGCCTGGAAGCAAGCAGACTTGGGTCTGTCATTTAAGAGTAGGTCCTGACTGAAGCTAATACAGAACTACATTTGGCCTAGTGGGATAATTCTGCTTCTTTAAAGCCAAATTTCTGCTGTAGCTCCCCTACCTGTGACACGTAACTTTTCTACTGACAAGGGAGGAGAGTATGGTCAAACTTGTGGCACCCTCACTGCCCCACTCAGGGACATGCAAGGAGCCCTTCCTGCACCCTCTGAGCACTGGCCCAGGATGGTGAGAGCAGCAGTCCCTGGGAGCAATTGTCAGTATTGTTTTGAGCATGTGTAATTGAAAAGAAACTATAACTGAAAAAATCCTCACAGCACACAAATCCAGAGCAACCATGCAGGAAAAAGAAACCACACAAACAGGGATGTGTTTGCCTGTGAGTGGGAAATGGCAAAGGAGATGGGTTAACCCTCTCACATATGGCTGGAGCTAACTTCATCCACAAAACCTGGGCCTCCACTGATGGCCCAGCTCCCCAGAGCTGCTCCAGAGCCTGGGTGCTCCTTCAGTGGCTCCCTCAGCCATGCACAGCCACGCCAAGACCTTTCAAAATAACAGAGGGGTTTTGCTTGGTGTTCATGAGGCAGAGACGCTATTGGTCAGATTATCATATAGCAGAGCATAATCCAGTATAAATCTAAAGGCAACAACAGCCTGGGAAAGAGCCTGGGGGACAAATGCCTAAAATGGAGAGGCTGTAAAGAAAATGGGTGTACGAATGTGCGTTTTTAAAAGCAGGTAAGGCAATGAATGCTGCCAGTATTTGCTCTACGGCAACTGACCCCTTCAGCTCTTTCAGGTCACTTGTTTAAATGGATGGAAACTATTGATTTTGTCTAATTCAATCTTTGCTGTGTGTTTCCTAGGGACGAACGCTAAGCACGGACTGCGCTGTAAGGCGTGCAAGATGAGCATCCACCACAAGTGTGCCGACAGTATCGGGCAGCAGCGGTGCATGGGCAAGCTGGTAAGTGAGCAGCCCAGGGCAGCTTGTGCTGGAGCTGTTTTTGTGTGCCTGAACACACAAAATGCACACACAGGTGTGCATTTAGCTGCTGCATTAACAGAACCCGCACCAGGTCGCTTTACTGAGGCGGGAAAAGCGAAGCCAGGTGGTGCCCTGCTGTCAGTTTGGGCGATTGCTGCTGCACAAGGATGCAAACAAAAACAAGGCACAAATCCAGTCTGCTTTGTGGATGTGAAAATACAGTTACGGAATACAAATTTAGCTAGCTAACAAAATTAATTACTTTGATTTCAACAGTGCTTGCTGTAGTGTAAACCTCTCAAAGAATGCTATAAATTAATCATAGTATTTCAGTAGGGTTTAACAAATGAAAAATCCTTCAAATTATGTTTTATTGTTTTCTCCACAGTTAGGGCTTGAATAAAAAAACATAATTCACCTTAAAAAGAAAATCAAGGGATATTTTGCAGTAAGACACAGCAGAGTTTGAAGCAATCTCTCTGCAGGAGGGGCTGGGAGGAGCCTGTCCCTGTAAGGGCACAGCACTTTAGTGCCTGGATTGCCTTCCAAGCAGCAAAATCTTGTGGTTGGCAATGGCAGTAGACTATGTCTGAGACAATTCTAACCCACCTTGTTGACTATTATGGGACTATGGTTCCTTCTGGTTACTTTTGGTAAAAGAACTTGGAATAATACCAATTGGAATATGAAAATTGAATAATACATAGATTCGTGTTTCAGATGTTCTCGGATTTGTTGTGACTTGTAGACACTTGAGACTACTGAGCTAAAACCAAACAGTTTTACTGTGTTAAGTGATGGGAAAATGCAAGCACTGACTTCAGAAGTGCTACAAACCTCACCTTTCACTGGAAAGATCTTTTCTGTCCAAGAGGGCTCACTGAAAGCTATTGTTGTTTACATCCCCAAGTCTTCATGTATCTAAACCATAATCATAATTCTAGTATGAGGCATTCTGGTATAGGAAGTTGGTCTGTGAAAAGCTGAATGACAAGCCCTGGACAAGGCAAATACTGTCTCATGTTAATTGATTCGTGCATGACTTGATTCCAGCCTCAGCTCTTGTGGTTACTAGTTTACAAAAACAAAAAAAGAGAGACCATATTTACATCAGGAAGTTGTCAGCAAAGTCGCAGGAGTTTTGTGAGCTCATGCTGATGCTCTGAATTTAGCTTGGGTACGGACAAAGGCTGAGGAATCTGAAATTTATTCCTCTAAGACTCCAAGACTATCAGTCACCTCAGTCTTTTTCAGTCCTTTCTGCAGCTCATTACCTGAAGAACTGGTTGTCTATCAGGTTTTGATGTACACTGAATAGAGGATATGGAAAATATGCATATCTCTTCAAATCTTCCTCACTTCTCAGTGTGACTAGAAGTTCTCACAGCCTGCAGACATTAGAAATTGGAGAGACCATTTGTGAAATTCCAATGTCTTGAAGGCATTCATTTTGAATGGATGCCTAAAATTTTGCCTGACTGAGATACATTTTTTAGAGTGGTATAGGCACCATTATTTGCCATATTATGGTACTCTTTAATGCTATAGCTTGAGCTTTTATGGAGCATTTTTCTACACATCAGCACTATGGGAATATCTGATAACAGCTTAGAGAGCTTCTGGACCTTACAAGACCAAAAAAAAAAAAAAAAAGCAGTGGAAGCTGCAGTCAGTCAGCAGAAAACCTTAGAAAAACCTGTAGGAAGGTTCTAAATTTCTTGGGTTTCACATATGTGTATGTGGGAGCATGAGGATTTGGAGTTAGGGTGGGGAAGGATAGTCACATGTTTAACAAATACAAGACAATGCAAATTCACATTATATATACATAAGAAGATAGGGAAACTTCCCAGAACCTCTAATGATTCAGCACTTCTGCTGCAATTAATTAGTTTTGCTTTTGTGTAAGACAAAAGAAAAAAGAGAGCTGAAAATGAGCCCATCCTTCCACACAAATATAGGAAATTGGTTTTTTTCTAGGCAAAAAAATCAAATAAACATCTGATCTCTAAACCTCACAGTGACTGAACAACAGGAGGCAAATTTCCAGCCTCACCACAATGTTCCACCATTAACCAAAGAGCTGAGGCTATTTCTATTTCATCAGTCAAGGCAAGCAATGCACTTCACTCATTTTTGCTTTTTCTCCCTCCAGCCAAAGGGGTTTCGACGGTACTACAGCTCGCCACTACTCATTCACGAACAGTTTGGCTGCATCAAAGAAGTGATGCCTATTGGTAGGTTTTGACTGCTTTTCCATTCAGTCTTCCCTTGGCAATGGGAAGACTCCGTCCAGCTCCTTTCAGTGACTGGATGCCCTTCTGCCATCTCAGGAAAGGATCACTTCAAAGATACAAAGCTGGAAGAGGACAGGGTGTGTTCATTGTGTGTTTCACTCAAAACCCTGTGTGCATACCTCTTAGCAATTACCCTGCTTATCAGAACAACTACCTGAGATCAGGGTAGGAACTTAGAAGTGAAGGAGCGCTGAAATATTGAAATGAGGGTCTGAGCTGGGAAAAAATGGATAAAAGACAGGGAGATCAAAATAACAGGGGGCATTCAAATCACTGGTCCAGCTTTTGAGAGATGCTGCTAGGTTCCTGTCCTTTTTCATCCATATTTCTTACTTCCCTCATATTTTTCCTTATTGATCATGTCTGCACATTGTCTGAGTACTTGAAAGACTACTTGCTCCTCACTGTAATAACAAATTTGGGAAAAGAAACATTTTGAAATGGAGAAGTTAAGTTTGTTCTGGAAAATATTTTTCCGCACCAGTACTCTAGCCAGGCAATCCTGGAAGTGCAAAAAAATCAAAGCTAAAACTAAGCAATCTGCTTGAAACTACTTGTCTGAGGACATTTGCATTCTTATTGTTATCAGTTAAAAAAAAATAATTACAATGATTTCATCTAAGTTTCTCTTTCTCAAAAACACCCATCATTTTTATCAGAAGTAATGGAAACATTTCAAATAAACTCTGGCTAAAAAATGACGTGTGCTTTCCTCCAATCAAAATCCAAAATCTGTTGCGCTTTCCCGGTACTTTGGCTAAAATTTTCCTCTTTGTGCATAGCTCTACAAATGTACCATTTTCTACATGCCCACAGCCTTGTGTCACAAGGGAAGCTGAGGTCTAAGAATGCATGATGTAGAAGAGAGCTTGAACTGGATTTTCTTGTTTCCATCAAAGACATCCATTTCTCTTCCATGGGAGATTATTTTTGTGGCTAGCTACGAGGGAAAGCCACTGTTGAGAGCAATTCAAGAAGTCACTGGGAGAGACAAACATGGATTAGAACCTCCTGGTAATCTGTCTTCTTTATCACCACATAGGTGGCACCAGTGATGATTAGGGGAGGAGAACGGCGGGTGAAGAGAGACAAGGCGATGGCCGAGAATGGAAGAGCCAGGATGAGAGGAGGATGATCTTTATGGGAGTAGGGAGGCAGCAGAAAATTGATAGCAATTCCATTAAGTTCAACACTCACTTTTTATCAGCATGGTCTCTCAAATTGTTTCTAAGTATACAGCTCAACCTCTTGGTAGAGGCATGCGTTGCTCCAAGTTAAGCAGGAAGATATCCTCAAGGTACTGATTGACTGATGCATGTTTTGCTCCTTCTGTTGCAGCCTGTGGAAATAAGGTTGACCCTGTGTATGAAACTCTTCGCTTTGGGACTTCCTTAGCCCAGAAAACCAAAAAGGGAAGTTCTGGAAGTGGGTCTGACTCTCCCAACAGAAACTCTGTAAGTATCCCACATCTTTCTTCCGTTTTCTTTCTGGAGGAGCAACAGATAATCATTCACATGAGATTGTGTCAGAGTTCACAAAACTTGTATTTTAAACCGTAAAAAAAAACTAAAATCTTACTCTCAGCTTCATATAGGGACCAGAAAATTTGTTAGTTTTGCAAATTCAAGTTTTATGTATCTTTTAGATGACTTTTGAGAAAAAGAGAAAAATACTAATTAAATTAGTAAACTGTTTTTATCAGATTGGAAAAGGAAATATTAATCTTTTTATTTTGCATATCCATTTAGAAGGGTAACTGAGATATTGAACTGTCAGGCTGGAGCAGATGCATAGTGCCCGTTGTTGATGGTGGCCATTTTCCCTTCATACAAATGATAACGATGAGTTGAAGTTCTCAGAACCTAGATTTAAAAGTACATTATCCCAATAAAAGCCCAGAAAATATTAAGACACTGCTACTGCAGCAAAGCAAGGGACTGGGACCTCCACCCCTTCCCAGTGCAGAATCATGAGGGAGGCATTACAGACTGGGGCTTCTCTCTCCAAACCCCAAATAAAAATAGACAGGTGTGATAAGGCTGTTCTATCCAGATAGGGAGGTTTTAGCCTTAATGTTTGTCATTCACTCCCTCCAATCATAAAAGTCACTGTCCTAAGGACTATGGCAGAAGAGGTAGAGAACAAGGGAAGTGACAGTTCCCATGGCCATGCCTTTGCTATATCCATACCTTGTTCAACAGTAAAAATTGCCAGTTTCTTCCTTATCCTAGTATTGGGATCCACAAGATCAGAAGCTCCTTCATGGTGTTGAAAGAACATTTCCTACCTTCTCAGCCTCTCATAAACAGGCACTCACACCTATGTTTGAGGTTCTCTTCTATTCCCAAGAGATCCTCCCCATGCCATCCCTCCCCCCCTCAAAAAAAATAACCATAAAAAGAAAACCACGCCTGAATCCGCTGGAGGCTAAAGCTGATTGTCATCTCTAAAAATCTGGCCCACATTATCTGACAACCTCTTCTGCTCACACTCATAAGAAAAATCACTGGACATAGAGACATGATGAGAGTTGGTCTCCAGGTCTCAAAGCAAATATTTATATGCTTAATATCAAGTCATGCTAATATCTGTATATATTTGTTACAACATTTCCCTGGCATTTAAATGCATGCTCATTCACATGGCTCACCTGTAATCTCAGGTGGTATAGGTGGACTCTAAACAGGCACCAATTCATGTCAGATGGGAAAGAAAACAAACTCAAGCAAGAACTAAATGAAGTCTGCAAGAGATTTATTAAAGGACATGTCCTCTACCCACCCCCATTTGTGCCTTAAAAGGAATTTGCTAATTCCCTTTTTTTTTTTTTAAACCCAAAGTGACTCAACCTTCTGTCGCATTATTACATTTCTTTCTTTCAATTATTTAATTTCCTTTGAAACAAAATTTCTACAAATGTAATTATTGCTTTCTAAATCAATAAAATTTATGTTGAATTATAAATGAAAACTCGAGCACAGAAGTCACTAATGCTGTGTCAGCTTACTCTAGGGAGCAGATCATAACTAGGTGGGGTGTGGGCGTAGAATTGGGAACGCAAGCTCATTACAGGAATTTCTCCAGGGTATTGAAGCTGAGAGAGAATGTAACATGTGTCAGCATACAGGAAATAGAGCACATCAGAGAATTGAATAAGCAGACCTGAGAAACCATAAATTTTGCCAGCACAAGCTTGTGGATCAAGACAAGGATAAAAAAACAGGGTACACACAACCCTGAACAAAATGATGGAGCTGAAGACCTTTAAAACTGGTGTGTGACTTGGGAGTAGGTACTGACCAGTGGCTGTGCAAGGATGTGGCACAGAGCCCTTAGAAACATGTGTAGTTAATAGGGGTCAGAGGGACTACGACCTTTCCCCAGTGATCCTCACTTCTGGGCTGCTTTGCTCCTCTCCAAGCAGAAGCAGCAATGCAGCTTTGAGGCTGTGCTGACTCCCAGCCCTGGGAGATGGAACGTGCTTCAAGGTTCTGCCATGTCGCCAAACTAGGGACACCAGGGACGTGGGGACACCTGGGATACTACTTCACCTTGCAGGTGGTGTCCAAGCTGTCCAAGGCCTTGCTGTGGGTCAGCACAACAGAGGTGCTCCTGTTGAAGGTGATGAAAAGCAAAGGTGACTGGCTTAGGAGCTGTACCTTACTCCTACAGCCATGAAACTGCCATACTGCATGCAGTTCATGTAGACAGCCTCTACTCTCTGCAGAGACAACCACCTTCCTCTAAACTAGCCAAAGTATTTTTAACATGACTGAGCTGTGTGGACGTACTCATTGATTTTTCCGCCCGGATTCTGCATTTCCCATAAAAGAAAGTGGCCATATGCTCCAGATTTACTACCTACTGCTTGCTTCAAAACTGTGCTTCTGCAACCCACATTTATACAAAAAGGCACTTGAGGTGATGCAAATGTGAATCTAGTTCTTGTTAGTTTTTTGTGGAGCAGGTCGTCTCAAAAGCAGCTTTGCACCTATCATTTCTATTAGACCATTTGTCACGTAGTCATTCAGTGAAAAATCATTAAGGGTAAATGAGGTTGCCTCAGAAGGTTTTGGATGAAGTAAATACTGAAGAGACAGTCACTACACATCCCATATGCACTAGAACTTAACAAAATAATATTAATTGCTAATCAGCAATAATGAAGCTAATGTGAAAACTGAGGAACATATTGTAGCAATGAGCTGAAAATTAGCTGGGACTTAGTCTTTCAACAAAGCCGGTCTTTCTCTTCTCCACCCAGCAACCAGAATCCATAGATATGCTCTGCACTGGATCTGTGTAAACTTTGCTATTGCAATGCCTCCTCATCCTCGGGTGGCCTATTTGGGCAAGATGCAAGATAAACATGACCTGCTGCAAAAGGCTGAGTCTAAAAACAAGGAGCAACAGAGCAGCAAAGTATATATTCTTAAAACAGCAAGGGAAACAAGATAGCCACAAGACACCTGTGGCACAAATCTACTTTCAACCCCTTTGTTCATTCGTTTCCTTTGTGGAAAAATAGCTAGGAAAGTACTAGATAGGAGAAATAAAATTGTGAAAGCCCTTTCTAAAAAAAGCTTTGCTGTCAACACTAGTAAAAGGGGAACAAAACAACATGTAAAATCTATAAAACAAGTCAGATTCTGCTCCATGAACAAAAACAGAAATGTTCCTGTGATACAGGACTGCAAAGCAAAAGAGAAAACTGTGTGTACAGTACAATTGTAAAGTGTCGTACAATAACATTAAATCCTTCTTGTGTCTTGAAATTTGTGAGCTGGAAAAAAAATAAATCTTGGGAAAGATGATTTGCAATAAATTTACATTTATTCAGATTAGAGAAAGCACCTGACTCAAGTTCAATCTTTGGGGTTTTTCTAGTTTTCAAAGATGTAGAGAGTTCAACGACTGAAGTTTTGTTAAGGTCAGACTTGCACAGAGTTGTTTGGAGCAGCTCCTAATTCCAGTTGGGCTATACAAGGAGAAGCTGACTACCCAACCAAGGAATCTGTTTGCAGAGTATACTTCTGAGGCTTGAGATTATGTCATCCCACGTTTTCCTATGCCCTGGAACACTGGGTCCCTAATCATGACTGACATTAATATGGTACAGAAAAGAAATCATAGTAATTCTAAAAGCAACACTTAGGTTTCAATTTCCCTAACCATACTGGCCAGATGACTGTTTAAAAAGAAAGTGAGGGCAGATATTTAAAGACTGACTTCATCCACTTCATTAAACTCTAAGCTCTTTCTTTTACAGCATTTTAAAAGAATTAAAATGACCCTTACATTACAGTTATTTTACTGAATAATGTATTTGGGACTGGCATATTAAAATTCAGTAGTTTCAACTAGTGTTCAGTCTCCCTGGATTATAGCTATTTAGTACACCTGCAGAATCTGCAAATCCCCTCGTGCCCCTTCTGTTTTGTTCAGAGAAGCACATTGCTCAACATAATCCTTTGTTCCTTAACTTTCACTTTATTTTATACTGCAGAAATCTTTTGTGCTCCAGACTCCAAACTTGGTTTGGAATTTTTTGTCAGGGCTTCCACTGCTCCCTGTGCAGTAGGTATGCGCTGTGCATCATCAGATCCAATGTTTCCTCCCATCCCGCTAGCCTGACTCTGCTCTGCTCTCTCACCACTCACGTACTGCGTTTCCCAAAGGTCCTTGCTGTGGTTTTATTTCACTTCATTGGTCCCTTTTTCTGATTTATCCTGTCTCATGTGCTGTTTCTGTCCCTGCAGACAGCTGACTTGGTAGAAGTTCCTGAGGAAGGCAACAGCTCTGCAGGCACCCTCGACCTAAGCAGAAAACGCAGCAACAGCGGTGAGTGCCCCCAGGCCAGGACAGCCCCCCCGGTGAAAAGGCCCATGTGCAGCCTGTTTCAGAGCAGGGGTTATGGCATGGACAGGTTTTAGCAGTGTTCTGGTTTCCAAAGCAGGGGGTGAGTTGGTGCAAAAAATTTGGGGAATGCTTTTTTGCCATTCAGATGAAATGGGAGCCAACACCTTCCTTAATGTGGTGTGTCCAAAAGTGCAACTGGACAAGGTTCAGGTCTATTCCCTATCTCCTATATTTACTTCATGATCATGACTGTAGACGTAACATGCTTCACTTCCACATTGGCAAAGTGGAACCAAAAAAATACTTTCTTTTCCATATGTTTGATTTTTCCACATGATTTTGTATATCATAATCTCTTTGGGACAAAAAACTAATCATAAAAGATCTTTGTGTCTGTAAAATACACAACACAGTGAATTTTGATTATAATTGCATCTTCTCAGTACAACTGTAGTATGTACCGGTAATATTAATGGCCCAATTCCTTTGTTTGATTTGCAGTACAAAAGTAATCTTTTTTGCAGCTTTGGTTTGATGGTTTGATAGCATCAAGGGTTTAGTAATGAAATCTCAGCCACCAAGAGTTGGTGTTTGTGACCATGTTCTTGATTTCAGCCATGGCAGTGGAAGTCATGCACAGAAGGAGCTGTTGCTCAGCACAAATTCAGACCCAAACCATCATGGCAACTTCTCTAACAGCACCTGAAATCTGTTTTGCTGAATCTCACAAGATGTACAGAATAAAAACAAACCACACCGAGCATAACTTGTTTTCTTTGTGGTACCCCCAGTACTCCATACATACTGCTACCAATTCATGTAGGTGAAGGGCCAGCTTTAGCTGTCTGTTCCTATATTATGCCACCTCCTTACTCCTTTCCTCCCCTCTTGGTCCTATCATCTCTCCTCACGGTGTTCTGTAATTTCCTTCCTCTTGTTTTGTGAATATCTCATCCATATTACCTGATTTCTCCTGAAATTTTTATTAAGTTTTCTGTCTTGCAAGTGCAAGTTGACCTGACCTGGTTAAAGATAGAGTTCAGTCTGCACTACACTGTTTAATCCTGGCCACTTGAGATTGAATTGACCCTGTTTGAATGTGCAGATAACTTTTTATTTCTTTGCAAGTCAATAGTTTCATTTCTGAAACCCAAAGAAACTTTTTTTCTCTGAAATCTGTATTCACTGAATGCACAGAAAAGCATTCAAGGAACTTACTTAAAGAGATTAGTTTAAAAACTCAGCATGTGTCAAACCTCCAAATAACTTCCTCGGCACATTAACAATTCCTTTGATCAGCACTGGCTTTTTTACAATCCATCCTTTAGGGGCTCAGAGTATAAATTATGCATCAGTCACTCCAAAAATTTCTTCTTGGTAGATTTTTAATAAACTGCCTACACTGTTTGCACAAGCTATGGAAATGGTAAAATCTTTTTCAGAATGTAAAAATCCCTGGTTTTTTCCTTTCTTTTTTTTTTTTTTTAATAGATGGATTTCTGTTGTATGGAGATATGAACAACATACCTCTATGACTTTCAGATTCGAGTGCCTCCTATTAACATCCAGACACCACAAACTAAACATAGATTAAAAATATAAGTACATTCAAAATATTTTTACAAAGTGACTCATGGCTCCTTTTTCTTCAGTTGTCTACTGCTTCTTTATCAGGAAGTTGCACATTAATGCCTCAATGACTCAGGTCCATTCCAGTTGAGTTTGTGTTGTTATTTTTTTTGCTATTAAAATACTGTTCTACAAATAAGTATTTGGGAAAATGTACATTTGATGCTCTTTGGTAAAGGGAATCAGCAGAAAAGACAACCTCCAGATGGGTAAAAGGACCCAGCACATGCATGGCCATGTAATTTTCCCTATAGAACTCCTATGACAACAACTTCAAGGGGAGATTCTTTCATTCAGGCCCTGGCATAAATCCCATGAAGCAAAGCTTCCCAGTTTACAACTGTGAGATGGCATACTTAATTTCCAGCCCTTCAGCCTCCTCTAAGCCAGTTAGACTCTTTCATGCTGTGACCTACTATCTGTCCCAATAGCCAAAATGTACTTAAGGTGACATCTGTGAGCCTGTTATCAACAGTGATTTGAGCACTTTCCCCTTGAATCAAATATGGGATATCCTCCCTGCAAGCCCAGTTTTGAAGAGCGCTTCTCAGCCAACACAAGGACACAAGGACACATTTCAGCCACTTCCCCATGTGCTGGGTCAGCTCCACAGTTCACGAGGCTGTACATTAGTAACTTGCTTTATTTTCTGTCACCAAACAGGAATTACTCCAGACAGGAGGCTGAAATACTTTTAGTTATTAGTTTAGTTTAGTGAATGACTTTTTGCAAGTCCAAAAGGCTCCTGGTTACCCAACTCAATTCTCACCAGAACATCTTCAATTTGCCTCCTAACTCCTGTTCCTCTGAGCATAAAAAGCAAAGCATAGTGATTTGAGTAGGACTTAAACCCTGCCAATCTGTAATAGCAGCACTTTAAACCCCTTCATACAGATGCCAGACGTGTATATACTCCTATATTAATGATGCAGTAAATTGGGTTTATTTCTTAGCTTTTCATTCTCATATCTATGATAGTCTGCAGGGTCAGAGTCCTTTGCAGCAGGACTTGTTGAGGAGCATATTGAGGCCTCAGCCAGACACAACTTGTGTTGACATTTTCACCCTAAGCGTGGCAGGTATCAGCTCACATGCTCCCTTCACGTTCACAGATTGAACTTTATGACTACAACATTGTCTTACATTTTGTCAGAGAAGATGTGTGTGCTCATGAATGTCTGTCACTTTGTACCAAATCTTTCATGTTGTGGCTGCCGTGTGCTTGTCTTTTATCTGTTGCAAGAACACTGTCATGTTTTTCAATATCCAAGCACAACTCTCTTCTATCAAAGAACCTTACTATTTCCTTCATAAAGCTTCTCCACAGACTCTGTTATGTTGTCAACTACCATGTAGACTAGTCCAAGAAATATGTGTAAATGAAGTAAAGGACAAGCAAGTGAAAAAACAGGAGAAAAATTCAGAGGATTGGTGTTCTCTGTTCCTTTTTTCCCCTAAATCATGTAACTGTATGCCAGAGAAACAAAAAGAAAATGCCCCCAAGTCACCTGATACTACCACTTTGGAGACTGCCAAATTGTTAGAGGCTATAAAGTCCAGCTTCTCCTCAAAACACTTACAGAAGTAAATGGTAGCAGAAGACATTGATGGTTCTAACTGCTCAAAGATTCCAGCTGTTAAAAAAATCACATTCTTACCGAGAAGCAAGAAACACTGGGCAATTCTTAAAAATGTGAAGGGGAAATTCAGTCAAAAGGATAAAGCCACAGTGTTTTTTCTAGGGAGATAACTGAGAACACGTATCAGTCAGCTCATTAATTAATTGCAACAGAGGGTAACTGATTACTTAGCAAGTATGTTAGGTGCTGTGACTGTTGTCTTATTCTATGAGTTTCTGATTTAGTAACTTAAAAGCAAATTTTTACATCTACAGGCCTGTGTCTGAGTTTACCTACCCTGATTTGAAAACAATTCAGTTACCTCCTGTAAATTCAGAGAGAGAAGTAGTGTATCCAGTGTACTCCATGGACTAGTGGAGAGAGGGGCCAAAGAAGGCTATCAAATGCTTGGAGTTAGAGGTCAAAGAGGGGAAGGAAGAGGTTTTGCGCACAAACTTTCCCAATATTTCTCATATATGATCATCAGCTTTTGCAGGTGCTTTAAAATGGTAATACTGCTTATCCTCCACATGACAATCCAGTACTGAACGTGAGAAAAAGCCTGCTGGGCTTTAAATAGTAATGCACTTACAGTACCTGGGTTCTGTTTGTAGTGCTGTACTTGTGTGCGTTCATCTGATCAAAATGGTTCGTTTGTTACACTTGTAAATTCTGGAGGACAGAGAATGTGTCATGTGCCAGTGACATCTGAGGTTTTGTTGGGAGTGTAGAAGGGCTCAGAGGAGACCACAAGGACTCAAAGAAAATAAGGGAGAAAGGGAAGAGATTAACAAATCCAGGTGATCCTGTTTAGGTGAAGAGTCTTAAACTACTCCTAAAATGTCATGTGTTTTCTTTATTTCAGTGTTTACATACTCTGAAAACGGCACAGAACACTTTGGAGAAGAACCAAAAAGTATACATTCCCCGGTATGAACATAAATTTTGTGATGATGCAATGGTAATGGGAAGTCATGTAAAACTCTTGTTTTTATGGCTGTCTGAGGACGTTGACTAGGTCTGATAGGTCACTGATATCTGACAGTCATGTTCTTACACCATTTCTGGGCCACTGGCCACAGCTGGAAGCAATACATGTTACTGGATGGCTTTTTGGTTTATCCTTTGTCATCACCTTATGTTTTTCTGCTTATTGCAAATTGATTTGGGAATGCAAAAGATCCAGTGTGCAGGCCATGTAATTACAATAGGACTCCCATAATGTAAAAATCACAGATTTGATTTTGAAAATTATTTAGTGTTTGCTTTAGCTGCCTTTTTTTCTTTCTTTTCCCCCAGATTAACAGTGGAAAAAGTGAGAAGAGAGAGTAGCCAGTCTTCTCTGTTGAAAACCAAGCACAAAAAGATTTCAGATAATTAAATCACTTTTAAAAAGTGATTTTCGTGCTCTAAATTTGGGCCTGTGCACTGTACAATTCTAGCCCCATCCATAATGAGAACTGTAGACTAGACACCTTACATAATGCCAATACTACACTATTGGGCTCGTAAGAGCTACCATATGTACTACTGAGAGACAAAATACACACTCATTTTTGAGATCTTGTCTCAAAGAGCAGCCAGTGCAAATTTTTGCTTGTGTTCTTTGGAAGCCTGGAATTTGATCTTCGAGTTCAAATAATCTTCGTTCTAAATTGAGATAGTTACTGCCTTAATGGCTTGCAATGTACCTGGGCCATAGTCCTCCAAGCTGTGAGAGCAGAGAGATGATTCTGGGTAATTTATTGTAAGGTCAGATTCTGGTTCCTCTGTCTGTAACAAAGTGAACCAAATTCCTTTACAGAGCTGATATTTAAATTTTCTCTTTCTCTTTTTTTTTAAAGGGACCATTTTATAAAAGCACGTTACAAATGAACACCTATGTTGCCTTGTACAAATTTGTACCACAAGAAAATGAAGACTTGGAGATGAGGTAAACTCCAAAATATTAGTTGATTTTACACATTTGCACTAATGATCATATATGACTTTAAGGAAGGGAGAGTTTCTTCTGACATTTTTAATATACACTTTTATAGATGAAGCCATCAAGATACAAAGATGTTCTTACAGTTAAAAAGAGCAGATGACCAATTCCTTTGGCAAGGATACAATAGATTAAAAGTTTCAAAAACACTTATATCACTTTAGGAGCAAGATGGCTTTCAGCTATAAAATGTTCTCAGCTGCTTTGTTTTTCAATCAGAAGTTTTCAGCTAGGAATTCTCCACCACTTCTCATGTTAATGCTAAAAACTTTACCAGTCCTCTTTGATCCTCCCTCTTATTCAGTTGTGTCTGAAAAAAGAGAATGGTGTCCAGCTGCTGGATGGCAGTGTTTTCAGTGAGAATTTTGCAAAATAACCTTGTTAATTGCTATTTTTAGCACTTACTTCCTCAGTTCTGCATCAGTTGCTTGCATTAATAGGTCCAATCCAAGCCCAGTGAAGCAAAAGGACATCTTTTCTTTCACTGAAATTATTTTGTTCATGCCGCTCACATTTTGCATGGTCTTGCTGGAGTTCTTACTTTGAAACATGTCACCTGTCTTCAAGGCATCCCTGTATCAAAATAATCTTGCATGTGCCACAGAATTTAGGGAATTGGTAGAGAAATGTCCCTCTCCTCAGCATCTCCAACACTGAAAACCTTTTTCCTGTTCCCAGCTGTGCCTTCTCACTGCTCTGGAACTAAAGGGGGGGGATGTAATGCAGAAATTACAAGTTTTCCTATCATTCTGCTTTAATGGCATTTCCTGATCATTAATTTAGGAATGTCTCTTCAGGAAATAACCACAGTACATGGCAAACTTCAGTGCAACTTGCCAGCTATTCTGCTTGAAAGATTCCACTTTGCATCCTGCTCTTTAGCAGTGTATTCAATCTTGTGCATTTCTTCCATGACATAGAAAATCTCTCAGGCAAGCCTGCACTGGACTACCATCCTCATCCAGACACAGAAATCCAGAAAAGAAAACACATCAACCTTCAAAATCTTCCTCTTCCACATTTTAGGAGAAAAAGCAGCCTGTGGTCTGAAACGTTCTCTTTCATGGAACACCAGGCTCTTTCCAGTTGTTTTGTTACTGCAGAGCCAGGCAGGATCCAACTCTGTTGCAGGAATTCCCATTTAGCTGGAGGTGGGTTCAGTAGAGCAATGTTGTCAAGCTCTGTCCTGGGAACCCAAGCTGGGAACCAGCCAGGCACTGATCAGCTCCATCATACCAAAGGCAAGTAGCTGGGGAAGGACCTGAGCTGAAAGGAAGAGTTAGGGCAGATTTCTCAGCTCATCTCTGAGAGGATACAGTGAATGGCAGATTACTGCAGTGAAGATGTGTAGCCCTGATTTCAGCTGAAATTTGAATTTATCACAACCTGGATTGCTTCCCTAACAGCAGGAGCAGTCAGATGGATTTTCCAGTGCTCTGGCATAATTAAAGTAGGACATTGGAGTACTACACTTGTTCTAAGAGATGGCCTTACATTACCAGAGAGAATCCTGAAGACAGGCAACACCGTGTTTCAGACACTGAAGAGAATAGAATAGAATAGAATAGAATAGAATAGAATAGAATAGAATAGAATAGAATAGAATAGTTGGAAGGGACCTACAGGAGTCCCTGTAGGGACTTGCCACCTTGCCACCTCCTATCACTGAGGTAGAGCAGACAACTTATCCAAAGCTGTGATTTACGGAAGAAAAAATGAGATCTCACTTATTTCAACTAGTAGTAAGAACCAAGTGGGTTAGCCCCTATCAGAGATTAGCAGCCTAAATCTAGGGTGCAAGAATAACAGGTCCAGATGGGATTTCTATTTTGAGTCCTTTTTGGAGATTAAAGACATTTATATTAGCTCTCTTCTAGGAAAAAGAAAAATCAACAAAATCAACAGGCTTTCAACCTAAAATTCTCTGTGCTCAGGCAAGTGACAGGGAGAGACTTTAGGTTCTGTTGCCATCTTTCTCTGACAGCCAAATAAATTTATATTTTCTGGGTTATTTTCTAACAACCAGGCTGAGAAGTATGGGTTGGACAAGACTCTCTAAATCCTTCTTGTTGAAATTGTTTTTCCTTTAAGTGTAACAGCTCCAATGGCTGTTACCTATTTGAGTGTTTATACCAAATATTAACTGCAGCAAAGGATTAATATATTCTTTCCCATTGAAAAAAAAAAATCTTTTTCCATTGGGATACCAAATTGTCCATTTTCTCTAGCTTCCTTCCTCACCTCAGTAACATTTAATTATTCCAAACACATTGAAGCAGGTTCTTGAGGAGGGCTTGAAAAAAATCCTGTTTCAGATTGCACAGTTAGAAGACTAAATGCCTGTTTCTCCAGTTGTCAGCAGCAATGATAGCCACTTGTAAAGTGGACCAAGGATGCCCACCACTGACCACACCTCCAGCTGCATGCTGGACAGATCCACATTTTCTAAGCATGCTCTGAAAAAGCCTGTTAAATTGGACCTGTTATCCACCATAACAGATGCTCCAGATGTGTTTACAGGCTCTTGTGATGATACCTCAACAATACACTGAGCCTAGCAGGGAAGGTTGAATAATTAGAGGTCAACAATTAATTTTATTAAGATCACAAAATGTCTCTTATCCAGCAGACAGAGCTTTCTGGAGTTAATCCCTTTGGAAATAGTCTCCCACTTAATTTCTACAACATACCACTATTATAAGTATGTAGGAATGTTGATGAAGTGCCACCAGTGGGGGAGAAAAGGTCAAATAACTGTTCAACTACCTGCACAAAATCATCTTAGCAAATTTTGCTATTAGTGTTTCCAGCCAAATTATTCTCCTAGTTCTGCTTTGGAACTAGTCAGCTGGATGCTGATACTTAGCAATTACAACTCAGCACCACACATTAGAAAGGTAAATATGTCCCATTCAAATCAAAAAGACATTCTTGGGCAGAATTATATCCCTGCTGACTAATTGCCTTTGTCAGTAAAATAGAACTATTTTCCTGTTGCCTTCCTTCTGCAATCACAGCTTGAAAACACAGATGATGAAGTAGTGTGTCCCAACAGTGTGAAATGTCTTAAAATAAAGCAATAATGTGTTTAATAAAGAGGGACTGTATTTTAAACAGTTCCTTAAAAAACAGGAAGCAAAACTTCCAGTCCATAGATGTTGTCTCAAAATATAGATCTAGCCCCAAGATACAGAGACTGCCTTTCTACATTAACATGTGTGACTGAAGAAAGCCTTGCCACCTTATTGGGTCTACCTTCAGTGAACACTCAAACAAAATAACCATGTGAGGACCACCTTCCTATTAGAAGGGAATTGTGAAAGCTGATTCAACATGACAATTATGTAAGTCATCTTACATCCTATTCCTCTTCTAATCACAGGCCAGGAGATATGATCACACTTCTGGAAGACTCTAATGAAGACTGGTGGAAGGTATGTGATAATCACTTTATATCTGTTTTCTTTCCAAAAGGAAAAATATCTTGTTTTCAATACTGAAATTGTATTAGAGCTTCTACTGTTAACAATCTTCTTCTATCAATATGCTTCCTTCATAGGGGAGAATTGATGACAGAACTGGATATTTTCCTGCTAACTTTGTTCAGAGAGTGCAACAAAATGAGAAGATTTACAGGTGTATCAGGACATTCATTGGCTGCAAGGAACAGGGACAGATAACTCTGAAAGAGAACCAGGTAAGATCCTCTGTGCTGAACACTCACTGGACTCACTAGAGCATCCAGCAGTCTTACCAATGACTGAAGGGAAAATTATGCAACATGAGGACAGGCAGATGTTTTTACTGCAATTTTAGAAGGTTTATTATTTTAATGGTAACAGTGTCTAGTAGCCAGTTAAGTGCAGTGTTTGCCTTGTGCAAACACATACTTGATGCCTAGCATAGCCTGAATTTTCAGTTTCACAGACATTCATAGTGTTACTTTATATATTTCTCATTCTCTTACTGACTTCAGAGAGATGAACACAGAGTCTTAGCAGTAGACCTTGAGTGCCAGAAAAATGATCTGGTTTTCTCCCCACTAGTAGAGCTAATCTAATAAAAGATAGTGCCTCCCTCTCCAGATCCTAACTTACCTAAAGATCTAAACACAGCCCATTGTCTTTGCTTCAACAGGAAGAGAGTTAAGACAGCATGATACAAAGCTGTAAATCCTAAATGTGACACTTGTTATCCAGTTGCAAGGTGTATTTAATCCTTTTTTTGTGTCTGTCACCACTTAAATACCCTTTCTACAGGCTGTAATTTATTTTAAGTTTTAAGTGCTCCTGTGAGCTTAGGTACTACATACATACAGTGAAGACTTGCAGGGTCCATTCACCCAGGTGTATTTTCAGCAACTCCTTCTATTTTGTGTCCTTCAGATAGGTTCACTAGGCACAAGCCATGACCCAAAACCTGCATTAAGGGACAGGTTTGTGGCATATGCTCATCTGATTAGGATGATGACATACTAAGGGTACACACAGCTTGAGTTCTCTGAAATCTGGATGCAATAGAAAGGTAGATTTTCTCACTGCACCTTGCAAAGCCCTTTCCTGTGGCAACTGTGTCACATCACCAGAAATAGTTTGCCTCATAACCTGAACAGCCACTGATTTTAATAAAGCAGAGAAGAAGTCAGAACCAGTGTGGACTTGAGGGCTGTAGATTTTTCCATACAGAACTTCTTTTATGCTTCACTGCACTGGTGGATAAGATTAACTTACAGCTTGGCTGCTGCTGATTTGTGGGCATAGCAAAACATAAAAGTGCTAACAATCCTTGGGTGCACACAGCTTTTTAAGGAAGGCACAGAAATACAGTGCCCAGAGTATATTTTAGCTGCCCCTGTACACATAGTACATTGGGCAGCTCTGCAGTTTCTAGAAAGAAAGTTCTTACGTTCTTTTTACCCAACATCTCTTTTAATTTTTTTCTCTCTGTACACAGAAAAAAAAAGAAATATTACCAGAGCAGAACAAGAGCTTTTGGAGGCTTTATTTTCTAAAATAAGCAATACACAAGGGCAAAGGTAGGAAATGGTAGTGTTGGAACATGGCATGCCAGCATGAGGGAATGGTCAAGATCTGTGTCACTTCTCATTATCGGGTGTACCAGATCATCTCTGTCAGCATGGCTGCTGCTGCAAGCAGTGAGAGCCCAGTTGCTTCCCTCAGTTCTCACAAAACCTCAGTTTCCAGGTGGGCAGCTCTGGCAGCTTCATCTAAACACAAGGACCATCCTATTGTCCCTATTTCATAATAGCATCACAAAGGGAGCTCGGAGTCAGGGTGCCTCATCCTCTCTGGCAAGGCAGGAGGTAAAGAAAGGGATGAATAGATCCTGTACCCCTACTGCCTCCTTTCCTTAAAAAACTTTGGAGCTCTATCTCAAGCCCACACAAATGCTGAGGCTGAATATCAATGCTGTCTGCTGCTTGCTCCATGTGGGAGAGGCTTCAGAGGAAGAAATAAATAAATATTTGTTGTGAAAGCACAAACACATGAATGCAGAGACATGAGAGGAAAGGAGCATAGCAAACAGATCCTGCTCCTCTCTCACACGAATTATGCAAAAGGGGGACATTTAAGTAGCTTGAAGGTCATTTTGAGTAATTTCCAAGTGGGACAGCTCCAGTGAGGCCATGGACACTTATCTGCTTCCTGCTTCCCTCCAAACTGGGCACAATTTTTTATATTTTTTTATAAAAAACAACTCTGCCTTCACTGTGGAAAAACTCTTACTGTAAAAAAAAGATTAATTGTTATTGAGAATTTTTTACTTTAAAAATTTATTTTATATTTCCAAAGTCAAATTTCCTTTCTTCTTTCTTCAGCCATTTCTCTTATTTTCTGGCCTTTATTTCTCCACTGTTTTACACATGAAGCAGAGAGAGGGGTGCAGTAGGGGAAGGCATGGCAAAAACAAAGTTATCTGAATGGGACTTCTGGGAAAACTTAGGCACAATTTTTTTTGTCTTTTGGTCTGTTGGGAATTTCTGTGGAATGTCATCAGCCATGTTACCTGTCTCCAGGCACAGTGTTCAGACTGCTGTGAATGCAGTACATGTACTATGTGCAAAGCACTGACTTCTTCCAGATTAGCAAGCAGGGGAGATTATTCATCCCTACTTATTCCTGTCAAGTCTCACTTTAGCTAGAAAAACTCATTAACTGGTCTGATAAATCCCTGTGACTATAGGACGGCAAAGTTACTTCACTGAGTCACTTTCCATGTGGTCTAAAGAGAGCACAGAACCATTCTGACAATGAAAGCAAGGATGATACACTAAGAGAAAAACTGATCCAATATAATTTTCTTTATATTGCTTGATACCTCCCATGGTTTATTCCTCAGGTCTCTGTCCTCTCATGCCCTGTATGAATTTTTCTGGGTAAAGAGTCTACTCTTGTAAGGCAAAAGGAAATAAATTCATATCAACAAACCTACATGGCTATCCTAGAAAAAGCCACTTTAAGATACAAGCAGAGATACTTTCAAAGTTTGAGGCACAGTGAGTGATACTTTTTCTACAATCATTTGGTTTCATGCCATGGAAATAACATTTGAAGTTTAAGCTTCATGCACCCTTTCTGGCAAAATCAATATTCAGGGAGAGGGCTGAAGAATAACCACAGTTTGTTCACCCATCTTGAGCAGTATGCACAATCTAATCTTCACAAAGGATCCCTTGAAAATTTCACTACACAATACGAAACCCGGACTGGAGGATAAAAAGTGTACTGCTTCAGAGATGGCAGCATCTTGGAATTTAAGGTTCACTGGCTGATTTTTGAGTTTCAAACCAGTTCAGAAAATGACTGGGCACCACCAGGCTCGATCAGGGATCTGTAGGATGTAGGCAGGCATAGCCCCTGTCATCAGTAAATCAAGATGATCAATAATGAAACCAAATCTGACCAATTTCAGTGGGATTCCACACTTTCCAGCTCTTCTCACAAATAATATGAACTGCATCATTTTCAACTCTGATTGTATCATCACTTGTATATATATAATATTTTCCCCAGCCTGTAACTTCTGCCCTAGACTACCCAAATTCATTACCACACATTATACAAATACTTCTTTGCATGACAACAGGCTCTGATTTGACCTCTATTTACAAAAGAAAAAAAAATTACAATATCTAATATATGATCAATATTTGGAAAAGCATCTCTTAAAATGCCTTTAAGGTGTTTGATCATCCTTATTTTTAAAGAATTCAAAATAATCTGCTGTTTGAATGTCTGTTTTTACATTGAAAAAGATGCTACTCACACCTGGCTGCCTCTGACACCTACAGTCACACTAACACAAATTAGTTTAGAGCTGGGCTTTTTGTATTTAAATAACAACAATCGATTTTAAATTGTGGAAGTGATCTTGAGCAACAGAAATTACCCTAAACCATGGCATTTGTAGCAAACTGGGAATCAGAAGCTCTTTACCTCATCCAGAGTGCACTGTGAATTTACATAGAAGTCAGTGCAACTTTTTGTGGTGGGTGTTTTACAAATGTCTCATATCCACAAGGCTGGGCATAACAAGGCGGGATTGGAGGACAGATCTACAAAGCCAGGAAATCCACCTCTCTCAGATCTTCTGATTAGTTAGCCCGGTTGCTTTGTTCTACCTGGCTTTTCACCTCATTTGCTAGGAGTTACTTTATCTCCCCATATTTTTGTGATCCTGTAAAAGAAGCTGAGCTTCTAAGAGCATGACTCAGCTGCCTTTGAAAACCAGCTTCATCACAGTGACTTATGCATTCAAATTAGAACACTTAAAAGGCAAACTCATCACTGAAAGTGATGTTGCAGATCTTCGTGTGCTCCCCATCTCTAAGTGCTGCACCTCACAGCTAGGCTGAAAGGGAACAGGGTCGTTTTCCAGCTCTCTCTGGTTTTCATGGACATCAGTCAATGAGAAGGGATGGGTGTCCCCATTCATTCAGGGATGCTGAGTGGCACAAAATATTTGCAAGAGTCCAAAACAAGGGCACAGATCATCCAGTCTAGTCCAGGTCTTCTTTGAAACCTTAGGTGATATGGGTAAAACAAGACCGTGTTCCCTGTCCAAAAGTTAGTAAAACAACTGATACAAAACCCTTCATCATCATTTGCACTATGACTCTATGGGTATGGAAAGTGAACTGCTCAGCATTTCCATCCCAAGGCTCACACAGGCGAGGACCTTGGTGCACTGGCAGCAGCAGATACAGAAGCTCACAGTGTCCCTGTGCTGTCACTCTTGCAAACAGAAGACTTGAACTTGTAGGCCTCTTGACCTGGCACTCTCTATGGGCTCCAAGATAGCTTTTGAAACTGTACTGCCCTCATAACCAAAGTTCTACTTCATCAGAACCAGTCTGTGGCTGTCACATGGGTTAATTATGTGGAAGAAAGAAGAGCTGCAAAAAGCTACAGCAATTTCAAAATTACTCCCAAAGAGAACTGGCCATTTAAGCCCAAATTCAAAGCACAGGATTTAGAACAGGAATGACCATGTAGGTCAAAGGACAGTTTCCTAATTGCTCATCTCCCCCACCTGCTCAGGGCTGACTGACAGATAAAAAATTCCCAGGGTAGCTGTTGACAAGTTCAGACAACAGTCACAATCTGAATGTTTGGGGGGTTTTTTTACTAACTTTTTAAAGCTAATGAGATGAAAGAATGGGGAAGTAACTTTTTAGATCCCACTTTCAGAGAATTCTGAAGATAACTTTTTGAGTGAGAAACAGCCTGAGATGTGGTTTCTTGCCCTGTGGCTTACTCCACTACTAATCTCTTGAGCCAGAGTGCAGGGGAAAATCCCAACCATCCCCCTTTGTGTTCCAAGCAAATTCACTGAAGAGTGGTTTCTGTGGCTCACTTTTGTGGTCAGGCCAGCAGCTTGCCACCCAAAACATGCCAGCCTGAGTAGCTGCCATTTGAAGCAGTTTCCAATTTCATTCAGAAAACCATCACCACTTGTTGGTACCTGTGGTAGCTCATTCCTTCACAACCATCATCTTTGCCATCTCTCATCAAGGCTAATCCTCAACAACAGCTGGTCCATCAGGTGAAATCCAAAACTCTGGATGCTACCATGTCCTCATCGGGATTACTCTGAATTTACACTTATGTAAGAAAATCAAGAGCCAAATCTCCAGGATACAACTTGTGAGTGAAATCCGTGGCAGCATACATAAAGGGATGAGAGCAAAAGTGGCCATAGATGGTATTTTATTCAGTCTTCTCTGAAAAGTGCAGAATTTGGAGCAGCTCCAGGGCTTTGCAAAGTTCCAGCAGCTGTCACAGACCCAGGAGACCTCCTGAGTGGCACGGGATTATGAAAGTGTGACATTTTGTGGCCAAGTTTACTCTGCCCCTGAACTCTAACCTTCCTTGGAAAGTAGTGAGAAAAAACTCTGCCATCTGGGGTCTGGCACATGCAAGGCTTAGTGTCTTAGCATGAGAGAATTTTAGCTGGAATTTGGGAGAATTCAGATATTGGAATGTAGAGTTCTCACATAAAGGCATTGTACACCTCATGCCCAGTGAAGATCTGAAGTTACCACTGTAGCACAGGACGCATTGATGTTAAGGAGCACTCAAATGAGCAAAAACAAAAAAAAATAATACCTCATCCCACTGAAAATAGAAGAAATCTGCCATATTTTTCACTCCAAAAACAAAGAAAAACAGTGTTCAGAAAACTCAGTGTTTTTCTTTTGTCCACAAATCATTCTGCTGACAATACAAGACAACAGGGGAAACCACTCTGTTCTTGCAATATGTTCTGCACAGCACCAGAGAGGTTAAGCAAAAAAATGCACCAGGTTTAGTGAGCAATGTAGACCTGCTGGAGATGTGATAATTTTGGGGATTCTATCAAAAAGCTAGAAGTCTTGCAGACATCTTCAGTTAGGAGAAAAATGCAGTGATGTAGTGAATCACTCCTTTTAAACATTCAACTTTAGTTGTGGAGAAGGTGCAAAGGCTCATGGCAGTAGGCATCAACTGAAAAGGGGAACTTTGCAACTAATGCTCCTTCCCACACTTGGATAGTCTTCCATACTTAGCCACCCTTAGTCTTGTGCTTCATTGCAGGCTTTTTCTCTCATCATTTCTTTCTCAGGGACAAAGACCAACAGAAAGCAGTAGTTAGAAACATCTTTCACTGTCCATGTGCTTTGCATTCTCTGTTTTGAATGGTGATGGGACTGCAGAGGAAGCAGATGCTGTGCTGGGAATTCACGACATAAATGAGCTTGGCTGTTTTGCAACAGAACCTAAACTAGACAGCATCAATTCTAGACCTCTCCCACGCTTTCCATATGATTTGGCCCAAACAACAATACATTATTCTTTCTAATTGCATGTCAGCCCTGTTGGTGTGCGCAGTCATTCTGCCCCAGGGATCCAATTCCATTAGTGTTGAGTAGGCAGGATAAGTAAGAAAATTAATGAGTCCATTTTCTTTCCAAAACTTTGTCTGCAGGTACAGAGATCCACCTACCTATTTACAAATACTAGAAGTGGTAAATGTGAAGCAGCTTCACCACCTTCTTATAACTTTTCATTTCCTTCTGGCAGCATCAGTGCTGCTAGTAAATTTTATGCAGCAACAGGACAAGCTGGGCTAGAATTCAGACATGGTATTTAGGTGTCACCCATAATAGTAATGCTGAAATGGATTTATCCAGGAATACATTAGAGCTATTTTTGTTCATTTCATATCCTGTGAATTATTGTAAATAAACATTGTAAATACTTATCAGACAGAGATGAGTGTTAGTCCAGATAGAGGGCTGGCGCTGACATCATGAGAAATCAGTGTGTGGAGTGGTCTCAATAGGACTGTCAGTTTTCCAGCTATATTTTATCCTTGTTTGACTAGTAGGAAATATATAGTTCTTTGGCACAGACGTTTGAAAACAAGTCTTTATTTGGTGTGGTGCTGTGCCCAGTCTAATGTGCCTGTGCCACTAGGCTTTCAAATGGCTCAGCCATTACCAGATGTTTCAAGAAGGGCCTTAAAGTGGAAATGCCTGAGATGAGAGAGGTCAGGAAGAAATTAAAGTCTTTACCACAGTGTAATATTTGTGCTGTTATAAAGACCACATGGTTTCATGACTGCTTCCCTGTGGAGCAGGTGTTATGGAAACACTCTCAAAGAGCTGGATTTGGGTCACACACTTTGGTATCCAAAACAGGCAGGTGCGAGGGCTGAGTAAATATCATAATCCGCTGCTTGTCTCAGAAGTACTGAGGCTCCTTTAACATGCAAAAGAGAATATGCTTGCATTCAGATCAGCTGCTACCAGGACCCCTGATTACTTTTCACCATTAGGTGCTGAGGGAGTCAGATAGCTCACGATCTGAAATACCCATTTTTCTCATACACAGACAGCTTCAGCATGATCATTGCAGTAGGCTGAAGTCAACATTAAGTTTCAAAATCTTTTATCCACCACAAAGTCCTTAACAATTTTGATATCTCTCATGCTTATGTGGCACTTCAGGGAGATAGGGGAAAGGTAAGTCTCTAAATATGTGAGTCTGAGATTCTTATCAAAGCAATGAGAGTCCTACAGGGATTGTTCTACTTATAGACGTAACTAGCAGGATATCTAGCCTGCCTGATATATACCCTGGAATAATTTGTGTCTTTGGTCATGGCAAAGAGTTTAACATTTTGATACCTTTTTTGTATTCAGATTTGTGTGACTTCTGAAAAGGAACACGATGGCTTTATCAAGGTATACAGTGGGAAGAAGAAAGGCTTTGTCCCCATAGATGTCTTGGAAAACATCTGATTCCAACAGCCCACTCCCTGCAGTGGGAGCCCTTTGTTGGCAATGCCTGTCTGCCTCATCTCACACTGTGTCAACCCAGATGGGCTGTCTTGCAGATGTTCAGGGAAATTGTGAGAAAACTGCAACAAGACGAAGAAAAAGACATTTAGACTGCCACAGCAACACAAAAAATATGAAAAGTTGAATGTTTGAAAGAAAATGTAGTCAGAAACCACCAGGGAAATAAGAGGCCCTTGAATTGTAACAGGAATAAGGTAAGGGAGGGAGAAGAGCAAAGCCTGGGCTGATTTCTGGTGCAAGATGGCTGCTACAACCCTGACGGAGACAGACAGCTTGTTCTGAAGGACTAAACTAGCGTCCTGTTCTTGTGTCTTAGAAAACTGTTGGACTGCTTTCTTGTTTGAAGTGTGTATTTTGGGGGATGGGGGAAAATACCGTTCAAACTGTCCTCGTACTACAGTCCAATGCTTGTAGTAGAGTGTGGCTGTGGTTCTACAGATTTGTCCCCAATACCACCCGAGTTTCAGCATTTAGTCCTGGTGTTTAGTCTCACAACAAATCAGTTTGGAGACACCGTGTGAATGTCAGTTCGAGAAATGCACTGTGCCCTGGAAGCTGGCAACTTTCTCTTTCTGTGCAATCTTCCCATAGGAAAGAGTAGCGAATTTGTGTGTCCTTTGTTTTCTCTGTATATGAACAAAAGCTCTCAGCGTATGTTGGGTGTGTGTTGGCTGCTCTCATAGGTCACAAAAATAGCTGATCCTTGGATTCACAAGCCTGCGTGGAAGCATCGCTCTGTGTTTCCTTCACCCTGATCTGGTGATACAGAAAATGGGTAAAACGCTGGGAGACAGCCACAGGCTTGAAACATTTTATATTTTTCTGTGTTTATTGCACTTAAAATATTTTATATATTAATTCTATTTATAAAAAAATAAAACAGTTATATAACCCACTGGAAGGCTGAAAATGTTAGGAAAGGACAGGCTGCACACATGACTGAAGTCTGTAATTATCAAAATGCAGAATTCGTGACAGAAAGGCACTGAGTGTCTTGGTGGTGTGCTCGCACACCAAAGCTCTCTTCTCCATTTGCTAAATAGAAGTTTTGCAGATTCAGCAGTAAATACACCAACATAAATTTTTCCTTGGTGTAAACCACCGTGATCATCCCTTGAGTCTTTTCCATGCTGGTGAGACTGTGCAGACATCCCTCTTTTGTCCATCTTCAAATGTGTTCTGGGCACAGGAACCTTTCAGGGAGCGGTCTGTGGGACCTGGGAGTCTTGACTAAATTACACAAGTCAGTCGGTGCCAATTCTGTTGTAAAGCAGGGGCCTATGATATTTGAAGACAGGGAACCTAATTTCCAAGTATTTAATTGGATGTAATTGCACCAAATACACTTAAACAGCTTAGCATGTATTATGACATAGAGATTAAGCCCTATCCTAAAGCTCCCTGCTGAATTCATGCCTTCTTTGACTAGCTTGAAACTAAATGCCTGTCTTTTCTGTGACTAACCACAAATTGGTGTCCTAAATCCTGCTGCTGCATGCCAGGCTAGTATAGGCCTTTGCAAAGTTGATGCTCTTTCTAAAAACAGCAGCTGCTGATCCTGTTCCCATGTGTTGAGTCAGGTTGAAGCTGGGTTGCATAGCCCAGGTCTCAGTAGCTGAGTTGCCCTATTTGAATTGCTGAATTTGCTCAAAGCCTTAGAAAATCCAGGTGAACTCTACAGTTGACCAGAAGTTCTCAGAGCAGATTGGTCTTCAGTCTCTTAGAGACACATTTTGCTGCTGCTATGCACCCCTTATTGCAGAAGAAGTTGCAGGGCTGCCAGCTGCTGAAACACGGCCCTTTATAATGCAACCAGTCCATACTGATTATCAACAAACTCCTGGCTGATCAAAGGTATCTGATACCTTCTATGGGAATATCAGCAGGGGTTTCTTTTCCACTTCAAACAACATTTGCTCAGCATATTTTCTTAAACAACTAATAAACTCAGTGGGAGAGGATTCTGATAATCCTTAAGGATCAAGAGGAAAAGCAGTAGAGACATATTAATCCAGTCTGCTTTATAAGATTATTTTTTATATATATATTCACCCATTCAAAGGAAAAACTCAAATGTTTGTTACAACTGAAATATTTGCTACTTTTGATCAGGCCTGTCAAGTGGAGAAAAGGAAATCTGTATTAATCTATACATACGTGCTGTTGTTTACATGATTGCGTCATACTGTGATTCCCCCTTTTTCAGTCTTCTATGACTCTGATTTATCCCTACAATGTGCATCATACTATTCAAAGAATTATATGAATATTACCTACAATTCACAATGGCCTTTAATCAATGTCAGTTTTATTCCTTTTGATACTGAGCAATAAATAATAAAGTGACTGAGTAAAAACAAAACAGGCCTTATGTGGACTGCATTACATCTGAGAAACTATTGCTTCTGAACCAAAGCTTTCATGTTTATGTTTTCTTTGTGATTTTGGTTGCTTGCTTGCTTGCTTTTGTCTTTTTACTGGGCTTTTGCTGCCATTCAATATGTAGATGTAATTTATGCCTAATTTAGCAAGAAGCACATATCATACATGAGTCTTACTTTAAGCATGTGATTCATTGGCTATTTCCATGCTTAAAGCTGAAGTACTTTGCTAAATTAGGGTCATTTTACTCAAATTTATTTTGGATGCCTTACTCTTAATCCAGAGAAGTATCTCATCACTTCTTTTACTACCATATGCAGTTTGCAATAGGTACTGTGTTAGCAAGCAGTTAAAAATCAGACAGAAGATGGAATGGATTTTATACGACATATGTTAAGAAAAACTGAATTTTAGGAGATAAATGCTGCTCAGATTTAATTTAATATTCTGCTTAATAAAGACTATGTGACGGTTGGAAGGAGAGTAGAAGTGTGTGTGTCTTGGCTTTTTTGCATCAGACTGTGGAATTTTCGTTACCCAGCTTGAAGCACAGTCACTAAACCCATCAGCAACAGATGTTACTGAGCATTTCCATTTAAAATTTACAACACTTGCACTTGCCACATTTAGCAAACCATTTCTAACATATTTCTGCAATGTATGTAACGTGTGGATTCAGAAGGAAGTTTTGTGGTGGGGCCACCCTGAACACTTGTTTGTGGCATATCAGAAAGTAGTTTTAGCCATACAACATCTCAACACAGCATAAAACTGCCTATAGAATATTTTCCTATGTGCTGAGAACAGCTGAACAACATGAATTGAGTTTGAGCTGCCCAAATCGTGATCTTGTCCCTTCAGCAAATAACACATTATCACAGTTTACTGTGACCTCTTCCTGCACTTGGACTCAGTGACTCCATCTGGAGATGAGTGCTGCAGCACAACACCATTCAGCTGTGGGTTCATTGTCCCAGTGGAACTACCACATTATGCCTACAAACTTTGGATACCTTAGAAATGCTTACAGCCCTTTTTTCTAGTTGTTTGTTGAGATTCGATTGACTAAATACAGCACTCAGTGCCATCAGAGGAGCACGCACAGGGTTGGCAGAAAGTGTCATGGGAGAATTGGAAGAGCTGCAACCTTCTAAAGAAGCCACTGGAGACCATGTAGGTTTTCTAAAATGGAACTAGACAGATGTCTTTGTAAAATTAACCCAACTCATTTATTTTAAATATGTGCAGACAAGTCTGATTTATTGAGAATTTAAAAGACATCTTTCTTTCCGTAAAGGATGCTGAATAAATGCAGTATGCCATATCAATCTTATCCTATTTAAATCCAGAGTAAAAAAGAACCCTTGAATGCCATAGGGACTAAAGTTCATTATTTTGCAAAAGGCTCATCAGTGTTACTTTTCTCCCAAAAACCAATGATGTCATTCATCTGATCTGTTTATATCTGTACCAGATGACACCTGACTACCACATATCTTGTACTTTTTACAGTAACTCTGAAGGTACTGCTCATGATTATTGTTAGAAATGAGGAAAGAGATGCATTTTTCCCCTTTTTCTTTTTATAGAATTTCTTTTGCTGGCTGGTGGGTAAGGGTCGCTTCCTAAATAGAACACATAAAATATAAGGAGGGAGGAGTGTGAATGATATTCCCATGCATACTCCTGTACTTTGCTCTACTACAAATAGGATCAGACCAACACAAGTGTTTCATTTCATATTTGAGGCATTTCATAATAAATGCGGTCCCAAATTATCATCCAGATTTTGCACACTGCATTTTGCAACGCAAGGAGAATAAATATTTTCCCCAGTGGGAATATATGTCATCACAATGTTGAGTTTTCCATAGCTAAAAAGAGCATCTGGATCTAAGAGGTACATGGGAGTTATTTTTAAAACCATCCTTTATATAGAAAACTGCTATGTGCCTGGAGAATGAACACTTGGCAGGGTTGGTACAAAAGAGGCCCAGAAAAATTTTAGTAGGACTGCTGCAGGTCAGCATGTACATCCATCTCCTGAGTGCCCCAAGAAACTCTGCACAGCACTTGCCTACGTTAATGTAATTTTTTCAATCAAATGAGTCTAAATTAATTTCTTATTTTATTCGTGTACCTACAAGCAACACATGCATAAATATGTATGTATATCTCATATACATTACCGTCAATCCAATTGCAAGAGTACATACCCTTAAATAATCTGTCATGACTGAATTTTTCCTTATCTTACTGTGCTCAGCACCAAGTTACAGTAGTGGATGGTGCCCAGTAAGTACTGAGACAGGAAGGTAGATGGGCAAAGTCTGGAAGTTTTATGTGTATCAGACAATGTGTATAATATATAAAGCCAGAGTTGCAGCAGTTGAACTGGAAATAATGCAATACATTGAGCAGAGTCTAGATGCTCACTGCTCTGAAGTGCACATCGTTCATGAGGCAAAGACAGAGGACTGCATGCCATGTACAAATTGGCAGCCTGAAAACATTGTCAGAACATCATGTAGATCATACTGCTTTGACCCAGTGACTCACAATAATGAGATATCGAAAACAAAGAATTACTTCTCCTGGGACACCTGAAGGAGAGGAAGCCAGGAGGCTTTAAAATGTGCTAATCAGTCACACACGCACACCATGAGAAGCACACCTAAGTATACCTTCATTAGAATGAAGTAAATCAATGTCTGGATAATTACTATGCTACCAGCAGTTTTCCAGCTGACAGGGTCAGAGGCTGACAACACAAAACTGAGAGACCATTAGAGTTATTTCAGCTTTGCATCACAAACAGGAAAAAATGAGACATAGCTGTGAGTAAAATTCAACGTTTAACAGAAGCAGGGCAGCAGTGGTACTTAACCAAAACCTTCAATTTGTGTTGTCTGTTCCATGTAACCCTCTCTCCCTGGCAGGCCCAGGCAGCAGATCCCACCCCTTGCTCTCTTCCAAGGGCAGCACTACAGGAATATGGGCACAATTGCAAAGCAGAGCTCTGGGTTCTTTCGAGACTGCCCAGCCCTGCCAACACAGCCAGCCACTCTTCATTTCAGCCACTGTCTTTCCAGCCATTCTTCATTTCAAGGGTCATGCCAGTTCAGCTTCTGGCTGCCAACTGCTTGCCCTTGTGTCTAGGAGAGGAAAACAACAACAACAACAACAACAATAATAAGAATAAGAATAATAGTAACAATGATGATAATGATCCCAAGGAAAACAGCAGCCAAACAAAGCAGCAGTCCCCAAAACCTTGGAGTGTGGCCTTCCTGCAAAAAATGGTGGTTCTTTTTGCCTTCCTGAGAGGTGTCACTCACCTCTTCTGCTCCTGGTCCTTCTTTGTCTGGGCAGGTTGCAGCATCTTTCTCACAAGCTATCCTCATTTTACACCCACTAAGTTTCACTCTGTTCTGCCAGGAGAAACCTTTCAGGCTTATCCAAAGCATCTGCTCTGCTAAATGTTTGCTGTTGACCTAGTTGTCCCAAAAAAGGGAAATCTGGCGTTGGCCCTGGCTCAGCAGCCTTCCCACATGGACATTTATGAACTGCTTGAAAAAGCCTCTTTCAGAGGGGTGTGGGTCTGCTGTGAGCCCCATCCCCACCAGCGCAGGGTCCACTTCAATGTGATGAAGTATGGAAGGGGGAAACTATCTTATTTTAAGCCTTTGGAACAAATCTGTGTCTCCAAGCCCAAGTGTTGCATGAGTCATACTAAACATGGGAGACCAGCTTCTGGTTTTAGCCAGTCCGCATTCTTTAATACTTTGTATCATCACATTTGGGCTCAAGAAATGAAAAGTGAATGCAAACCTTTCTTGCTTTCTCTTTCATTCACTCCACATCCCAATCAGCTGTTGCCTTGTGTCTTTCAGCTCAGTCTTGCAAAGGTCTCCCCTCCCTGGCTTTTCCCTTCCTGTCACAGGTGATGCTTTCTGTGTATATTATCCAACATCATACACCTTTATCTCAGCCAGGGCTGAATATGGCCAGCACAGCCGCCTGGTTTGCAATTCATCCTGCTGCAAGGCCACACAGGGTCATGTGGGTTCTTTAAAATTCCAAGGTGGACCACTTAAACATAAGTAGACCCTAGATGAGTACTGAGAAGCTGAATTATTTGACTTGTGGAATTGAGTGTGATCAGACCTCCATTAGTGTTTTTGGTATTTATATGGTTTGTAGCCTTTTACCATGTAAATAAAATGGTAAATACACAAAAATAGTCAAGACAAAATTAATAGTGAGTAAGCTATTATTACCCCTCATCTTATACCTGCAGCTTTTAAACTGCCTGCTGTACTTTTTTCTGTAGAGATGCATACAGTCCTGTGGCTTCTGGAGGTTATTGTAAGTACAGTATTATTAGTACAACTGGCAGGCAAATCTGCTTTACTGACGTCCTGAAACTAACTCACAGGTGCTTTATGGAAAGAACATAAAATCTGTTTAATTCCTTTACATAAATCTTCATTGGATGCTAAGGCATTTTTTGCCATTTTCCTTAGGAGTGCAAAAGCTCCCATATACCCAGACTGGAAGAAAGACATTTCTTCCTGAAGAATACAGCACCAAGAGCAGTGCTATCCTCCACATCACTTGCAAGGGTCAGCTCTCTAAAGACCCCAGAGACATCACAAAGAACCTGTGATGATCCTCCACTCAAGCATCAGGAGTACAATGGGACCTGCTAGCCTAAATGAAACGTTGATGGGCACAACTTCTATATCCTGCACATTTGCATGCATTTTGATCAAATAAAAGGTGTCAGCCTGGGCACACCTGTATCTATGAAGATACAGACTTTTTTCTTAGGTTAGGTCTCAGCTGCCCTGTGGCAGGGCTGGAGTGCAGGGTCAATGTTAGCTGTGTAGAAAGCACTACTTCCCAGTCTGGGGTCAGGCAGCACCTGCCCAGGGTTCTCCATATTGCTATAGGCCATGATGCTATAGCTTGGTGGTTTCTAAAAAATCCCTGTGGCCTTTATGTTGGCTCATGTGACATTAGTAAAGTTTGTGAAAATACAGTCTGCTTCTCTACATAATGCACCTCCCAGCACACAAACCCAATCACCATAACACATGAGCTGAGAGATCAGATGCTGGAGCAGACACACAGTTCTTCATCTGACTGCACTGTACTCACTCCTCAGACTTCAGTTACATGAGATCTGCTAATTGAGATGGAAGCACCTTAATTTCTTGAGTTTTGAGTGCTCTTTAAGAAGTCTTCCTGCTTCAGTGCTCCCATTACGCCCCTCATAGAGTTAGCTCACTAGTCACATTTAATGCTAGCAATTAATGAAACAATCTGCAGCAGACCAGGGGCATCAAAGGAGCCTCTTGTCTTCAGTGCTCTGTGAGTGAACTCCTCTGCTGCCAGATCAGGTAGATTGGGTGGTAAAGGTAATAGCAATGGTCACTTTTGCTCTCATTCTTTTGCGAGGATTCCAGGTTCTACCTCCAGACTAAGCCACATTGTCAGCCCCTAAAAGTCCTTTCTGAAGGCAAGCATCACCAGGTAGTGGTCTTTGCATGTTTAAAGATCCGGATGATACCCTCTGGCCCCTCAGAGTAACACTACCTTCATAGCCAGCTTTTAAAAATGTTACCCTTTTATAAGTCAGATTTCACCTTCTTTTAAGCAATATCAATCACTGTTGCCTTGGTCTCTGACCAGCCAGTCAAGCAAATTCCTGACAAGTAGGCAGAGCAGCATCTAATGTAATGTTGTAGTCTCTGAGCCTCTCCATGAAAAGATGGAGTCAACACCTGCTTAGTGGAAATCCACACACAGGTGGGGTATGTGCCTTGCCTTCCCCCACCATTTTGGGAGCCAAGGAAGGAAGAGCTGACAGTGCTAATGAGCAATGTAGCAGGTGATGTAATTATCATCTGAGAGCCTGAGTAGGATGAGACAGATGTTACTTTTAGGGTTCATTGCTTTATTAGTGGCACCTGCTAGCCACCTTATGTGATCCACCCCTTGGCACACGAGATACAGACTAATATTAAATGAACTGGTTTGAGTCAAACCAAATAACTGCAGGTGATACCAAAGCCGTACTAAAGGGTTCTCTTAAACAGTGGGAGTCCCAGCAGGAACTGTAAACAGGGACATAAAAGACTCTTAATTAAGTAAATATGCCATTCCTGCTTCCTGAGAATCTGTCGTGAATCATTCATGTCACCACAAGTCCCTTATTCTCAAACCAGAATTACCAGCTTTGCACAGAGCTGCTGAGGAATGGTGACTCTCTACCCAACTGCAGGCTTATGAATAATATGGTTAACCATGGGTTTGAGGTTGTTGTAGGAAGGAGGGCCCAGCTGGTGTTCACCTGGTCAGACTATGTGGCACTGAGGAATGGAGGCAGCTCTCACCATGGAAGGAATGGCACAAGGAGCCTTCAAGCATGCAAAAGCCACAGGTGATTGTCAAATCACAGTCAAGCACTTGAAAAAATGCCCAAGATGACAGATCATCACTCAAATAGGCGGGATATGTTTGAGCGCTCAGTGTTGCCCTAGAGAAGATGAAGGGAAGAAAGACTTCATGAATCAGTTTAATCCCCTGTTTCTTGCATGGAATATCACAACAGCAATTGTATTCTGTGTGAAGTTTGGATCTCTGTTCATCTTTGCTACTGAGAGCTAAGAACAAGTGGACAAGAAAAAAAAATCCATTAAGCATGGGACAAGGTGAGTTCTGTAAAGCACTTTGACTCTTGTACCTCTTAATTCCAAAGTGTTACCACAAAACAGACACTGGGCAGCAATTAGTGCTCTATAAATCACTGTAGATTGAATTAGATGAACTCTGAAGTTACACACAGAAAAAGCATTGTTCTTGTTCTTAAGCTTATCTAGATTTTGAGGAACAACATAGCTTAAAGGAAGGTGGGTTAACACTGTCAACAGGCACAGAAGAAATATATTTTGTGCTGCCACTCCAACTTGACAAGAGAAAAGAACTTAATCTTTTTAAGTTGTGTACCCTCATTTAAATATTTTTCTGGTAATTAACACCGGGCACCAACAGAGCTGATGTTCCTTGAAGAAGAGTGAAACATTTATTACGCTTCTTGTCTTCCTTCCTGAAATGATTGAGGTGAAAGAAAGGTTAAAAAAGAGAGTATTTTCTTGGTTGTCTTATTTCTCTTTTGTCTTTCACATTGGTTCCAGGAATGGAAAGTCATTAATCACCTATCAAGACTGCATATAGGAGTAGCCTTGGGGTTAGAGAGGATTGGAGAAGATCATTTAAGCATGACAATTAATTGAAATGAGTAAAATGGGGACAGATTCACAGAATCACAGAATCACAGAATTTTCAAGACTGGAAGAGACCTATAAGATCATCTAGTCCAGCCAATGTTCTAACTGTTTCTTAATTTGAAAGTAAGTAGCAGGTGATAGGCAACAGATTTGGACTGCTGTTAAGAAAAATTCAGTGAAGAAACTTAGCTGATGAAGATGGAAAGTAGAAAATTAGTTATAAGGTAAAAAGAAAAAACGGTTAAAGAATGGAGAAAAAAGTTTATAGTGATAATCCCTGTTTATTTATTGTTTTAAATTATTCAGCTGGAAACGTCTGGCTCTGCTTTTCCTCCTTATTATGTTACCTGTGTCAGTACTACACAGATGGAGCAGTGGGAGCCAGACAGCAGCACCTTTCAGGCTCCCAAAGAAGAGCACTTCAGGCAGTGATTGCATTATGCACATCTGTGGCAAAGCTTTCTCTCCCAGTTAGACTCTGGAGAAACTGCAGGTGTATATCCTGGAATGTTGCAGCTGCTGGGTTGCATGATCTCTCTTTTTATCTTTTGGTGGTTTTATTTACCCTGTGCTTTTGGCACAGCTGCCAACAATTCCGCCAGCCTTCTCTTCATGCAAGCTTTCCTGTGTGGAAAGGTCTCCCTGGGAAGCTCCTGCTGACCACTCACCTCTCCCAGGATTCCTGCAGACTCACAGTGAGGGTTTTTACTGGGCAGACAAAATGACTGCAACACCTCCTGCTTTTATGTCCTTTCTGAAGAAGGTGCCAAAAAACTGAGGCTATGGGCTGCCTTGAAGAGCCAGGACAACACAATAAATCCTGCCCACAATCTAAAAATACTGACAAGATTCCTATGAGGCCTTTCCTCTGAAAAGTCTTATGTTAAGAACAACTGGGGCTGAAATCTTTTTTGCCATGATCAGCAATAAAAAGGCTGCATTTAGAAAAGTAATTGGGAGATAAGATTTGACCAGCATGCAATAATTTAACTGCAATCAGTTTTCACGTGGGTTACTTTCACCTCTTCATTGAGTTTAATACATTCTCTACTAAATAAATTTGGTGTACCATATCCAAGCAAAATACAAAAAAATTCCTGATGGCATATTCTAAGTTGGAAGCTCAAAAAATCCCAACTTCAGCTACTACAAATTGCCATTTCTATAAGAAAATGGCATTAAAAAAATTTAACATGACAATGGATACTGTTTCTTTTTTACTTAGATGTTTAAAGACAATATAGGGGCTACAGGGTTATGTGGTGTCAGTTTCCAGGGTTTGCTGTTCTTCCCTGTTGAGACTATGGGTTTTCAGCCAAGGTCTGGTACGACACAGGGAAAACACACTATGCTGCTGACACAATCCAAATTTGCCATTGGAGCAGCTGTCATAAAAACCCTTTGGTCTCAGAGGAAACTTGAGAAAGGGAAAAGTTTCCAGGAAGAAAAATTAATTATAAATTCATAAATATAATCAGCTGATGATATCTTCTAGATAGTGTTTCTATCTGGAAGAAAGGAGGAAGCAGAACTAAAATTTTATTTCAGAGACAGCCATATTTTCAGAATTTCTCTCCATGCTCTTACTGAATAACTCACAGCCTTTAAACTAAGGCAGAGGAGTTTGCATCTTCTCTGCATCCCAAACGTCCACCTCTTAGTGAATTCTGGCATGCAACCATCAAAGGTCAGATCCTCTAGGAAGTTACCTCTTGGAGCAGACTTTGGTCCTGGAGTGGTGGCTTTCAGATAAATTACTAATTACTCTATTAATAATTGCTATTGAATTACTAAATTAGTAATGAAGTTCACCTTCATTTAAAAAAAAAAGGCAACTGAAAGAGTCCCCTTTGAGTTGAGATGGGTGGCTTAATAAAAAGACATCCACCCACCTCTTGGAGCTGACAAGAGATTCCTCTGCTACATGTGTGAAGAATCCAGTCATGACTTTTGAAATCCTGTTGAATAAAAGAGCAATTTGATAAATCTTCTATTCAAAGTTCAATATGTGGTGCAATAATCATTTTTGCATAAATATCCTGTTCGGCTCCTAGGCTAAAGCATGCAGAGCCAGGTTCATCTAGAGCATCAATCTTGAGGAAATTGGAGACATTCATAATAAGCTCTCAGACATATTTGCAATGCAAAGATAAACACCATTTATGCATGACTTGGCTCATTCTAAGTCTTGAAAGACTGATAACACCCAAAGTAGCTGTGACTGAGGTTCACACACTGGGCTGTCATTTAGTGGACATTATACTAATTACAGTCCTGCTAGCTACAGAGGGGAATTGTTCTGCAATGATCTGTGATGTCTTTTAAGGCTGCTGTAATCACATGAATCACACTTTCATTAATTGGAAATAAATCTCAAAGAACTGCAAATAAATCTAGGGGAAAAAAAAGTTCAGGTGGCAGTTTCATTAAGATTGGGAACTTGAAACTAGCTCTGCTGCAACATGGCAGATTCCACTTTCCAAAAACGATGTTTTCTACTGATGTGTTAGCTGGTACAATTCTTTTTGCATGCACTATTACTGCTCAGTATATGGGGCATGACTCATGATACAGAATGATAGCTAGAGAAAATTGAGCTTCTGAAAAGTGAAATTAAAGTGGAAAAGCCAAAGGAATAAATAATTCAATAGACAGACATGTCTGGAGCATACAAATGAGATGTCTCAGGATAAGTTTCAGCCTGTCATCCAACCCCAGCAGTGGGCTGTGGACACACTTTATCTTTCTAGTATCCTAAGGGAAGAGTCACATAACTGTATGTGCAGCACGAGGCCACCTGCTACCCAGTGCAGGTGTGCTGGTACCTGAGGATCAAACATTTGTATTTTTTTTTCCAGCATCCTCTTGCCTTTAGTCCTCTGATCAGCAATCCCAGACTACCAACCTTGGTAGCTCGCCCCCCCTGCATCCTGCAAGGACAAACACCCACAGCAACTCACAGCAAAGTGATTCAGGAATCAGCACTGCAACCCATTCCCACACAGCAGACCTCCTGCTTGCTCTGGGTATGGTGGGTCCAAGAACAGCCACACACCTTCCCTTGGGAGGAAAGCTGCAGTCCAGATTTGACCCCACAGTAAAGATCTCTGTGGTACAAGTACCATCACAATTATTTTTATGGGTTTTTTGATGGTTTGTTGGAGGTATTTTATTGAATCATTTGACTTGAACACTTGTTTCAAAGTTCTTCCTATGAACTTTGTGTTTGTCAGGTGGGGTCTCTTATGGCATTGTGTGACTTCAAGCACTGCTTACAGCTAATAAATATTTGTACAAACTTTGCCCATTTTTAAGGAAAAGATTTTTTTTTACTAGCAGTATTTCACACTGAATGGAATACACATGCAGAGCACAGTGCATGAGCTGAGCAGAGCATGAGTTACCACCTCTGCTTCTTCCTTTGGAGAACAGAAGAGATGGCATGTTTGGCAGCTGGAAGGCAAACAAAGAGAAGGAACAGTCCTCTCTAACCTTGTGCTGCTGTAGTGGCTCTGCAGATATACACACAAAACTAAGTTAATTATCAGGCCTCTTTTTTTTTTTCCCAAATGACTATCACTCTGTAGCAAGAAGCAGAGGCTGATGTTATAAAAGGGTGGATGGTTTTAAAATTAAATTAAAATAAAACAATAACTTCATAATGGCTTTTCCAGAACATAAGCATCCTTCTAGAAAAAACATTATCAGATGTTATTGTAAGAGCTGATAAGCTTTCATGCCCAAAATTGCCACAACACTGAAACCTAAATCCAGGCAACTCATGCATTGTTTGTTATCCTTAGCCTTTCACTGGTCATGCCACCTGCCCTTTTGTTCTTCCTTGTTTTCCATACTCAGAATTCACTGCTAAAACTCTTCTCAGAAATGCCAGGATGTATGTGCCCAGGAAAGTCATCTTGTGTTGGCCCACCCACTCACCCTCCCACTTGAGAGACATCTTTGTTAAATCAATTCCACAGGAAAGCCAACAGAGCAGGTTACGTCTTTCTTTGAGCAGTGCCCATAGCACTTGAGCTTTGACCACCCTTGAAACAACGGAGAGTAAAATAACACTGACAATGGCCTCTGTTATCCTGAAGAAGAGTAGAATCCCAGAAGAATAAATAAAATACTTGTGCTCCATCCTTACTTTCAATATGATGGCCTTCATCCCCATTGAGTCAAGTCCCAGAGGTGCCACTGGGGTTTTGTGTAGGCAAAAGTTTCAACTGTCAAAAGCTCATGGCTCAGACCAAACAGGTCCTAATCCTGCTTCACTTGTCACTTGAGAGTCTTGAAAGGCTCCCACAGAACTGCTAATGTTGATGATGAAGTTCCAGTTCAGCACTAGGCAAATACATCTCTAATCTTTTTGGAAAGCCAAAATAAGAGATGCTACGAGGAGGTGAATCACCTGTAAACAGACCCTTGCAAACATGCTGTGTTCTGACAGGCCACAGACGCAAGATCTCTCCCAGACAGACCTTTAGAGATACCACAGACCTTCAGATCAGGACAGTCACATCCTGGAACTCACTGAAAAGAATGTAAGTTCCACAGGTTTCCCACCAGCACAAAAGAAGTTTCAGCAGGAAGCCCTAGGGATTTAATAAAAGATCCTAGAACACATTTTAAAAATGAATATGTGACCCACTGTAAGGGAGATTGTGTTATCTGTGCAGGCAACGCAGAGAGGTTGAATACTAGCTACAGAACTAGTTGCAATTTAGGTGCTGAAAAACCTAGTGCTGGAAAAGGCATAAAAAATTATGTCAGACACATCAAAAATTACTTTCAGCAAGGCAGTTACTCAGAAACTCATCAAAAACATGGTTTCTGAGTGAGTTTTTTCACTTGATGTTATTGCTTTCAGAGAGCAAGACCAAGGCCAGTGACAAGTTCTTTCAGCCAAAGAAGACATAAAAAGCACCAAGACCACAAAGATTAGAAAAAATTCAGATTTTTCTGAAATGTTCTGAGCTGCAAGGGTAACTGACTGATTGGATAAGATGCCAGGAAAATGATAGAGTTTGACAAAGAGAAGACTTAGAAAACTATCTTCATTCTGCACAGAAGCTTGTAGCCTCAAAAAAGTAGCAACACTGCAAGACCAGGAGTAACACAGGAAATGTGACAGACAGTATAAGGGTCATGTCAGAACTTAACCTCTGAACTACCATTGAAAATCATTGTTATTAACCTGAAACATAAAATGGTATTCAATCACTGAGAGGTGTTTCCCTGTAAGTATCCCTACTCCTATTCAGAGTATTCAAAGAACAAAAAAGAACAAGAAGTTTAAATTATTTTGAACACTAAAGATGGCACTTACTTTGTCAAGAAAAGCTGCACAAGTGTTTACAGCATTAACCAGAGTTTTCAATTCTCTAACCACAGTTAATCTCAGCCTCAAAACCACTGAATAGTCAAGCAGTCACTAGGAGAGGAAGGGGAGCAGGGGAAGGGTTTGATGCCACACGGGGTGTCAGAGCAACCCTAGCAAAGCCAGAGAAATCCCAATAATGTAAAGCACATTTAATATAAAACACACACATATTGCAAACCATCCATATTCTAACTGTGGGGATTGTGCCCATGCCAACATGACTGGCACATGAGTCAGCAGCAGGGAGAAGCAGCCCTGGGTGCTGACAGACACCTGCCCAGCCAGTCCTGTGATAATGCAAAGGGCTTCCCACTAAAGCACTCTCCCAGCCAGGGAGGCTCAGCAAGCACTTGTAGGACTGGCATTGGACAGAAGTACTACAAACGAATCCAATAATCCAACTTGTGCTCTCCTATACCCTGAGGCACTGGTTTTAGGGAGGAAAAGATGGTGGGACCAGACAGGTTCCCTTGGGGGCCAGACCTGGCATGGAGTGATCAGCCATATGAGTTCCTGTGTCACCGGTGGGAGCAGAAGACATGGTGGCAGGTGTCTGCTGGAAATGACACAGAACATTCCTGATCAGTGCTTTGAAAGCAGATTTTCTCCTCTTCTACGTAACTATGCAATCTTTTAGCATGGTCCTGGGAATTATCCTTTTTCCAGTACCCTGTTTGACTTTGTTGTTGATGTCACGGAAAAAAAGGAGTCAGTTGTTTACCAGAGCATTCGATTTCTTATCAGCAGATCTGGCTATGAATAATTATATCACTTATTAATACCATAGTAAGCCAGCTAATGGGCTACAGACGCCTCACAAATAACAGGATGAGAGAAGAAAGGGCAGATTGGCAGGAGGTTGTTTGCCTTTGTGAGGGTTGAATTATAGAACTGGCCAGGATTCAAAACTATGAATCATTAAGAACATGCACACAGCAGTTCTATATCAGTGAGCTCTATTGACTGTAGAGGAGCTAATATTGATCTGCTAAACATATGGGAATGGGGAAGCAGGTCCCACATAGCTAAAAATGTGTTTTAATGTTTGTCCTTTGAATTGTGTTGGTTCCCTGAAACACCCACACATTTCTGACAGCATGACCAGAACTTTACCCAAAGCCTTTGAAAGGATAGGTCTCTTTTCAGGTGCACAGTGACAGAAATCTTTGAAATATGACTGGAAACAAGATCATTGTGAGTTACCATGCTTATCTTGTCTTGTATCTCCCTTATCACATTAGCTCAGTTTGCAGTACCCGCACTGATGCTTCTATTAAAAGAGGTGTTTCTGAATATAAAATAAAAATAATTAAAACATTATTGTGCCTTTCCTTAGTAACTGGGATTTATCTTCATTTGTGCAAATGGGACAAAAACTTGCCTCACCAGGCTGCAGACATAACTGTTGTGAACTCTGATATCACCAAGGAGCTGCTGTACAGCACTTTGTTCTTCACTCCTGAAAGGGAGGAAGAGTGAATGTTGCATTCAGGGAAGGGAAGTCAACTAGGACTGCTTTTCCACCCATAAATACACTTCACTGTCTATTATAGGAGATAGCACAAATTAGCCTAAATGCTATTAGAGGCTATTTCAGCAAAAAAATTGAACAGAAATTTTATTTAACCTGTTTTATTCACAGGACTTGGAGACCCTGGACTAACATCAATTAGACCACGATCAAATGGGCTTCCACCAGTGTGTTCTATCACAAGTTTGTATACAAATAACAAATAAAAATTTAGCTCACTGGCATGTAGAAGGTAAACAGTGAATTTGGATCTTAATTATAGCATGAATTTTCTTTATGTGCTCAGTTCATGCCACAGGTCACATATGCATCTTGAGTACATATTTGCATCTCTCCTCAAATCTTAACATTTGCTTGAATTTGTTCATAAGAGCCCTCACCAACATAGTATCCCCCACCTCCAATTTATGCTGACACCCTCTTATTTTATTATTCCAAATATCTCAGTCACATCCTTGTCATTCTGAGCCACAGTACAAGCCTAGATAAATGGGAGCTGGACATGGTCCTCTTCTTTCATTCTGACAAGCAAGAGCACATCCACAAACACTCAACTGTCTCAGCAACCTTCAGTAATAATAATCAGCCCTGCTACTTGTTGAAATACAGACAAGAAACTCTCTGCAGGGTAGGGTTACTTGAAATACAAGACATTCTTCAATTCAAATGCTGATTTTCCATCTCTTCACTGTAAAGAAACAGGAGTGTGAGATATGCATCAGTTTCAAGGCAAAGTCTGTTTGCAACATGACCTCCAAATATTGCAGCCTGTGCACCAGTAAACAAACTAAGCCTGATGGAAATCTATCATTTCAGCTTTGGCTACTGAAAACCAAGAATACGTGTGATTTAATTTTCAGCTGTTTATGAAAAGGATAAACAAGGCACAAAGCTCTTTCATTTCTCCATTTAATCCAACCTGCCTCATGGAGAAATTGAGCCATAGCCCTTTGTTGACCCTTTTCCTTTGCTTTTATGTAAGAGAAAGAGAGGGAGACTAAAGGAAATTTCTAAAAAGCAAGGGAGATAAAGTGATGTCTCAAATTACCAAGGCATTGAAAAACATTCTAAACCACCAATTCACCTTAAGGCTTCCAAGTCTCCAATTTCCCAGATCCTTTCAGGGAGCCAAATTTCATGCCTTGCTGTGGACCACAATATTATCAGCCTCTTCTACTGAGAAAGCACATAAGTTTTTAGATGATGGGGAACAAGTGAATATTTGCTCTAAGACTAATCTTGGCACGAGAGGTCTCAGAGGAGGACTGATTTAGGGGGGATTTGCCTTGCACAGACATTTGGTATTGTAAAATTTGACCACGTAAAGGCACTCAGTCACAATAAATCTCTACATCTAACTGCATCCCTGCTTTCCCTAAGATGCTTTTGGAAAAAATCTGCATCCCTGAAAATTTAAGTTAATGCAGAATATATTTGATATTTACAATCCATGTGCAGAAATTAATCTATTTCACCATGGAGAGGAGAGTGTAAGTTAATAGAAACAGGGCAGAACAGAAGCTTTCTTTTACTATCAAGTGCATTTAATGCAGCTATTTGATACTTCTGAATAAAATGCAGCCTTTCTGACTGCAGTAGAACTGATCTGCATAAATGAGAAGAAAATCTAGCTTACAAAGCAAGAGAGAAAAAAATGAATGGGAACCCTTATTTCCCTGAAATAAGATGGGAATACTTCATTTAAGGAAACTGAGCAGCTTCCAAGAACTGAAAGTTATTTATAGTACTTATACAATGATCAGATCCACACCTTTTGCTATATAATATATTTTTAAACATAGTGAATCAAAAGCAGTTTGATTAAAAAGCAATCTTTGGTATGAGGTCAATTAATTTATTTTGCACAGGGCTTCTAGTATTTCTAATTATTGTTGCAATACTCCTAACACCTATTAACTCCCCTCCCTTTTAATTTAACTTTCTTCATCTCAGACAAAATCCTGGTAAAATTTTCACTCCAACTCTTCTCAGGCACTGTGACTGCTGGATTTAAACCACTGCACAGTGTTGAACATCTTGAACATCCTCAGTCTTTAACAAGTCTTACATGAGCTGGACCTGGAGCAAACTCTTGTAGAGGTAACCAAGTCAGTCCAATAGGAAAAAGAAACTTGAAAGTGGCTCTGTAAGAGCTTCTGCCACAGTGCAGCCACTTGGCTTGTTGAAAGGGAAGAACTGACCACGAATGATGGGCAGAAACAAGAAAAGGTTAGATCCTCCCCATCTGAAGGACAATGTAGTCCTTCAATAACCACAGGGGTGGTAGAATACTCACTTTAAAAGGGATAACTGAGAGAAGAACCAAGAATTTGAGTGGCCACAAAGACATGAAAGAAAACAAGGCAAGATTCTTGCTCTTCTCCATCTGAGCTCTGGATACCATGAGGTTACCCCATTTTCAGTCTTGTGTTTCTCACCGTCAGTTTATTTGATGCTGTCTGAAGTGATACAGTCCAGTGAAATAAAATATCCCCACTGCTCCTTTTCACACTGATCCTGCACTCTGCTTAGAGCTTGGATTTCAAGGTTTCCTATTCACTCCCTGTACAGAGAGCTAATTACCTTGGCTAGATGACAGACCATGTTACTCACAGAGTTACACTGACATACCCAGAAAATCAACTGAGGATCACAAAAACTTCACAAATCCCATTTCAAGGAGATCTGAAACCAAAAATTCTGAAGAGACCTGCCATTCTCTGACTCTTCTCTACCTCCCAAAAGAATTCCGTCCAAGAAGGGAGCTGCAGAATGGAGATTGCTGTCAGGAAAATCAAATTTACAAGAGAAAGGGCTATACTGCTAGCTTCTTAATGGGAGGCTTCAGTTACCTGCACAGTTCATTTGCTTTTTTAAATGTGGAATTGGAATATAGATCTGATCATAGGAACTAAATTGAAAATAGGAACCTGTACAGTAAGAATTCATGTGGCATTATTCATAATAGAAGTGGAGATACAGCTGCTAATGGAATTAATGACCATTAATGACCAAGAGAACTGAAACTGATCCCCCAAGGGAAAAGATTAACAATGCTGCCTCTCCCTGCCCTCATTTTAAGACTCAAACTGGTTCACACTGTTAATGGGATAAATATTCAGCATTTTTCTCTCCTCTACCATCTGCCTCTCCTATTTTTACCTTGGCAGGCATCATTACCATAATATGGTCTCATTATGTTGTGCATTGGACCCAATTTTGAATGTTTAATAAGAAATCCTCCCTTGTCTATGTACTGCTGTTGAACCCAAAGGGACTATTTGTGGGGTGATTATTTACATAATTAAGGCTTGTGCTACAAGATGTGGAGTTGACTTAGCAACATGTTCTCCGTATTTAATAAATTCTCTTCATGTATTTATTAACCAAGTTGAAGCATCATGTAATCATTATTATTTTACTTTTTTTTAAAAAGTGAGGAAGGCAGAAGGGAGGGGCAGAGAATCCTACACTCCCAGTAACCACAAGGCAGGTCTCAGAAAAGTGGAAGGAAGGAAAGGAAGACACCAGGCAAACAGAATACTGAAGAGAGTCAATACAAAGGAATATTTTAAAAATTGTATGAAATATGGCAAAAGAGCAAATATGATATGCAGTGATTTTGCAAAGCATCTAATACCATGTCACAAAATCTCACTGTTAAAGTCAGATCAAATTGCTTTGGATGTGAACACTGTCACCTGCACAGAAACTTGACAAAGCGCCTGTGAATTCTGGGTGACAACAGCAAGCAGCCACATGAAGCTGAGAATCACAGAGCTGTGGAATCATTAGGGCTGCAAAAGACCTCTGAGATCATCAAGGGCATCCATTAACCCAGCACTGCCAAGTCCACCATTAAACCATGTCCCAAAGTGCCACAGACATTCACTGAACACTTTCAGGGACAGAAATTCTACCACTTCCCAGGGCAGCTTGTTCCAATGTCCGAGCACCCTCTCAGTGAAGAAATGTATCCTAATATCCCAGCTCTCTCAGCCTCTCCTAATTAGACTTTTCTCCAGACTCTCCCCCATCTCTCTTGCCCCAATCTCTGTTGCCCTTCTCTGGACATGCTCCAGCACTTCAGCATCTTTATTGTGGTGAGGCTCCAGAACTGGATACAGGATTCAAAGTGAGGCCTCACCAGTGCTGAGTGCAAGGGAATGATCACTGCCCTGGCTCTGCTGTTCTTTTTCATTGGACAGCTTTCCAGACAGATTCTGCCCATATCTGAGGTTTGCAGAGCGAGGACACTTGTGGCAGTGGACCGCAGAAGTGAATTTATAAGTTTGATTGAAAAAAAAAAAAAAATTGTATTTGCAAGTTTAGGAAAAAAGGTTGATGAGGAAACGGAGCAAATAGTACTAAAGGAGAAATACACATATTGGTCAGAATGAAAGCACAGGGATTTAGATCTGTTGCAGTCTACTTACCAGGTTACAATTTAGTAAAATAAGCTTTGCAAGGGGTGAATACCCTGACCCCAAGAGAGGCAATGAAACAGGTTTCTTGACCAGGTTGTCTAGTTACCTTTCCAGACTCATGGGAGCCCACCTCAGACCTGGAAGATGCACAGCCACACTCTGGTGGCAGGGGCTTGTGTCTGCCTCCTGCCCTGGGTTCTGTGATCACAGGGGCACCTCTTTGTTTCCCAGGCCAACATCACACCTTCCTACCTCACTGAGGTGTTTCTTGTCACCTCTGCTGTGCCTTCCCTCTCCTTCAGCAGAGTTCCTCCATCAGGGTTAGGTCAGTGTGGGAAGGTTCACCCTCCTTCTTGCCCCAGGACATGCTTGCTGCAGGATGGGGGACAGGGTGTGTTGCTGAGGGCAGGAGTGCCCCTGTTCCAGTTTCAGTTACTTCCCACCCAACTGGAATAAATAATTCTGGTGGCCCTTTCCACACCTCTCCACTGGAGGGGCAAGGAAGGGAAACAGAGAGAAGCAGAAATTAATTCCAGCTTGACTTCAACGCACTTGTTAGGAGTGCTCCCTGCCTGCCAAACAAGAGCACCATGGAAACAGCAACAAGCAAATTAGTGAATTAGAAAACACTGATCTTTGCAAATTGTAGCTGTAGCCACAAAGCCCCATACAAGGAAAAAACACAAATTCAGAGGCACGCGACACAGATCTAATACAACTGCAGAGCTCCCTTGCCTGGCCAGAGAAGGATGCCAAATCACAGCTAAGTGCAGGGATCTGAAGGACTGATTTCAGATAGGGGACTGGTGTTTTCTCCACTCTGATGCTGTGCTTTTGTTGCCATCAGATTCTTGCCATGGAAGGCCTTTGAAGAAAGAATTAAATCTCTTTCTATCTAAACAGTTGTTGAATTTATAGTGAAAATCATAGAATTATTCTCCATTCCAAATCACACTGCTTTTACAGTGCCAAGTTCTTGCTTAAATAACAATACTAGCAAATTTCAGAAAAATAATCTGAATTATTTGAGCCTCATCTTAAGAAAACAAGCACAAGTCATTTTAATTATTCATGAGGTTCTTGACTTTTTTTGTTGTTGTTGTTTTTGGTTTTTTGAGGGCTTTTTGGTGTCCTAACAAAAGAGAGTTTTATTGGGAGATTCAACAAAAAGATTAAATATCACTCTTCTGGATGCTTAAGAAGTATCTTCTAAATGTGAAGATGGAAAGACCAAGCAGAAAACTGAAAATATTTGGAAAAATACAAGACATGGGCAACCTACCAAACAGCAGAGCTGCCCCAAAAGGGATTGTTGATAACAGCTAAGAGTTGTGATGAAAGATGAACAGCTGAGTTTTAGCTTTCTTGAACTGGAGCCGGGGGTGACACATCGAGAGGAAATGCCAGACAGACAGGCTGAAATTCCATTTGGACACAAGCAGATGGGTCTGGAACAGAGAGACTGATCTGAGGCTTGTCCATATAAAGACAGTAATTACTTTGTACTTACAGATGAGTCAGGTTGGTGAGCAGAGAGAAGGAAACCACAGGCGGACTGCTCTACAAGGCTCAAAGTGTGAGCTAATATTTTCCTTCCCTGTTTTCATGCCCGTGAAATAATGTGGGCACTTTCACATCATTTGCTTCAGTGATTTCTTAAGCACAGAAATCAGATTTTCCACAGACCTGAGACTTCAGAATGATCCTACAATACTAAAATAGGGTACTGACAACAGCACGCATTGTCAGAAAAACAATATGTATTTCAGTTCTGGGAATCTAAAGGGTTACTGGCATATGTACAAGCAGTGAGTTGTGTATTAAATATTGCGTGTGAGTGAGAAACATTTTATATGACACTTTGAGAACAGCAAACTAAGCCCCACTGATGCTGAGACACCTGGAAACTGAAATTCCTTATCTTCCTTTTCACTGACTAGATGCAGACTACAAGTTATTTCTGGAGCTTGTCAAGAGAGAATCAGGCTGGTTTGGATGACAGAGGGCAATTCCAACACAGGACCTGTGCGGGGCATGAAGAGTTTCTTTGACTCCTGAGGATACTCAGAAACTGAGCGTTCATCACAAGACAGGGTCTGAAGTGCTTTGTTCTCAGCTCATCCTCACAGAAACACAGCTTCTCCAGTGAAATTCCCAATAAGACATGAAAGGTGTGGGGTGACCCTTCATACTAACAGTAAGACACCTTAACTTGAGCCAAAACAAACAGCCTGATCTGGTTTCGACACCCCTCACTTGCCTCACTCACTCACTGGCCAAAATCAGTCCTGCAAAAGTCCTTCTTGGACAACTTGAAAGTCTGGTACTTGGAGATTCAGCCCAGTTGCAATACCTCTAAAATTCTGTGTTCTACCAGGAACAGGCACATCCATACTTGCTCTCCTCATCTCTGTCAGCATCTGTCTGCCTCATGCTTTTGCCAATACCCACCCACCCGTAGCAGCCCTCAGCTGACTTTGGCAGCTGCAGTCCTCAGCAGCCACCAGCTCAGCTGGCCAACACCAGTGAATGCTCTCATTGCTGTTGACTTCTACACATCCCCTTTGGAGCCTCTCCCACCTGCAACATCTTTGGGTGAAGGCAACACAGCTGCCCAGAGCCCCTGGAGATGTGCACAGCACGTGTGCTCTGGCTGGTCTCCACAGCATCCATAATGTCCAAGGGGACACCAAGGTCCATTGTGAGATGGATAAGGGTGTAGCTGTGTACCTTCACAGACAGCTAAAAAAAGGGACATTCTGCTGCATGTGAATTTTTCCATGCAGGGATGCATCTTTGGAAGACATCAGTTTTAGCAGATCCAAATTAAGCATATACTGCTAATTTAGTTTGCCATTAAGCACATTTTGTAGCAATCTTTATTAGATATCACTTGGCAAAATGTACTTTCACTCAAGTACCAGAATTTTCCTCAGCTTCTTTGTCTCCCTTTTTCTCGTCAGGTCATTTGATGATTGACAGCTCACTGTACTGCAGGAACATTGGAGGGTAAGAGATAACTGTGTGCTGCAGTCAGAAGGTCCATGCTGCATAAAAATGTATTCTCTTCATTATTACCTATTTGACAGAGATTTAAGAGGATTTTGCAGCTAAGGGCCACATATAAAAAGACTACAGATCATTTCCAAAAGACAAATTGCAAAAAGTCTGGCTAATTTACAGTGAGATATACTCACTTCTTTAAGGAGTAGATGAAAGCACATCTGCAGGGTGCACCTCCACATCATGGGAAGGAAATTGAAAATAGCAGACAGCGGTACAGCTGGTTACAAATTCTGGGAATTATATATGCTTCCACTGGAAAATGGTAAATTGTTGAACTGAGAATCAGAAAAATCCCCAATATTTGTTTATTTCTCTGTTTGTTTTATAATTAGCAAAAGGAAAGACACACATTGTATCTGCAGCCACACGAAAAGGAAAATCTGCTGCTTTTGAGCTCTGTGAGCACTGCTGGAGTTGGAGTTCATTTCCCCATTGCTCCCGTTTTCCCCATGGAACCTTGGCCCCAGCTGGATCAGACATCCCCAGAGCCACATCTTCCTTCCCAGAGACCCAGCTGAGCATGTCCCAGCAAGGCAAGGGAGAAAATGTGTCATTGGAGGCACAGCACATCTGCACCAGTGCCAGGAGTGAAACACAACCTTCTGTCCTGCTCTCCTCCTCTCTCCTCACCTTCCTGCCCTAGTGCTGGCCCAAACACTTGGAATTTCATGGTGGACATGATCCCACGTGGCCCAGCCTGACAGTCAGTGAGAGCAGTACAGCAGGGAGGGGAGCTGGGGAGCTGGAGGTCCCATGAGGATAGCTCAGGCAGATGGAAAAATTGATAACAGATCATAATGCACAAAGAACTCAGAGAAAGCCAGTTTTACATTCTTGCATGTTGGTACAGATGGGAACCCCATTAATGTCCCATTTAATTCAAGACTGCTCTGTGGCACCAGCCATCAGCAGCCTCATGTGCTCCCTGGCTCATCTACAGAATCCAAAGATGATGGTAGAGGTCTTTGATAATCTGAAAGGTAGAAGAGACACTAACCCACAATGCAGTAGATCAACTTAAATGGTAAAGAAAAAATAAAAGTTGTGAATGGTCAGATGACAGATGCAAGGGGGAGCTATCCACAAGCTTCTGAATTCAAACAGATCCCAGTGATACACATACCTTAGTCTGTGGGCTCCTTTGCAGAACTCCTGCATTTAGATAAAACACAGCCAACGCTGCTTGAGTGCTCCATTAAACCAAGCTCACCTTTGCAGGGAGCTGTGCAAGGCCTGTATTACTTTAGCCTGTGAGTACTTTGCTTCTAGTGTTTGTTTTTGAACAGCACTGAAAATATGTGCTTTCATCTTTGCCACTCTGCAACACCAAAACAAAAATAACTACTATAAACAATATTATGAATAGATGCAGAAAAAAGTAGGCAAGTCATTAGGAAATTTCCCCTCTTGCCTAAATAGCAATGATTCCACTCTAAAAATACTAGAAATAAAACTCATGAACAGTGTTTCCAGTGTCTCTTTACCTTTGTGACCCTCTGATGCCAGCGTAGCACAAGCCTCTCCTCTGTGAATGCACCCCTCTCCTCCACAAGACACTTTCATAAGCCTTGTAGGACACTTTGAGACAATTGCACCTCTGTCAGATATGACTGATGCTGGCAAAGAATTTTTAGGTAGGTGGACACATCCTCTGAGAGTGTGCTCACACAGGCTCATTTCTCTAGGGACTAAATGGAAGAGGGCAAACCCTTGTGACAGGAGGCACTTGCAGCCAGACTGTGATGCCACCCCATCAACCTAGACACCTGAAAAAGCTTGGCCACTTGGGGAACCTACAAAATACAGAATAAAGGGACAGAAAAAAAAAAAAAAGCTGGGAAGTCTGGATGAGCAATGATTCTGTTATTTGCTTTGGCACGTGCGAGGAAATCCACAATCCTCCTTGTTCACAGCAATCCCAGTGCCTGAATCAAAAGCAATTTGCCTCCTGGACCTCAGCTAAACCATGTTCAAGGCAGAAAAAGGGTCAGGTGGATTGGCTTGCTGATCCCATGTCACAGCTCTCCCTGTGTCCTCACTGGCCAGAGTCCATAGAGAAGAGGGGCAGGAATGGCCGTCAGAGATAACATCACTTGGCTCCCTCTCTGCTTTGCTGTGTCAGTGGCCTTTTCCCACCTCAGGCAGCAAACTGGAAAGGGAACATCTGTTGGTGATGAGAGTGGGACCAACACAGCACAGCTGTGAGGCCACTGAGCAGCAGGGAGGGTGAGCATGAGAGAGATGGGCTGTCAGAGGGCAGCTGAACAGATGGAGCAGCATGGATGCAGCTCCTGGAGCAGCACATCAGGCTGGGGGGCAGCGACTGCCCTGCACAAAGATGTGAGCAAGGGTTTACTTGCCTGGGACCTCCTGTTGTTCTTCTGGTCATTTCTGAATGAAATAAGGGGAGCACGTGAGGAAAGAAAGAGGCAGGGAAAGAAGGGGATCTCTAGAGCAAAGCTGTCACTGAGTAACCTGAGAGGCTCTGTCCTAAGACAGAGGATCCAGCTCAGCTCCCTCTCAAATCAAAGGAAAGGCTCTCCTGCTCTGCTCCTTGCTTAGCAAACTACAGCTCTACAGCCTGGTTCCAAATATTTCCATTCCTCAGTTTCTAGAAAATTCTCTTCACCTTGAAGTCAAGTCAAGAGACATACTCAGACCTTCTAAAAGTTTTACCCCACAATTCTGTTGCATCAACACAGACAAACAGGGGTCCTATAGGGTCCACTAATCTGGTTTGTGCCTCAGTCACCTGGCCTGTGTCCTTCTGCCTAAGAATGATATCCTGTCCTGCCCTTTCTTTCCCCAAAGACATCCAAGCAGAGAAAAACAGAGTAGTTGTTTTGTTGGTAGGACAAAAACACATGTTCTCTGTAAGCTACCAAGACAGATAAAGCTGTCTAAAAAATCCCAAGCCCTCTAAATTTAATAAGTGTCAGAGCATTGCTGATGCAGTGCTCAGCTGATGGATGAGGTGCTGAGAGCAACCCAAAAGTCAATGCCACTCTGAATACCATCTGCAGAATAAACTACCCATGTCACAGACATCAATAGGCAGCTGCATTAATGACAGCACTTGGCCTTGTTTAAATCAGGCCCAAGCTTTAGTCAAGCAAGGGCAGAAAGGGAAATTAGAGACTGAAGCTACTACAGCTTGAGGGACAGAGCACAACTCAAAGACCATACAGTGCAATGAAGCAGCATGGAAACAATCTCCTACCTTCATCCCAGGCTCAGTAAAACTGAAATTATATGATCCCAAACTAATCTTGATGGAACTATTTCACCCAGGCAAAGCACAGCCCTAATGCAGCTGTATTTGCTCCATTATTGGAGTGTAAAATAAGTGATTTGTGGAAACAACCTTGTCTTAAATAGGCTTGAGTACCCATTGGAACAGAGGGAAATTTGGAGTTTTTCCATGCCTATATTACTTTTTCTTTTTCTGTCTTTACCTAGAATTTGCTAACAAAAGTAGAAAGACATTGAGTTAGGTCTCATAGAAAGGAAATGTGGAGAATCTGTTGAACATTCTTTTTCCATCATCTTTGCTGGATTTTGGTTCCATGGAGTGCTGTGGAGATAGTTACTTGATGGTTCTTCTGGATGACCTTTGATCAATGTCCAAATTAGATCCCTGATTTGGTCTCCCAAGGGTTTTGAATGTTTCGCATTTGAGAGAAATTCTTTGGTGTCTAGTAAGAATAAGTGAAATAGAAATTCTGGTAAAACCACACAGGTTGGAAGGTGAAAGAGAGCCTCATATGTTCTTAGAGCAACAACCAATGTCTTCTGTGGTTCTGGATTGTTGCACACTGTCACATACTCCTCTGATTCTACGGCCCAAGTGGTTTTCACTATTGTTACAAAACAAAAAGGGGAATCTTCAACTTTAGACTTTGCCTGCTAATAAGAATAAAACAGTGCTAAAGAAGAGTCCTACAGACAACCTCAACAGAGGGTGGAGAGGAGGAGTTTAAGTCAGTTAAGCAGTAAATTAGGATCCATTAATGGAAAAGCATAAGGAGTTCACAATACTACTGATGGTACCAAAATTATCAGAGCACGTGCCTGACCCAAGATCCATCACTGGGGCTTTACTGGACTGTTCAGTTCAAATACTAAAAAAAAAAGATTGGAATAAAATTATATGAGTACCAGAAGATTCACTTAGGAGAGGAATAAAGAACACAAACACTAACAGAGCAGTGCTCTCCATTGCCTAGATGACAGAAAAGTTTTGAGGAGTTATAAAATTATGTCAGAGAGTGTGAATGTCATGTTCTGCTTGTTAGAACCTTTCAAGTTTTATCACAAAACAGTTCATTAGAAATTCCTCCTCAGCTAGTGCAACATGTCTGCATTGAATGACTCAAATATTCAAACTTATTTAAAAACTCCAATATAAGCCTAGTGTGCCTATGGATGCAGTAGCAGACACAATAACAATTATTAAAGTGCATGTATAATCAGCTTCATGGCAATTATTATGTTAGTGTGGAGTGCTACTAGTAATGCAATTCTGAGAGTATGATAGTGTTGAGGATTTCATATTTTTAGAGAGCATTATATTCCACTTTTTGATAGACATCTGAGTTACCACCATCAAAAAAATATGCCAGCTAAAAACATCACTGTATGTTAAATGGTAGATGTTTTTAACCTTCTTTTTCTTGGTACCAATATCAAATTTTCTCACTCCAGTCTTTGACAGTACAAACCAGACCTTAACCTCATTTGTTATCCAGAGGAAGGATGTGGAGTGTCTAGCAGGCAGTTAAACAGTCCACATTCCAAAACACACAAGTGTCAGGCACACTGTACACCAGGAATTTTGCTTTGCCAGCTCGTCCTCTCACCCTCTCTCCTTCTAGCTGTGGAGGGCAACCCAGGCCTCACTGGCTAACATCTGGGTACCTACCTCCACAGAGCACCTCTATTCCCTTCTCTAACTCTGCTGGCACCTGCCCGATGCCTCTGCATCACTGGCAAGAAATCTCTGCAGCTGTGGCTGGCACAACTGCTGTCTTGTGCATCTTTGACCTTCCCAGATAGAGCAGAACAGATCTCTATTTCTTATTTGTCCTTGAGCAGTGAAAGTAGCATGCAGTAACTTTCATTGGATGTCATCGATTTAATGCTTCTCCAGAATTACTTCTGCCTTATATAACTTCTGGGTTTTTTTCCAGCAAAATTCAGCAGGACTCACATGTATATATTTTCATGCATTAGAGCTTACAAAATCTGATCCCGTTGCCATTAATTTCATCTTTCCTTTTCAAAGAGAAAATACAAGCAATAATTAGCTATGGGTAATGGTAGAATGGATTGCTGTTCCCTGTAAAGAGCACTTTTTACTCTACTTTCAGAATTTTGGCTGCTGCAATTTCAATAAGGTTTGTAAATAGCTGTGTTTTCAATGGAGGTTCATCTCCTCTGCCACCAGAAAGTTAAATGCATGCTTACTGCTCAAAGCTACAGGTCACAGAGTCAAGCACCTTCTTTGCTCTAGCTAGCTGTCTGACAATCAGGAGCCACAGCATCCCACAGGAGACTAACACTTCTCTCAAATACCCAATGCTTATTTCCTCCCTGTAGATAGATCACAGGCAAGAGCAACACCACAGTCTGAGCAGCTTTCACTTGTTAAGGCTCCTTGCCCAGAGTTCAACAAGCTCTGGAACATGATGCCTGTGCAGTGAGGTATCACATATCTACCTTTTTACTTCTTTTATTTTTTATTTTTTTTTTAGAAGCATACTCATCCTCCGTTACAAATTATCTCTAAGATGTGAACATTGCATGTTTTACGTTCTTCATTCATCACTAGCCAATTAGATTAAGATAGATGGAGTATATCAAATATCATTTCTACAACTTCTGTGGACACCATTGGACAAGTTTTGCTCCTAAAGTGTAAGCATTGGCACACCCAACATTGGAAAAGACAGAGATAGAATAAAAGTCCTGTGAATGGCAGCTACCTGACAACTATTTAGGCCAAGACATGCAGAGGAAATTGGATACAGATGAAGTCCCAGGAAACATTAAATATGGATGGGATACCTTGAAAGAAGAAAGATAAGGTGATGTGTCTCAGCCTTAAAAAATGCGCTGGGTTGAAAGATTCACTGCTAGGAAAGTCCAGTATGATCAGAAACCTGCTGCATTACCTTGTGGAACATAGCTTGACAGTCTTTTGATGTATTTCAGGGAAGACCTATTCATCTGAAAGGGTGAGGCCAAAAAAGGGAGAAAAGAGGGGGAAAAAAATCCTGCCTGGAGATCTTTTTTTAGTGCTTGTATTTCAGAATGATGACAGCTAATTATAGCAACTGCTCTCGTTACGGGTGACCTGTGCTCACAGTGTGTGGTACCTTGTTACTGGAGCAAGCCAGGGAAATTAATTAAATCACCTCAGCTATGTCCTCACACCTTCAAAGCATCTCGGAATCTGACCCCTGGTTAGCTATGCAGCCATCCTGTCCCCCCCGAATTTACAGTTACTGCTCTAAAGGCAAACTGCTGTAGCAGCTCATCTCTGTGTGGGCCATCTGAGCCTAGGAAGCTGCAAAAGAATCCCTGGCAAAAAGGAAGAGGTAATCAACATACCTAAGGCCTCACTTCAACTTACTGTCAAGGATAAACTCATGGTTGGCTTTCTGATAAAACACTAATGCTTAGGGGAATGTCTGTATTCCTGACTTCTTCCTGTCTCCATGAATAAATTCATGTCACAGACTCATGTCACAGCTTGGTTAGCTGGCTACTCACAGACATCAAAGGAGACATGAAACTTCAAAGGGAGGGGCTGAGATATCACTGTGAAAGGTGGCCAAGAGAGATTTGTCTTGCATATTTGTTAAAAGGTCATAGGAAAGAAATTAAAACAAGTTATCTTTTCTCTGGACAGAGGAGAAAAGTTGTGGCTACCTTTCAGTGAGCTAGGAAAATAGAATCCTATCACTATTTGAGCACTCAAGCTTTATGGAAGAAAAAAAAATCATTTGAAACCCCAAAATATAAATTTTTTTGAGAAATATTGAAAAGGTTATTTAGGCAATGTTTCTTGAGGTTTTTTTCCCAAACAGAATGTTTTTGTCTCTGCTGCAATTTTTCTGCAGTCCAGTTTGACTTCCATTTTCATTTCATATGAATGAAACTGCATTAACCTCCAGGCTTTATTTTCTTATTCTAAGTCAAATTAATTTAATCATGTTGCAGACCTGTAGCTTTTTTACAAAAGAACTATGATAGAACTAAAGCACTTTGAATGCCATGTTACTGTATACCAAATTACTCTGCTAGTAGAGAGAGGAGTTCAAAAGCTTTAAAAATACAGACTCCTTTTTATTTTTTTTTTTTTTTACAGTTTGTGAAATTGCTAAGAAGCTTAATGCACTGTTCAGTATTTGTATTCAGTGATAAAACACTCAAATATGATGATGCACACATGCACTTCAGAAGTAGTTTCAAAGCTTTGATGGAGCACTTAAAATACTTTGAGTGCAACCAATGCAAAGGGTTAAAAACTACCAATTTGACCCAAAAGGGGAGCAAGTATGCTTTTGTATTTATTGTGCTGCACAACAAAGCAACATGTTTTTCCTTTTAGAAAGGCTGGGACTAATATATGTTCAGAAAATGTTAGCAATGCTATCAACCCAGAAGGTTAAGAGAAGGATTTACTTATCTGTAATGATTTATTGGACTGACAAGACAGTGTACAAATGGGGCTAGGAAATGCATGGGCAGAAAATCTCAGAAGGAAATCATTGTGTCAGGGCACTGAGCAGACAGATCCTTTCAGTAATGAAGCAAGTGTTCTAATTCATAAATCTTGTTTGTCAGGAATAAATAAAAACAGAAGCAAGGCTTCTACCTCCTTGTCTTTAGCAGGCACAGAGCAAAAGGTTCTCTCCCTGGAGCACAACAGAACAGGAAGCATTATTTGTTGACCTACTCAAGAAGGCACGGCTTTGTGCCATTTTGCACATTTCCTGTTGAGTTTGTGCTGCATATTATCAATATTGGCCATTGATGCCGAGGTCTCAGTTGTCACCTAAGTGCTCTGCTGTGACTCGGGTTTTAAGCAGCAAGTTGTCAATGTCCCTCCAAGAGATGGACACTGCAGTAAAACCTGTCATTTGCTTTAATGGCCCAGATGTCAGAGAGAAGTTTTCTCATGGCAGATGAGGCTGTCTTTTAATCCTTCCCCTCCACACTGAGACTGATGGGATTGCATTCTTACCCATCTAGCAGAGCTCCACACATAAATTAGCCAGAGCAATTTCCCAGGGGGTAATAAACAACCATCAGCCTCTCCCTGACATTCAGGGGATGGCATTACAGATGAGATATATCCAAGGACACTTTACTCCAGTTCAGCAAATTTCAACACTGGGGCAAGAGCAATACTTGACATAACACAAGAACTAACCAGAAATACTACCCAGAAACACAAAGGATAACATGATTTGAGTGGCATGCTCTTCATCTTGTATCCATAACATGGTACAGCTTAGATCTTGGACCTCTGCTGGATTTTTTCCCTGCCATTAAAGAGAGTACCTGACAAATGTCACTACAAAAAAAAAAAAAAAAAAGAATCTTCTCTCCTAAGTTTTATGATTTAAAATTTAGGCAGTTATTTTTAGGCAGCTGTCTTCTTGCCCTCCATAGCTGACAAAGAATCATCTCCATAATGCAATTTGTGCCACTCCTTTTATGCATTTCTGCCAGAGTGCTCTTCAAAAGTGCCTCCCTTTTACCTTTGGGAAGGAAAAAAATTCACCCACCCTGTTTGAGATGATTTAACATAACAATGCAACTGTGCTCTTGAGCAATAGACACATTTTGTTTGCCTGAGACTGATCACACTCTGCAAGTCTTCTTCAAACAAGAAGTGCAAACAATTATGCTGAAGCTATTAAATACAGAAGAGTGAGGATAGTAGGTCAGACCAAAAGTCTAGCTAACATAATATTCTGAATCTAACAATTCCCTCAGGAGATGGTCAGGGTCACATTTTTAAAAAAAATCCAGGATCACAAAGTTTGATATTCCACTGATTTATCTAGCCACCATCTAGCATCATTTTATCTTCTGCACAATCTTACTTCTTTAAGTACCCTTTATTTCACCAGAATTAAAAGTGACATTTTACTCAGAGCATGTGCAGATTCTCTATATATCTAACTCATCAATAGTACAATTTCTTGTCTCTACAGGCAGTGTGCACAGATTAGTAGTGCATTTGCACATTCAGATAGATTTAAATGGTGTCAGGATTTCTCCAAAAGTCTTTTTTATGGAAGATGACTTCATTCATTTGCATTTCTGACACAAAGCAAAGATTAAAAAGACTCCCTACATACCAGACTACAGGGTATATCGTGACCTCCATACACACAATATAATCACCGGTGTGAAAATGGGAAACCATTCCTGATGGAAAACACTCAAAAATGCAACTATCCTGCATTGGACCTTGGCTGGGAGCAAATGTACTCATAAGCAAAGATGCTCACTGTGTCAGTGCGTCAGATGGGCGCACGTTAGAGAAAATGAAGAAAAAAATGTAAGCCATAGGACACAAAGGAGAGAAGTTTTTGCCATCAGGAATAACCACTTTGGAGGAATAACTTCCTGCCTTCACTGGACCTGCCACTCCTAGCAGGGGTGTGCCTTTAATACTATAATTTTGCAGGTTTGGGGCTCTATTCCTTGCACTGCTGTGTAAGACGAGATTGAGAAAACCGAGTGCATTCTTTCCCTTCACTGAAGAATAACTTCGCAGTGATTCCTATTAGCTTTGGAACAGATGTGAGTGAGGAGTCACAGAGAACACTGTGAGCATGTACAGATGCAGGAACAACTTGAGCTGAAAGTCAGTGCATTCTGTCTTTGCTCAGGACATGAATATGTAGAAAAGGTCCACAGCATCACAGTGATGGCAACAAATTTCAGGAGCTGAACAACGAGAGCTACCAATGACTGGAACTTTTACAGCCAAGAGAGGGTAGACAGAAGAGAAATCAGCTCCTGGTAGAGGTAGAGGTGGACGTGTCCTTGGCCTAGAGAGGAAATGTTTGTAAATCAGGGCACTGTCCAGGTGCTGTTCCAGCTTGTTTCCTGCAACAGCAGCAAGGCAGTTCACAGCCCCTGTGATGCTCCCACAGATGATTTACAGAGCTGCTGACAGGGAGTATCCAAGCACACACACTGCACTTGTGCATGCAGAGCTGTTGGGAGAGAGCTGGATCTGTCACCCTTCTGCAAGGTACAGAGACACACTCAGCATCTGCTGTGAGCATGTGAAGGAAGTGAGACTTTATTCATTTCCCTTTTTCCCTCAGGAACTTCCAGTATTTAGTCAAGCCTGTGAAAACTGACCAGGAATAACGCTAGGAAGCAGGAATGTGTTCAGGGATGTACTGTGCTAGTCCTGTCACTAATGTTTCACTTCCATTCTTTCCAGCTGAGAAACCATGGGCCAGAAAACATTTTTGACTATTCTAAGAAACTTTCCTTTCCCCAAGGGCACCAAGCACCCATTACTCCATACAACACATCACTGTCTGTCACTGGCCATTCTATTCCAAGGAACACAGGTCAATTTCCAAGGGTGACTTAGCCCACTTAAAGATTTCACTCAGGTTGTTAGAGACATTTTAGAGCAAAGTTAGTTGATTGAAGGGGTGAAAGAAAGATTTTACTGAAGCACAATAGTGTTTCTTTTCTACTTTTCTTACATGTCCTACCACTCTTCGCATGTAGAGAACTTAAACTCCTTTCATATATTCACAAATTATTCATTCTAAATAATGTATCTTTCCCCATTTTGCAGAGGCATGAAAATATCAAATGAGTTTGTCTGATTTCCCCTTCTCAAAGAGCTAGGAACAAACTGGGACCATCCCAGTTCTCAATCCCTTCCTTGGGCCTCATGGAAATATTTTTGAACCAGAGTTTGATAGAGGGTCAATCCCTCTATATTACACAAGATCAAAAGGAATCCTTCTCTGCATGTGAGGAGCAGGGTGGAAGATTTCTTTTCTCCTTTTTGTTTATCTAACATGAAGAAATGAAGTAAGGATAGAAATTGCTCTGTCTCACCTCTAGGAAACAGTTCCAACTTCTCAGGCTTGACCATGCTCAGATAAAAGTGGAACCAAAAAACTCCCTACTCCAAGATATTTGTCATATTTCCCCAGTTTTGCTCTTCGTCCTGTACAGGTTTCTGAAGCCTTCATCAAAGGAAGGTTACGTTGAATCAAGGTGGAAGATAATCATTGCCCATTTCCCTGCAGTATCTTTGTCATCCTTTGGCACATGCAAAGTTCTGCATGTATATTTGTATGTTTTAAGGTAGTTTTCCACAAGTACTTCCATACAAAACTCCAGTCATGGAAATAAGTTAACAAAGCCACTAACTGAAAAAAAAATCAAACCTCCAACAAACAAGCAAAAACAAAAAAAAAAAAACAAAACCAATTTTTTAAAAGTCCCTTTTTATTTGTTTAAACCACAAACTGAAACACCAAGTGATACCCAGGAGAAAGTGTGTTTTGGATGTTTTGCCCTCTTATTTTTTCCCAGAGCCTATGCTGGCTGGATCAAGCTATAGCTCCCAAAGTTCCCTACAGTGTCTCTTGCTGCTCTAAAGGGACTTGAAGTGATAGCAATTAGAGAGCAGCTTTGAGAGCCAGAGAATAACTGTGGCACTGGAGAGGGGTTTGGAGCTATGAGGGTTGTAATGTAGGGAAGAGTGGCATTCCAGAAATGCTTTGAGTTTAGGCGGAAACATTTCGGTTTGGAAACAAGAAATGGTTGATTTTAACTTGCAGTTGCTCCCATTTTTTGAGTAAATAAAAGGTGCTGAAAAGCATACATGGAAGGTTTCCATTCAGCAGGGACAAAAATGTGGAACAAATCACTATTTTTTAATAATGTACTTTCCAGAAAAAAGAAAGAAAAAGGGGATGGCAGGCTAGGAGTTCTTTACAGAACCCTTTCACAAAATGGCTTGTGCCCTTCCTACTCCCCACGGCATCCTGTTGCACCAGGAAACTTCAATGCTGTCAGTCAGAGTGACACAACTATCAGGTTTAAGAATGCAGAAGGTATTTTCCTGAGCCTGATCCCTTCAGAGCTGCTGCCTGAGCAAGCACCCAGTGCTCCCATGGCTAATCCCTGGGAACACTAATCCTGCCTGTGAAGTTTCACCCAGAGTCTGTTGATGGGTGACATGTCAGCTGGACAGGCAGTGCCATCACCCTGCCCTCCACACATTGTTAAATATCCTTCTGTTATTACTGCACAGGTATGAGGCAAGCTCACAAGCAATCCATCAAATTACTAGCTCTCATGATATCCTCCTGTTATTACTGCACAGGTATGAGGCAAGCTCACAAGCAATCCATCAAATTACTAGCTCTCATGCCAAACTCTTATTAAACTGTTAGTTACTGACGCTTTAGTAACAGCATTTTCTATGAAATGATAAAAACACCTGATGGACACAAGAATTCGTTCTTGTGAGAATTCATTCTTGTGAAGATTCTTGAAATTCTGAGAAATGATGGTAAAATTCTTGGGGAAATGATGCTGTCATTCTCAGGCTTCAGTATTTAAAAATAATGCATTCAAAGAATATTAAATTGAAATTGGGCTTACTTTAGCCAATTCAATGGCCCTTCTATCCTTCCAATATGTTAACGAGAGCTGATGCTAACTGAGAAACTTAT